>NC_065581.1:96837249-97150710 GCF_024542745.1 Macaca thibetana thibetana
ACTCTCTCCACATCTGAAGAGAGTTAGCAAAGGAGACAGGCCTGGCAGGCACTGCTGTCTTGTGTTCTTCACTAGAAGGCATGACTTGTTTTTAGGGCACTGACAAGAAGAAATGCAGTGCTCTTTCTGCCTGCTCTAGATGCCAGGCCTCTGGCAGCCAGGCAACTATTTGTTCAGTAAAGATGGTTTGTGGACCCAGGCTTCTAATTCTCTGAACTAATCACTGAGCCAAATAGAGCCTTAATAACACCTTCTATTTGTATTTCCCCTGTAGCTGGCAACATACTTTCAGACGCATCTCTCTGGACCCTCACAACCTCCCCCAATGGGTCAAAAGAGTAGCTAATTAGGCTACTTTGTGTTTCTCAATTGATAATGCCTGAGCTCATCAAAAGTTTGTGACTGTCATTGTGAGATCATGATTGCTTTATACCTCGCATGTCTTACAGGAGAAAATTAATAACTTGAAATCATGTAGGACAACAATAACACTGAAAACAACTATAAATCTAGTTTTTGATGTTTCCTTCCCCCAAATAACTAGAATGCTGCTTTGGCCAATTCTTGAACTTTTTTTCCTCTGCTTTTCGCTTGCCAAAGATCTGTCTTTACCGCTCATCTAAACTATTACTCAGCCTCTCAAATATTTTGACTGGTTTCCAACTGGAACTGAGCCTATATCCAACATCCGAATACAGTTATCCATCTCTTAATGAAGGGGATACATTCTGGAAAGTTCCTCATTAGATTATTTCATCATTGTGTGGTAATCATAGAGTGTAACTAACAGAAACGTAGATGGTATAGCCTACTATATGCCTGGGCTATATGGTCTAGCCTATTGCTGCTAGGCTGCAAACCTATACAGCATATTACTGTACTGAATACTGTAAGCAATTGTAGCCCAGTGTTAAGTATTTGTGTATCTAAGCATATCTGAATGTAGAAAAGATATGGTAAAGGTAGAGTATTATAATCTTATGAGACCACCATCATATATGTGGTCTGTCATTGCCTAAAACATTGTTATAAGGCACAAGACTGGATCTTTGAAGAGTATCCTTGATGTCCATTTCATCACCTCCAATCTCTCCCTGGACCATACCATTTCGACTTTTTCACCAGCACCCACTGAACTCTTTCAGCGTCTACCTGATTTCCAGGTCCAATTGGGTCTGCTCTTGCTCTGTCCTATTTGAGTATTCCATAACATTTGACATTTTTGATTACCCTTTGATTCTTAAAACTCTCTTAAGTTTCTGGAACACGACTTACCAGTGTTTCTTTCTGACTATTTTAATTTTTTCACAAGTTCCTTCATTGGCTCCCTTTTTAATCCCTGCACCTGGGAATAGATGTTGGTATTTCACAGGGTTTTATTCTAGGATTTGCTCTCCATTTTATATCTTTTTTGAAGAATCTTACTCATACTAGTTACTTCAGTTAATGCCTATGCTAATTACCTTCCATTATTTATGTATGTGTGTATATATATGTTAGACTCTTGTTTATCATTTATTTATTTAATCATGAGGATGTTGGTTATTGATATAACTGCTAGGATACAGGAGTAAATAAGATAGACATGGTTTTTCCTTTCACAGGTCTTAGTGGGAGGAGATAGTTAAGAAGACAGAAATAATAAATGCTATAAACAAACATATAAGAAATATCTGCTAGTGACAAGTACTGTAAATAAAATATAGCAGAATGATATGGTAGAGAGTGACTGAGGCAAATTTACAAAAGAGTTACAAAGAGTTTCTTTGAGGAGATAATATTTAAACTGAGACTTGAATTGCAAAAAGGAGCTAGACAGGCAAAAATTGGGAGTAAGAATGTCCAAATTTTAGGAGATGGCTAGTGTAAAACTGTTAGGCAGAAATGACTTGGTGTGTTTAAGGAACAGAACATAAGGCCCCTATGGCTGGAGCATAGTGAGCTAGGAGAAGACAGTAGGGCTGAGGTTGCCAAAGTAGGCAGGGGCTAGATCAAGCTAAGAAGATGTAGTATTGGAGAGTTTTACAGAAATTTGACATTACTTTCATATTTTTATTATAGTTTACAAAACTATCAGTCCATAGAAAATTGTGAGGAAAAAAACCCCTGATTCTTTAACACAAATATTTTGAGAAGCACTGTTCTAGTAGATGGTTTTATTAAGACAAAAGGGCTTCTAAAAAATGTAAGAGCATGGTCCTACATCAGCCTGATGTGCCCAGAGTACAAAACATTAGGTTTAGAGGGAGAAATATCCATCTTGAAAAGGACTGTGAATCCACATAATCCTTTTGGCACATGGAGTTGAATGGACTCAAATATATAGAAAATCCACAATATTTCTGAGGTGTTTGTATTAGCAAAATCATATTAGTAGTCTCTGGACTAAAAGAAGTCAGTACTGTTAGAGACGTGTCCCCAGCATTCTACAAGTAGGATGCTCAGCTGCTCAAAAAGGACGTATTCTCCAGTGCCCTACTCAGAATTTTCCAAGGAGGATACGGAAAAGAATGAACTGTCTGAAGTTCAGAATCAAGTGCCATGGAAAATAAAAGACTAAAGAGCCACTCAGAGGCAGAATAGAGTCTAATCGAGAAATATTCTCAACCTTCAAGGTAAGTAAACCAGACATTTGCCAAGTGGTATGTCAGAATTTTTATTGTCTAGTGGTTGCTATGTGCTTTCTATTCTTCCTGTTTCAAAATGGGAGCATTCATGTGATATGTAGTTCCTCTATTGTCTATAAAATGTGTGAAAAAGAAAACTTGTCTTTGTAATTCATAGCTCTCCAGAGAAACTGCAACCGATGATGTAAATCTTGATTTTTGAGCCTGATGTTGTAATTTTGATGAATTCTTTAAAGGTCTTGGATGTGGGGGAATGTATTTCATATGTGGGAAGAGCGTAAAACACATGAAAAAGAGGTTGGACTTTAGTAGATAACTATTACAGTAATTCAAAAATGTCCACTCCATGTCCACCAGTGCCATAGGAGAAGTGTCCTTCCCCATCTCTGACTTTGGGCTCAGCATGACTGGCTTTGGCCAATGAGATGTTAGCTGATATGACACAGAAAAAAGGGTTTGAAATGCCCTTGTGTGTCTCTGCTGTTGTGCTCAAAAGAGCTTCCTTTGGGTAGGTAGCTGCTGCCCCTTCATTCTGGAGCTCTGAAAAGTACATGTGATACAGACCACAGCCCAAGTGGTCTAGTGGAGGAAATGATGCTTCTCCCACTCATACTTGAAATTCTTTGCCAGACTCATTATAATATAAAAATTATGCTCATAAACTCCATAATATTTTCATAATAATAAAACTCCTAAGAAGCTTATAAAATGAATAATTATAAAGAACAGTTTGAAATATGGATTCATATTTGCCAACAGTAAAATGGACCTTGATCTAAGTATAGAGTGCTCCTTATGATATTAGCTAAATAAATGTTTCATAACTTTATTGAGTTGTAATTGGCATAAAATTAACTGCACATATTACTGTACAAGTTGATAAATTTTGACCTGTGTATAAACCTGTGAAACATCATTATAATCATGCAAATTAATGCCCATTACCCCAAAAAGTTTCCTCCTTCTACTTGTTATCCCTCCCCTTCACCTTTCCCTGCCCAAGTCCCATGCTTAGGCAAACACTCATCACTTTTTGTCAGTGTAGATATTTGTGAGTATATAGTTCTCTAGAACTTATATGAATGGAATCATACACTACTCTTTTTCTGGCTTCTTTCACTCAGCATAATTATATTAAAATTCATTCACTTCGTTGTATGTATCAAAAGGTCATTCTTTTTATTGGTGAGTAGTATTTTGTTTTACGGATATATAACAATTTGTTTATCCATTTAGACATTTGACTTGTTTCCAGATTTGGTCTATTACAAATAAAACCACTATGAATATTCATGTGCAAGTCTTTGTATATATTCCTTTTCTCTTGGATAAATAACCTAGAAGTAAAATTTCTGGGTCATATGGAAGGTGGTGTTTAGCTTTTAAAGACACTGTTTTCCAAAGTGGTTGTGCCATTTTACATTCTTGACAGAGGCATATGAAAATTTTCATGTTCTTTCCAACATTTGACATGGTCTTTTTAATTTTAGCTGTTTTAATAGGTATGTAGTGATATCTTATGTGGTTTTAATTTGAATTTCCTTAATGTCTAATTTGTTAAACCTGAGTTTACTTGCTATCTATATGTCTTTCTTTGGTGAAGTGCTCAAATCTTTTTCCCATTTTAAAATTCGATTGTTTATGTTCTTATTATTAAGTCTGGAGAGTTATTTATTCTGAATATGAATCATTCATTAGATATGTATTTTCCAAACATATTCTCCCAGTCCATGGCTTTTCTTTTCATTCTCTTGACATTTTTTGAGGTTTTTAATTTTGACGAAGTCCAGTTTATTCACTTTTTCTTTTATGGATCATGCTTTTGGGGTTTTATTTAAAAAATGTCTAGACTAAGGTCATATGACTTTTCACCCTATTTTTTATTTTTAGTAGAAATTTTGCAGTTTAAGGTTTTGTATTTAGATCTATAATCTGTAAGAGAGTTAAGCACCTATATGTTGTAAGGTATGAATAAATATGGATTAATGTTTATTTTTTGCATGCAGATATCTAATTGTTCTATTACTATTTGTTGAAAGGACTATCCTTTTACCACTACATTGCTCTTGCATTTTTGTAAAAAATCAATTGTTCACATAGGCATAGGTCTATTTCTATACTCTGTATTTTATTTCATTGGTCTATTTGTCTGTCTTTATACTATTTTGGCTATTGTTGTAGTAAGTCTTGAAAATGGTCATATTAGTTCTCCAATATTGTTCTTTTTCAAAGCTGTTTAGCTAAAACATGTATTCTATATATTTTGTGTGAAATTTGCATAAATTGTGTGTATTTTGCATTTCCATATACAGTTTAGATTGAACTTGTCAATTTCTGTAAAAAAAAAGTCGCTCACTCGAATTTTGATTAAGGTTGCAGACTAATTTGGGAAAAATTGACATCTTAACAATATTGAGTATTGTTAAGATATAACCCATGATTATGGTTTAATTCCTCATTTAGGCCTTCTTTAATGTCTCTGAGCAATATTTGTAGTTTTCAATGAACAGGTTTTGCACAACTTTTGTCAGTTTTATCCTTTAGTATTTCATATTTTAATGGCTTTGTAAATAGCGGTTTAAATTTTTCAAATTTAAATTTTTCAGTTGAAATTTCTCAATTCTTTATTTCGCTAGTACAGGCGAACCTTGGAGTATTGTAGGTTCAGCTCCATACCATCACAATAAAGCCAGTGTTGCAATAAAGTGAGTCACACAAATTATTTTGTTTGCTGGTGCACATAAAAGTTATGTTTATATTATAGTCTATTAAGCGTGCAACAGCATTATGTTTAAAAACAGTGTACACAGTTTAATTTTAAAATACTTTATTGCTAAAAGTTCTGACACAGAGATATGAAGTGAATACATGCTCTTAAAAAATGCTGATAGACTTGCTCAATGTAGGGTTGCCATAAGTCTTCAATTTGTAAAAAACGCAGTATCTGTGAAGTGCAATAAAGTACAATAAAAAAAGATTAACCTGTATATATAAAGCAGTTGATTTTCCTATATTGAACTTATGATCCTACAACCTTGATAAATTCATTTATTACTTCTAATCACTTTTTGGAGATGCCATTTTACATAGACAACACAGTATCTGCAAATACAAACAGTTTTACTTTTTTCTTTTTAATCTGGATGCCTTCTCTCCCTTCCTCTCTCCTTTCCTTCCTTTTTTTTTTTTGGTTTTATTGCACTAGCCAAAACCTCCAGTACAATACTGAATAGAAGTGGTGAGAGAAAATTTCTTTTGTTATTCCTGTATTAGCGACTAAACATTCAGTATTTTACCATTAAATATAATATAAGCTGTAAGTTTTTTGTGGGTGCCCTTATCAGGATGAGGAAGTGCACTTATTTCTAGTTTTCCAATAGTTTTAAAATAATCAAGAATGGACGCTTTATATGTAAATACATACACACACATATACAGCCATGTTCAATTAGTTAATATGCTAAATTTATTGTTTAATTTTTGAAGGTATAACCAACTGTGCATTCTTATGATAAACTCCATTATGGTGTATTATTCTTACTATGTTGTTGGATTCAATTTGCTAAATTTGTGTAGAATTTTTGCGTCTCATTTCATGAGGGATATTGGTCTGTAGTTTTCTTTTTTGGTAATGTCTTTGTGGTTTTGATAACAAAGTAATGTTGGTCTTATAGAATGAATTGGAAAGCATTCCTTCTTTAACAATATTCTGGAAGTGTTTGTTTATATTTTCTCCTTAAATGTTTCATGGAATTCACATTCAACTCATCTTTTGGGGAAGATTTTAAACTACAAATTCAATTTTTTTAACAGATAGAGCTATTTAGATTATATATTTATTCTTTTACTCTTTTTATTTTCATTCAACTTTTTTACTGAGATATAACTTGCATCCTATAAAATTACCTTTTTTAAAGCATACAAATCAGTGGATTTTAATATACACACTAAGTTGTACAACACTCATCACTATCTACTTCCAGAACATTTTTATTACCCCAAAAAGACACCCCATATCCATTATCAGTCAGTTTCCATTCCTCCTTCCCCTCCAACTTTTGCAGACCATGAATCTATTTTCTGTCTTTATGGATTTACCTATTCTGGAGAGTTCATATAAATGGAATCATACACTATGTGGCATTTTTCTGCCTGTATTCTCTCACTAAGCATAATGTTTGCAAGGTTTATTCATATTTCAGCATGTGTCCGTACATCATTCCTTTTTATGACTGAATAATGTTTCATTGTATGGATATACTATATTTTGTTTATCCATTCATCAGTTGGTAAGTGTTTGAATTGTTTCTTCTTTATTTGGCCTACTGGTCTCTAAAGCTCCATTCATTTTTCTTTCCTTTTTTTTTTTTTCCTGCTATTCTTTACATTGAATAATTTCAATTAACCTAGCTTCAAGTTCACTGATTCTTTTGCCTGTTTAAATCAGTTGTTGAGCTTCTCTGGTGAATTTTTCATTATTGTTATTGTACATTTCAACTATGGAATTTCTATTTGGTTCTTTTTCTTAAGAAATAATTTTTACCTCTCTATTGATGTCTTGTCTTGATGGTGAGACATTGTTTTTGGACTTTCCTTAGTTCTTTAGACATGTTTTCATTTAATTATTTGAACATCTTTCATATAGCTGATTTAAAATCTTTGTCTAGTAAGTCCAATATCTGGACAGGAATAATTTCTACCCATTGCTTTCCCTCTAGTTCCCTGTGTATAGGCCATACATTCTTGTTTCTATGAATGTCTTGTATTTTTTGTTGAAAACTATACATTTTAAATAATGAAATGAGATAATTTGGGAAATTAGATTCTCTTCTCTCCAGGCTTGCTGTTATTGCTGCTTGTTTAGTGGTTTTATGAACTAATTCTGAAACAAATTTTATTCTTTGTCAAGTATGTCCTCTGAAATCTCCAGCCAGGTTAATTAGCAACTAATGATCAAACTGTGATTTTTAAAAAATGCCTGGAATCTCTTGTCTTTACTGAGATATTCTGTGTGCATGTTGGGGTATAGCTTTATCACTCAGCCAGGGAATTTGCAGTTGTGTCTTCACGTTTACTTCTTGTTGTGCAGAGTCTCTCTCAAATCTTTCCTGAACATGCACACAGCCCTGGGCATGTGCACAGCTTTACACATGTGCATGACCTTCTCTATTCTCTGGCCTATGGCAAAGCTTTTCAAAGCCCCTTGTGTTCATTTACTAAGGCTGCTATAACAAAATGCTACAGACTGGGTGGCTTAAACAACAGAAATTTATTTTCTCATAGTTCTGGAGACTGGGATTCAGGATGAAAGTGTTGGCAGGTTTGGTTTCTCCTTAGGGCCCTCTTCTTGGTGACCACCTTCATTAAGTTCTCAGGTGGCCTTTTTCTCTGTATGTGCACATCCCTGATGTCTCTTCTTCTCCTAAGAAAACCAGTTATAATGTAACAGGGCCCCTACAATGATGACCCTATTTAAACCCAATTTTGTCTGTAAGGGCCCTATCTCCAAATAGAGTCACATTCTAAGGTACCAGGGGTTAGGACTTCAACATAAGAATTTGAGGTAAACACAATACAGTTTCTAACAACCCTTATGGGCATATCATTCTCCAATTTTTCCTATTAGGCTCTTTGGTTAGCATATTGTTTGCCCCAACCATAATCTACCATGTCAGGCAGCCATGATATCAAACAATTGCTGCTATTTTTTTTTTTTTTTTTTGACAAGCACCAGGTGAGCTCTGAGTCAAGTCAAATGAAGACAAGCCTCATGAGTGAGGTCTCCAGGGCACCACCAGACAGGTAAAATAATAACACTTCTCTGAAAAGAGGCCTTTAGAGAGCTCCAAACCTATTCTTTTCCCTCAAGTGACTTTGTGATTGTGGTCGTTAGTTTTCAAGACTACAGCAGAACAAGTTGGAGGTGGAGGAAAATAGAGTAAGTTTAAATGCCACAAAACTCACTGTTCTTTCTGATATTCAGCTGTTTATTTTGAATAAATACTCTGAAGACTATAGTAAGTCTTCAGTTAATTTCTAGAGCTCTGAAATGTAAATTTTTGCCAGTATTCTCACTACTTTTATGGAGGAGAGGATTTTTTATTTTATTATTTTATTTTTTATTTTTTAAAATTATACTTTATGTTCTAGGGTACATGTGCACAATGTGCAGGTTTGTTACATATGTATACATGTGCCATGTTGGTATGCTGCACCCATTAACTCATCATTTACATTAGGTATATCTCCTAATGCTATCCCTCCCCCCTACCCCTACCCTACAACAGGCCCCAGTGTGTGATGTTCCCCTTCCTGTGTCCAAGTGTTCTCATTGTTCAGTTCTCACCTATGAGTGAGAACATGTGGTGTTTGGTTTTCTGTTCTTGCAATAGTTTGCTAAGAATGATGGTTTCCAGCTGCATCCATGCCCCTACAAAGGACACAAACTCATCCTTTTTTATGGCTGCATAGTATTCCATGGTGTATATGTGCCACATTTTCTTAATCCAGTCTATCATTGATGGACATTTGGGTTGATTCCAAGTCTTTGCTATTGTGAATAGTGCCACAATAAACATACATGTGCATGTGTCTTTATAGCAACATAATTTATAATCCTTTGGGTATATACCCAGTAATGGGATGGCTGGGTCAAATGATATTTCTCGTTCTAGATCCTTGAGGAATCACCACACTGTCTTCCACAATGGTTGAACTAGTTTACAATCCCACCAACAGTGTAAAAGTGTTCCTATTTCTCCACATCCTCTCCAGCACCTGTTGTTTCCTGACTTTTAATGATTGCCATTCTAACTGGTGTGAGATGGTATCTCACTGTGGTTTTGATTTGCATTTCTTTGATGGCTAGCGATGATGAGCATTTTTCATGTGTCTGTTGGCTGCATAAATGTCTTCTTTTGAGAAGTGTCTGTTCATATCCTTTGCCCACTTTTTGATGGGGTTGTTTTACTCTTGTAAATTTGTTTGAGTTCTTTGTAGGTTCTGGATATTAGCCCGTTTTCAGATGAGTAGATTGCAAAATGTTTCTCCCATTCTGTAGGTTGCCTGTTCACTCTGATGGAAGTTTCTTTTGCTGTGCAGAATAGTTTAATTAGATCCCATTTGTCAATTTTGGCTTTTGTTGCTGTTGCTTTGGTGTTTTAGACATGAAGTCCTTGCCCATGCCTATGTCCTGAATGGTATTACCTAGTTTTCTTCTAGGGTTTTTATGGTTTTAGGTCTAACATTTAAGTCTCTAATCCATCTTGAATTAATTTTCGTATAAGGAGTAAGGAAAGGATCCAGTTTCAGCTTTCTACTTATGGCTAGCCAATTTTCCCAGCACCATTTATTAAATAGGGAATCCTTTCCCCATTTCTTGTTTTTCTCAGGTTTGTCAAAGATCAGATGGCTGTAGATGTGTGGTATTATTTCTGGGGACTCTGTTCTGTTCTATTGGTCTATATCTCTGCTTTGGTACCAGTACCATGCTGTTTTGGTTACTGTAGCCTTGTAGTATAGTTTGAAGTCAGGTAGCATGATGCCTCCAGCTTTGTTCTTTTTTTTTTTTTTTAATTTATTTATTATTATTATACTTTAAGTTGTAGGGTACATGTGCATAACATGCAGGTTTGTTACATATGTATACTTGTGCCATGTTGGTGTGCTGCACCCATCAACTCGTCATTTACATCAGGTATAACTCCCAATGCAATCCCTCCCCCTCCCCCCTCCCCATGATAGGCCCCGGTGTGTGATGTTCCCCTTCCTGAGTCCAAGTGATCTCATTGTTCAGTTCCCACCTATGAGTGAGAACATGCGGTGTTTGGTTTTCTGTTCTTGCGATAGTTTGCTAAGAATGATGGTTTCCAGCTGCATCCATGCCCCTACAAAGGACACAAACTCATCCTTTTTGATGGCTGCATAGTATTCCATGGTGTATATGTGCCACATTTTCTTAATCCAGTCTATCATTGATGGACATTTGGGTTGATTCCAAGTCTTTGCTATTGTGAATAGTGCCACAATAAACATACATGTGCATGTGTCTTTATAGCAACATAATTTATAATCCTTTGGGATTATAATGTAATGGGATGGCTGTAATGGGATGGCTGGGTCATATGGTACATCTAGTTCTAGATCCTTGAGAAATCGCCATACTGTTTTCCATAATGGTTGAATTAGTTTACAATCCCACCAACAGTGTAAAAGTGTTCCTATTTCTCCACATCCTCTCCAGCACCTGTTGTTTCCTGACTTTTTAATGATCGCCATTCTAACTGTTGTGAGATGGTATCTCACTGTGGTTTTGATTTGCATTTCTCTGATGGCCAGTGATGATGAACATTTTTTCATGTGTCTGTTGGCTGTATGAATGTCTTCTTTTGAGAAATGTCTGTTCATATCCTTTGCCCACTTTTTGATGGGGTTGTTTGTTTTTTTCTTGTAAATTTGTTTGAGTTCTTTGTAGGTTCTGGATATTAGCCCTTTGTCAGATGAGTAGATTGCAAAAATTTTCTCCCATTCTGTAGGTTGCCTGTTCACTCTGATGGAAGTTTCTTTTGCTGTGCAGAAGCTCTTTAGTTTAATGAGATCCCATTTGTCAATTTTGGCTTTTGCTGCCGTTGCTTTTGGTGTTTTAGACATGAAGTCTTTGCCCATGCCTATGTCCTGAATGGTACTACCTAGGTTTTCCTCTAGGATTTTTATGGTATTAGGTCTAACCTTTAAGTCTCTAATCCATCTTGAATTAATTTTCGTATAAGGAGTAAGGAAAGGATCCAGTTTCAGCTTTCTACTTATGGCTAGCCAATTTTCCCAGCACCATTTATTAAATAGGGAATCCTTTCCCCATTTCTTGTTTCTCTCAGGTTTGTCAAAGATCAGATGGCTGTAGATGTGTGGTATTATTTCTGGGGACTCTGTTCTGTTCCATTGGTCTATATCTCTGTTTTGGTACCAGTACCATGCTGTTTTGGTTACTGTAGCCTTGTAGTATAGTTTGAAGTCAGGTAGTGTGATGCCTCCAGCTTTGTTCTTTTGACTTAGGATTGTCTTGGAGATGCGGGCTCTTTTTTGGTTCCATATGAACTTTAAAGCAGTTTTTTCCAATTCTGTGAAGAAACTCATTGGTAGCTTGATGGGGATGGCATTGAATCTATAAATTACCTTGGGCAGTATGGCCATTTTCACGATATTGATTCTTCCTATCCATGAGCATGGTATGTTCTTCCATTTGTTTGTGTCCTCTTTTATTTCACTGAGCAGTGGTTTGTAGTTCTCCTTGAAGAGGTCCTTTACATCCCTTGTAAGTTGGATTCCTAGGTATTTTATTCTCTTTGAAGCAATTGTGAATGTAAGTTCATTCCTGATTTGGCTCTCTGTTTGTCTGTTACTGGTGTATAAGAATGCTTGTGATTTTTGCACATTAATTTTGTATCCTGAGACTTTGCTGAAGTTGGTTATCAGCTTAAGGAGATTTTGGGCTGAGACAATGGGGTTTTCTAAATATACAATCATGTCATCTGCAAAGAGGGACAATTTGACTTCTTCTTTTCCTAACTGAATACCCTTGATTTCTTTCTCTTGCCTAATTGCCCTAGCCAGAACTTCCAACACTATGTTGAATAGGAGTGGTGAGAGAGGGCATCCCTGTCTTGTGCCAATTTTCAAAGGGAATTTTTCCAGTTTTTGCCCATTCAGTATGATATTGGCTGTGGGTTTGTCATAAATAGCTCTTATTATTTTGAGGTACGTTCCATCAATACCGAATTTATTGAGCGTTTTTAGCATGAAGGGCTGTTGAATTTTGTCAAAAGCCTTTTCTGCATCTATTGAGATAATCATGTGGTTCTTGTCTTTGGTTCTGTTTGTATGCTGGATTATGTTTATTGATTTGCGAATGTTGAACCAGCCTTGCATCCCAGGGATGAAGCCCACTTGATCATGGTGGATAAGCTTTTTGATGTGTTGCTGAATCCGGTTTGCCAGTATTTTATTGAGGATTTTTGCATCGATGTTCATCAGGGATATTAGTCTAAAATTCTCTTTTTTTGTTGTGTCTCTGCCAGGCTTTGGTATCAGGATGATGTTGGCCTCATAAAATGAGTTAGGGAGGATTCCCTCTTTTTCTATTGATTGGAATAGTTTCAGAAGGAATGGTACCAACTCCTCCTTGTACCTCTGGTAGAATTCAGCTGTGAATCCATCTGGTCCTGGACTTTTTTTGGTTGGTAGGCTATTAATTATTGCCTCAATTTTAGAGCCTGCTATTGGTCTATTCAGGGATTCAACTTCTTCCTGGTTTAGTCTTGGAAGAGTGTAAGTGTCCAGGAAATTATCCATTACTTCTAGATTTTCCAGTTTATTTGCGTAGAGGTGTTTATAGTATTCTCTGATGGTAGTTTGTATTTCTGTGGGGTCGGTGGTGATATCCCCTTTATCATTTTTAATTGCGTCAATTTGATTCTTCTCTCCTTTCTTCTTTATTAGTCTTGCTAGCGGTCTGTCAATTTTGTTGATCTTTTCAAAAAACCAGCTCCTGGATTCATTGATTTTTTGGAGGGTTTTTTGTGTCTCTATCTCCTTCAGTTCTGCTCTGATCTTAGTTATTTCTTGCCTTCTGCTAGCTTTCGAATGTGTTTGCTCTTGCTTCTCTAGTTCTTTTAATTGTGATGTTAGAGTGTCAATTTTAAATCTTTCCTGCTTTCTCTTGTGGGCATTTAGTGCTATAAATTTCCCTCTACACACTGCTTTAAATGTGTCCCAGAGATTCTGGTATGTTGTATCTTTGTTCTCATTGATTTCAAAGAACATCTTTATTTCTGCCTTCATTTTGTTATGTACCCAGTAGTCATTCAGGAGCAGGTTGTTCAGTTTCCATGTAGTTGAGCGGTTTTGATTGAGTTTCTTAGTCCTGAGTTCTAGTTTGATTGCACTGTGGTCTGAGAGACAGTTTGTTATAATTTCTGTTCTTGTACATTTGCTGAGGAGTGCTTTACTTCCAATTACGTGGTCGATTTTGGAGTAAGTACGATGTGGTGCTGAGAAGAATGTATATTCTGTTGATTTGGGGTGGAGAGTTCTATAGATGTCTATTAGGTCTGCTTGCTGCAGAGATGAGTTCAATTCCTGGATATCCTTGTTAACTTTCTGTCTCATTGATCTGTCTAATGTTGACAGTGGAGTGTTGAAGTCTCCCATTATTATTGTATGGGAGTCTAAGTCTCTTTGTAAGTCTCTAAGGACTTGCTTTATGAATCTGGGTGCTCCTGTATTGGGTGCATATATATTTAGGATAGTTAGCTCTTCCTGTTGAATTGATCCCTTTACCATTATGTAATGGCCTTCTTTGTCTCTTTTGATCTTTGATGGTTTAAAGTCTGTTTTATCAGAGACTAGTATTGCAACCCCCGCTTTTTTTTGTTCTCCATTTGCTTGGTAAATCTTCCTCCATCCCTTTATTTTGAGCCTATGTATGTCTCTGCGTGTGAGATGGGTCTCCTGAATACAGCAGACTGATGGGTCTTGACTCTTTATCCAGTTTGCCAGTCTGTGTCTTTTAATTGGAGCATTTAGTCCATTTACATTTAAGGTTAAGATTGTTATGTGTGAACTTGGTCCTGCCATTATGATATTAACTGGTTATTTTGCTCGTTAGTTGATGCAGTTTCTTCCTAGCCTCGATGGTCTTTACATTTTGGCATGTTTTTGCAATGGCTGGTACCGGTTGTTCCTTTCCATGTTGAGTGCTTCCTTCAGGGTCTCTTGTAAGGCAGGCCTAGTGGTGACAAAATCTCTAAGCATTTGCTTATCTGTAAAGGATTTTATTTCTCCTTCACTTATGAAACTTAGTTTGGCTGGATATGAAATTCTGGGTTTAAAATTCTTTTCTTTAAGAATGTTGAATATTGGCCCCCACTCTCTTCTGGCTTGGAGAGTTTCTGCCGAGAGATCTGCTGTTAGTCTGATGGGCTTCCCTTTGTGGGTAACCCGACCTTTCTCTCTGGCTGCCCTTAAGATTTATTCCGTCATTTCAACTTTGGTGAATCTGGCAATTATGTGTCTTGGAGTTGCTCTTCTCGAGGAGTATCTTTGTGGCGTTCTCTGTATTTCCTGGATTTGAATGTTGGCCTGCCCTACTAGGTTGGGGAAGTTCTCCTGGATGATATCCTGAAGAGTGTTTTCCAACTTGGTTCCATTTTCCCCCTCACTTTCAGGCACCCCAATCAGAGGTAGATTTGGTCTTTTTACATAATCCCATACTTCTTGCAGGCTTTGTTCATTTCTTTTTCTTCTTTTTTCTTTTGGTTTCTCTTCTCGCTTCATTTCATTCATTTGATCCTCAATCGCAGATACTCTTTCTTCCAGTTGATCGAGTCGGTTACTGAAGCTTGTGCATTTGTCACGTATTTCTCATGTCATGGTTTTCATCTCTTTCATTTCGTTTATGACCTTCTCTGCATTAATTACTCTAGCCATCAATTCTTCCACTTTTTTCTCAAGATTTTTAGTTTCTTTGCGCTGGGTACGTAATTCCTCCTTTAGCTCTGAGAAATTTGATGGACTGAAGCCTTCTTCTCTCATCTCGTCAAAGTCATTCTCCGTCCAGCTTTGATCCGTTGCTGGCGATGAGCTGCGCTCCTTTGCCGGGGGAGATGCGCTCTTATTTTTTGAATTTCCAGCTTTTCTGCCCTGCTTTTTCCCCATCTTTGTGGTTTTATCTGCCTCTGGTCTTTGATGATGGTGATGTACTGATGGGGTTTTGGTGTAGGTGTCCTTCCTGTTTGATAGTTTTCCTTCTAACAGTCAGGACCCTCAGCTGTAGGTCTGTTGGAGATTGCTTGAGGTCCACTCCAGACCCTGTTTGCCTGGGTATCAGCAGCAGAGGCTGCAGAAGATAGAATATTTCTGAACAGCGAGTGTACCTGTCTGATTCTTGCTTTGGAAGCTTCCTCTCAGGGGTGTACTCCACCCTGTGAGGTGTGGGGTGTCAGACTGCCCCTAGTGGGGGATGTCTCCCAGTTAGGCTACTCAGGGGTCAGGGACCCACTTGAGCAGGGAGTCTGTCCCTTCTCAGATTTCAACCTCCGTGTTGGGAGATCCACTGCTCTCTTCAAAGCTGTCAGACAGAGTCGTTTGCGTCTGCAGAGGTTTTGGCTGCGTTGTGTTATTGTTTACTGTGCCCTGTCCCCAGAGGTGGAGTCTACAGAGACAGGCAGGTTTCCTTGAGCTGCTGTGAGCTCCACCCAGTTCGAGCTTCCCAGCAGCTTTGTTTACCTACTTAAGCCTCAGCAATGGCGGGCGCCCCTCCCCCAGCCTCGCTGCTGCCTTGCCGGTAGATCACAGACTGCTGTGCTAGCAATGAGGGAGGCTCCGTGGGTGTGGGACCCTCCCGGCCAGGTGTGGGATATGATCTCCTGGTGTGCCTGTTTGCTTAAAGCGCAGTATTGGGGTGGGAGTTACCCGATTTTCCAGGTGTTGTGTGTCTCAGTTCCCCTGGCTAGGAAAAGGGATTCCCTTCCCCCTTGCGCTTCCCAGGTAAGGCAATGCCTCGCCCTGCTTCAGCTCTCGCTGGTCGGGCTGCAGCAGCTGACCAGCACAGATCGTCTGGCACTCCCCAGTGAGCTGAACCCAGTACCTCAGTTGAAAATGCAGAAATCACCGGTCTTCTGTGTCGCTCGCGCTGGGAGTTGGAGACTGGAGCTGTTCCTATTCGGCCATCTTGCTCCGCCCCCTCGCCTCCAGCTTTGTTCTTTTGGCTTAAGATTGTCTTGGCAATGCGGGCTCTTTTTTGGTTCCATATGCACTTTAAAGCAGTTTTTTCCAATTCCATGAAGTAAGTCATTGGTAGCTTAATGGGGATGGCATTGAATCTATAAATTACCTCGGGCAGTATGGCCATTTTCACGACATTGGTTTTTCCTGTCCATGAGCATGAAGTGTTCTTCCATTTGTTTGTGTCCTCTTTTATTTCATTGAGCAGTGGTTTGTAGTTCTCCTTGAAGAGGTCCTTCACATCCCTCGTAAGTTGGATTCCTAGGTATTTCATTCTCTTTGAAGCAATTGTGAATGGGAGTTCATTCCTGATTTGGCTCTCTGTTTGTCCTGTTATTGGTATATAAGAATGCTTGTGATTTTTGCACAGAGGAGAGGATTTTTAGAAGTTCTTATTCCCTCATTCCCAGTGACTTCCTATGTGTATTTTCTGGAGTGAGCTTTTATAGTTTGTGTCTTTCAAATAATATATAATATGTCTGTTTCATTTATGTTGTCAAATTATTGAGATAAAGTTGTTTCATACTCTTCCCCTATTATCCTTTTTATATTAGAATTAGTACTGATTTTAACTCTCATTCCTGTTTTTCTTATTTTTTGTTATTGTTCAATGTAGCTGGTTTCTCAATTCTCAAAAATGTTATATTCTCAAAGAAGCAGACTTTTGCTTCACTAATTTTCTCTATTCAGTTTTATGTGTCTTTATTTCTGTTGTAATTTGTATTTTGCCTTTTCTTTCACTTAAATTAGGGTTTAATTTGCTTCTTCCAGTCTCTTAAGGTGGAAGTTGAGATCTTTCTTTTTTCTAGTGTAGGTAGTTGTTGGTTTAGCTTTCCTCCATATACTACTTTAGCAGTGTCCAAAACTTAGATACATTGTGTTTTCATTTATATTTAGTTTAAAATACTTTCTGATTTCCATTTTAATTTTTTTCTTTGACCTCTGGGTTATTTAGAAGTATATTATTTCGTTTCCAAATATTTGAGTATTTTAAAAGACATTTTCTTGCTATTGATTTGTAATTCCATTGTTTTAAGGAGTATACTTTATCTGATTTGAGTCATTTTATATTTAACAAGGCTTATATTATGGCCATTATATTAGTCCATTTTGTGTTGTTATAGAGGAATGCATGAGGCTCGGTAATTTATTTAAAAAGATGTTCACTTGGCTCACAGTTCTGTAGGTTGAACAAGAAGCATGGTGCTAGCATTTGCTTCTGATGAGGACCTCAGGAAACTTTTACTCATAGTAGAAGGTGAAGAAGGAGTAGGCATGTCAGATGGTGACAGTGGGAGCAAGAGGGAAGGGAAGAAGTGCCAAGCCATTTCTTAACAATCTATTGTAAACTAATAAAGTGAGGACCCACTCATTACCATGAAGGGTGCACCAAGCCACTCATGAGGGATTCGCCCTCATGACCCTTTTTTGGTTACTGTAGCCTTGTAGTATAGTTTGAAGTCAGGTACCGTGATGCCTCCAGCTTTGTTCTTTTGGCTTAGGATTGTCAAATCCTATTGTGACCCAAACACCTCCCAATAGGTGTCACCTCCAACATTGGGGATGACATTTCAACCTGAGATTTGGAAGGGACAAATATTCAATTTATATCAGCTCTGACTATGGTTTATCTTAATAAAAGTTCTGAGTGCATTTGCAAAGAATGTGTTTTCTGCTATTGTTATGTGGGTGTTTTATGAATGCCAATTAGGTGAAGATTTTTGTTGTTTGAAATCTTTTTACCCTTCTTGATTTTCCTGTCTGCTTGTTATTCCAGTTACTGAGAGAAGTGTTTTGAAATCTCTGACAGATTGCAGGGTTGTCTATTTCTTCTTACAGTTTTATCAGTTTTGCTTTACATATTTGGAAACTATTGTTAGATGCGTGAATGTTTAGAATTTGTATATATTCTTGATCAATTGACTGCTGTATGCGTTTTGGTTAGCATATTGTTTGCCTCAGCTGTAATCTACTGTGGACCCTCTTTATTCTTTTTGTGGCAATTTTGAGTGAGATTGCATTTGTGAATTGGCTCTTGGCTTGACAATTATTGGTGTATAGAAATGCTAGTGATTTTTGTATGCTGATTTTGTGTCCTGAAACTTTACTGGTTGCTTATCAGCTTACAGAGCTTTTGGACCAACACAATGCAGTTTTCTAGATATAGGATCACGTCATCTGCAAACAGGGATAGTTTGACTTCCTCTCTTCCTATTTGGATGCTCTTTGTTTCTTTCTCTTGCCTGGTTGCCCTGGCCAGAACTTCCAATACTACATTGAATAGGTGTGGTGAAAAAGGGTATCCTTGTCTTGTGCTGATTTTCAAGGGAAATGCTTCCAGCTTCTGCTCATTCAGTATGATATTGGCTGTGGCTTTGTCATATATGGATCTTATTATTTTGAGTTATGTTCCTTCAATAACTAGTTTATTGACAGTTTTTAACAAGAAGGGATGTTGAATTTTATCAGAGGTTTTTTTCTTCATCTATTGAGATAATAATTTGGTTTTTGTCTTTAGTTCTCTTTATGTGATGAATTACATTTATTGATTTTCATATGTTGAACCAACCTTGCTTCCTGGGGATGAAGCCAACTTGATCATGGTGGATAAGCTTTCTGATGTGCTGTTGGATTTGGTTTGCCAGTATTTTATTGAGGATTTTTGCATCAATATTCATCAGGAATATTGGCCCAAAATTTTCTATTTTTGTTTTATCTCTGCCACATTTTGGCATCAGGATGATGCTGATCTCATAAAATGAATTAGGAAAGAGTTTCGCCTTTTCAACTGTTTGGAATAGTTTCAGTAGAAATGATAACAGCTCCTCTTTGTTCCTCTGGTAGAATTCAGCTGTAGATCTGTCTGGTTCTGAGCTGGTTTTGGTTGGTAGGTTATTATTATTGCCTATATTTCAGAACTCTTTATTGGCCTATTCAGAGATTCAAGTTCTTCCTGGTTCAGTCTTGGGAGGGTGTATATGTCCAGGAATGTATCCATTTCTTCTAGATTTTCTATTTTATGTGCATAGAGGTGTTTATAGTATTCTCTGATAGTTGTTTATATTTCTGCAGGGTCAGTGGTGATAACTCCCTTGTCATTTTTGATTGGGACTATTTAATTCTTCTCTCTTTTCTTTTTTATTAGTCTAGCTAGTGGTCTATTTTGTTAATTTTTTCAAAAAACTGTATCCTGGATTAGTTGATTTTTTAAAGGGCTTTTCGTGTCTATATCTCCTTCAGTTCCACTCTGATCTTGCTTATTTCTTATCTTCTGCTACTTTGGGGTTTGTTTGCTCTTGGCTCTCTAGCTCTTTTAGTAGTGATGTTAGCTTGCCAATTTGAGATCTTTCTAACTTTTAGATGTGGGCAGGTAGTGCTATAAATTTCCATTTTAACACTGCTTTAGCTGCAGCCCAGATATTCTGGGATATTGTCTTTTTCTTCTCATGGGTTTCAAAGAACTTCTTGATTTCTGCCTTAATTTCATTATTTATACAGGAGTCATTCAGGAGCAGGTTGTTAATTTCCATGTAGCTGTGTGGTTTTGAGTGTTTCTTAATCTTGAATTCTAATTTGATCGCACTGTCTGAGAGACTGTTTGTTATGATTTCAGTACTTTTGCATTTTCTGAGGAGTGTTTTACTTCAAATTATGTGATCAATTTTAAAGTGCAATGTGGCAATGAGAAGAATGTATATTCTGTTGTTTTTGGGTGGAGAGTTCTGCTGATATCTCTCAGGTCCACTTGATCCAGAGCTGAGTTTTGGTCCTGAATATCTTTGACTTTATCACCAACATATTTCTGTCTCGATGATCTGTCTAATAGTGTCACTGGGGTGTTAAAGTCTCCCACTTTTATTGTATGAGAGTCTAAGTCTCTTTGTAGGTCTCTAAGAACTTGCTTTATGAATCTGGGTGCTCCTGTACTGAGTGCAAGAAGTGCAAGCTCTTCTTGTTGAACGGAACCTTTACCATTAAGTAATCCCCTCTCCCCTTTTTATTTTTGGACCTTTGTTGGTTTAAAGTCTGTTATTTTTTTTTTTTTTGGAAACTAGGGTTGCAACCTCTGCTTTTTTCTGTTTTCCATTTGCTTGGTAAATTTTCCTCCATCCCTTTATTTTGAGCCTATATGTGTCTTTGCAAATGAGATGGGTCTCTTGAAGACAGCATACTGATGGGTCTTGGCTCATTATACAGCTTGCCATTCTGTGTCTTTTCACTGGGGCATTTAGCCCATTGACATTTAAGGTTAATATTGTTATGTGTGAATTTGATCCTGTTATCATGATGCTAGCTGGTTATTTTGCAGACTTGCTTATGTGGTTGCTTCATAGTGTCATTGGTCTGTGTACTTTGGTGTGTTTTTGTAATTGCTGGTAATAGTTTTTCTTTTCCATATTTAGTGCTTCTTTCAGGACCTCTTGCAAGGCAGGCCTGATGGTAATGATTTCCCTCAGTATTTGCTTATCTGAAAATGATCTTATTTCTCCTCGAATTATGAAGCTTAGTTTGGCCAGATATGAAATTCTGGGTTTTGGGAGGCTGAGGGGGGCAGATCACTTGAGCCCAGGAGTTTGAGACCAGCTTAGGCAACATGGAGAAACCCCATTTCTACAAAAAATTATGAAAAACTAGCTGATGTGGTGGTGCTGCACGTCTGTAGTCCCAGCTACTTAGGAGGTTGATGTAGAAGAATAACTTGAGGCTGGGAGATTGAGTCTGTAGTGAGCTGTGATTATGCCACTGTACTCCAGCCTGGGTGAGAGAATGAGATGATGTCTCAAAAAAAAAAAAAAAAAAGAAAAAGAATGTTAAATATTGGTCCCCAATCTCTTCTGGCTTGTGAGTTTCTACTGAGAGGTCCGCTGTTAGTGTGACAGACTTCCTTTTGTAGGTGACCTGACCTCTCCCTCTAGCTGCATTTAGCATTCTTTCTTTCATTTAGGCCTTGGAGAAGCTGATGATTATATGTCTTGGGGATAATCTTGTTGTGTATCTTCTTGGGGTTCTCTGGATTGCCTGAATTTGAATGTTGGCCTCTCCAGCTAGGTTGGGGAAGTTCTTATGGGTAATATCCTGAAATATGCTTTCCAAGTTGCTTCCATTCTTCCATTTCTTTCAGGGGCACCAATGAGTCATAAATGTGGTCTCTTTACATAATCCCATATTTCTCGTAGGTTTGCTTATTCCTTTTTGTTCTTTTTTCTCTATTCTTGTCCGACTGTCTTATTTCTTAAAGCAGCTCTTCAAGCTCTGAGATTCTTTCCTCAGCTTTATCTATTTTGCTTTTAATACTTGGGATTGCACTATGAAATTCTTGTATTGTGTTTTCAGCTCTATCAGGTTAGTTACATTATTTCCTATATGGGTTATTTTGTCTGTCAGATTTTGTATCATTGTATTGTGATTCTTACCTTTCTTGAACTGGGTTTCAATGTACTCCTGCATCTCAATGATCTTCATTCCTATCAATATATTGAATTCTATTTCTGTCATTTCAGCCATCTCAGCCCAGTTCAGAACCCTTGCTAGAGAGGCGGTGTGGTCATTTGGAGGAAAGGAGGCAGTCTGGCTTTTTGATTTGTCAGAGTTCTTGCACTTGTCCTTTCTCACCTTTGTGGGCTGGTGTTCCTTCACTCTTTGAAGTTGCTTTCCTATGGATGGGTTTTTATCCTTTTATCCTTTTTGATGACCTTGAAAGTTTGATTCTAGTATAAGGTGGGTTCAGTTGGTTGGCTTCGTCTGTAAGATTTTAGAGGCCCAAGGCTCAGCTCCCAACTGCATGCTCTAACTCTGGGTGACTTGTATCTGGCCTTGACACTGTTCTCTGGCTCCTTGAGGTTAGAAACCTACAGTGGTGGGGGGACAAGGTGCTCTCAGACTACTGGTCACTACACTTTGATGGGTGGTGGCAGCCAAAGTGTTTTATAGAGTGGTGGCAGCAGCATCTATCCTTGTTCACATGTCTTAGCAGCAGCGGCAGTGGCAGAGCAGCAGGGCACACACTCGTTGGCTGCAGTGGGGTGCTAGTGGGCGCTGGGGTGCCTACCCCTGTGCAGACATTCACAGCAGCAGCAGAAGCAGCACAGCCTGGGGTGGTTGGGAGCGCCCATTGGTGAATGTGTGTGTGGTTACAATGGTGGTGTTGCTAGCACAGGGGTGGAGAACTGGCAGGGGCAGGTCTGTGTGTGCCTTTCTCTCTAGCTGTCTTTAGCATTTTTTCTTTCATTTAAAAAAATGTAGGGGAGGGTCCGCTGTTCTCCATGCCTAGTTTCACTCTGGTGGCAGTGCTGCTTCTGGCGGGGGTGCTTGTGTGGGTGGGGCTGGCTGGCTCTGTGTCCACCAAGGCTATGACTGCAATGGTGGTATAGCAGGCAAGGGTGAGTGGGGTGGTCTCACTGGAAGCAGAGGCAGGGTAGGGTGCACATGCATATGTGCACTGGTGGGGGCAGGGAAGGCAAACTCCACCCATGCACACACAGCCCAGCAATGCAATGTGATAGATGGCTGTGGACCCAGGGAAGCTGTAGTGTGGGGAGAGAGTGGGTAGGCTGATGTGTGACCACAGTGGCTGGAGTTGGAGCTCTATGCCAGCACAGGAGCTGTGATGTGGACCCCCAGGGCACCAGATGCTGCATTGCAAGCCGATGTGGTCAGGCTGGGCCCTTGGAAGAGGCCAGCAGACCAAGGGGTGCTCGGGTCAGACTGGCCCTGTCTGATGGGCAAGACTGCCCTGCAGAGCTCAGGTTGGACAGTTCCCCTGGGGCTAAAGTCTCCTGTGGGAGCAAGCCGAGCCTTGGGGAATGGGTGTCCCTGGTCATGCTTTGCTACAAAGCTCCTGCACCAAACCCTCTGGGCTCTACATTGGCTGGCATGCTGCCCCTACCACTTCTCTGAGCAGTTCTCCCTGCTCAGTGTCTGTAATAGTCAAGGAGTCTCCTCCTGCCAGAATTCCAGAGGCCTGTGGTGAGAGTGGGTTGCTCCTTGCCGGTTCAAGACACCCATTCCTCTGGAGTCATTGGGGACCAAGAATGAGTCCCATTGCATGGTAGCGCCATGCAGGGTTCCCACTTCGGCTCAGCTCCTGTGTCTTCCCTCCATCCACTCCCCGCCTTCCCTCTGAAGATCTGTCAGGAGTGCACCAGCCGTCCTGTTCCCTCGGTAGCAGCTGTTCCACCTGGCTGCATCTAATTGTCCATCTTGCTAAGTCTCTCTGGTTTTACTTTTAACCTATTTGCGTCTTTATATTTGAAGTTTGTTTCTTGCAGACAGCATATAGTTCGGTCTTATTGTTTTAAAAATCTAATTTGAAATCTCTGCTTTTAATTGGGATGTAGACTTTTTACCTTTAATGTAATTAAATGTGATTATTGATATGGTTAGGTTTAAATTAATTTCTCTGTGTTTGTTTTCTATTTGTCCCACGTGTTCTTTGTTTCCATTTCCCTTTTTGACTGTCTTCTTTTGGATTAAAATAATATTTTTATATTTAGTTCATTTAGTTGAGTTTTTCTGTGTTTTAATAGACAGTTTTAGTTTCAAACAGAAAGTATATATGTCAAATGTTAGACAGACAAATTAATTGACCATAATTGTCAAAATTGCTGGTTATTAATTTATTTTTAGTTTTGGTGTGTGAAAATGTAAACCTGCACAAGTGCCATGGTCAATTACAGCATATTTGATGTGACCTAATTAGTGCTGTGAGGAACCAACACACGGAAAAGCAAATGGGGACACATGCTAGGGACAAAACTGAACGTGATGTGAATACTAATTTTGGCTTTATATTGCTTTATTCATTAAAAACCTTCTTCTGTTAAAGAAGATAAAACAGAACCAGACAGCTGTTGAATGCTTATGTGGCAGGGGCTGTGTAAGGTCCTTTCATGGACATTTATTTAATCCTCATGAGTCTGTGAGGGAGGCATAGTAGCCCCATTTTACAGATAAGGAAACAGCCTCAGCAGAGTTAACTGACTGCCCAAAGCTATATATCCTGTAGGAAAAGGCTGGGGTTTAAATTCCGCTTTCTGACTCCAAAATAACCTCAGTATATATTTTTTTCAATGTTAGTCTTACAAGAAAATTAATTCCATTCCCCAACGCTTTTTTTCTTAAAGGGAATTCTTACAGAAGGAAAACAAAAGAAAGTGTATTTTTAAAGAACTTAGGTATTAGGTAAGATATCGCTCACCATTCCTAGATGGGGCATCATGAAAATAAATCACAGGTTTTTTGTTTTTTTGTTTTTTTTAAATACTTATATTCGTTAAAAAGTCTGATATGATTTGGCTGTTTCCTACCCAAATTCAGATCTTATCTTGAATTGTAGTTCCCATAATCCCCATATGTCATGGGAAGGACCAGGTGGAGATAATTGAATCATGAGGGCATTTTCCCCTATCCTGTTCTGATGGTTTTATAAGGGACTTTTCTCCCCCTTCACTCTGCACTTCTCCTTGCTGTCCCCATGTGAAGGACATGTTTGTTTCCCCTTCTACCATGATTGTAAGTTTCCTGAGGCCTCCTCAGCCATGCTGAACTGTGAGTCAATTAAATCTCTTTCCTTTACAAATAACTCACAGTCAGGTATGTCTTTATTAGCAGTGTGAGAACGGACTAATAAAAAGTCTAAAGTTTTTCTCTGAGTGACAAGTGCTAGTATGGTACCAATACCACACTTAGCCAGATGGTTTCTTGGCAGAGTTGCCTGTTTCGGGTGGGTTGCTGGGCCTTTTGAAGTTAACTTGTCTAGATCCCAGGAAGAAAAAAAGCACCTAAAGTACATGGCAGGCTTTAGGTATCTGACAAATTTTGGAGGGCACACAGCGAGGTTAAAAGGTGTTTTTTTTTTTTTCTTTTATGGAGGGAGTTGGTTGTGACTAGAGCTTAGATACAACAACAACAACAAAAACCCCAAACCCCCCAAACCCTTGACATCACAGTTTAAAAGATGAAAGAGCAAGAGGAACCCCTCAGATATGGTACCTTAGACCTGAAGAGAATGTTACCTGACCACCCAGGACATTGCCAGTGAGAAAAAACCTGTGTATGGAACATCCAAATCTATCTTCATTTCTTCCTGACCACATTCTTCTCCTAAATCCCGCATGACATTAAAGAAGAAAAGGGCATAAACCTACAAGGGCAAAGAGACAGAAAGGATAACCACAAAATGCTGGATGTTGACAACAGAGACCTCCAGTGAAATGACCCAGATATTTAAATGAGGGCTGTCTCCACATGTTTTAATTTTGTTTTTCAGTGTCTCTCTCTTAAATATGGGCATGCCAGAATCAGAGTCATTTGAAGAACGTATGACAGAGACCAGAACATGTACAAAGAAAAAAGAAATCCTGAGAAAAAGAGATAGTGCAGGGAACAGAGTAAACTTAAACTACAGTTAATATTTTCAGGTTAAATTTAATCTGACATTAAATATAAAATAATAAAACTAATATTTTCATTTCACCACTGAAATAGGAACAAGATGCTATTAAGAAAAAAAGGAAGATTCAGGGAATAAGAAAGAGATCCTCTTGGGAAAAATATTATATAGAAGTAAAAATTTCACAAGATGGATTGGATGATAAATTTGAGTAGATTTTGGGGTAAGGAAAACAAAAAGACAGAAGGATGGAAAATATGAGAGAAAAGAACAGTAAAAAAAAACCAAACAAACCGGGGAATATGTATAGAGAGATAGGCCCCAGAGGACCCCAAATTCCAGTCGCTCAAACACCAATGTGTGTGGAAAGCAGCTGAGTTCCAGCCCTTCCCTCAACCGCAGAAAGTGCTATGGGAGTGGCCGAGAGTTGATGTCCCTAGTTAAGAGTCATGTGATTGGAAGAGTTGGATGAAGACTGGGTGGCCTGAGGCCTGAAGGTTATACACAAGGGTTGAAGACTTTAGCAAAGATGCAGTGAACAAAGATGCTGTGGCCCAGATCTAATCAGGAACCTCAGTGGAGGCCAGATAAAGCAGAGGCTGCACGGGAGCCTGTCTTAGTATGGTTAGGCTGCTATAAAAAACCACCACAACTGGGGTAGATTATAAACAACAGAAAGTTGTTTCTCACATTTCGGGAGGGTGGAAAGTTTATGATCAAGGCAGATTAGGTGTCTGTTGAGGGTGTGCCCTCTGATTTATAATTGGCACCTTCTTGCTGTGTCCTTACATGATTGAAGTGATGAGGAATCTCTTGGCTTCTTTAGTAAGGGTATTAATCTCATCATGAGGGCTCTACCACCATGACATAATCACTTCCAAAAGCTTCACCTTCTATCATCATCACCTTGTGGGTTATTATTTCAACCTAGGAATTTGGGGGGTACATAAACATTCAGATCATACCAGAACCACATGCCCCTCCTGCAAACCCTCATGTGGTCATTGCCATGGAAACTGCTCCACAATCCAGATGCCAAGAGGGGAAGAAGAAGGAGCAGGAGCCGGGAGCTGAATGGGAGTGGAAAGAAACTTCACAGTTCAAGTTTACACTGGAAGAGACTGGTTGACTTTGAATTAGCCAGCATAAGTTTTTTTGCTATGAGGTGGTAATGGGCACTTGGGAACTGAGTTAATTTAATGATAGTGGTATAAAGAATGTAACTTTCTGTCTACCCAACTTTTTCCTTAAAAGCATACTGCTTACATAATCAATAAACTTAAAAAAATACTATGGGTATCATACATAGATAATTAATAGAAGGTAGTCTTCCTTCTTTCCAATAACAAATAAACATTAAACATTTTCTTCTAATCAGTATTCTTCCTAAATATTTACCAGTTCAGACAATTAATTTTAATATTCAGAATACATGAATACACATACATCATACACCACACATTGCTTATGGTATAGTTTTAATCAAACAGTTATTATGTGCATATTACCATGTAGTTACTAAAAATGAAATAAATGGTCCTTGGTTTCAGGAAATTTGTGACCAAGAAGTTAGGCAGTAAATAATTTCTAAACAAGAGTTGCACACAGTATGACTTCAGAGGATGGAGAAAATTTCATGGGTTTGGATATTCAGATAAACTGAATAAGGGACAGGGTGCTTGAGCTGGACATGGAAGACCAGAGATCTGACAAGGAATGACAAACTGGCTTCAGTAGGCATGGCTGCCTGGAAGTCTCTGTTGACACATTCTGTGGATATGTCTGGTTTCAGTGGGGAGAGTGCTATGGAGAATCAGCGATGTCCTCTGTGGGCAAGAGAGGCAAGAGGGCTAGGGACAGGATATGTGTTGGCATTGGTCCTTGAGATAGTCAGAGAGGTGAGGGGCAAGCATTCTATGTAGGTCATATTGGAGTGACAAGAGAGTGCAGACCAAAATATGAACGGTGCCTTCTGGATCCACCAGAGGATTTCACGGAGTGGAGTAGCTGATGATAAGTGAGCAGGGGTGGGTCAGGGCCAGACGGAAAGAGCCCCTGAAAGCCAAGTTAAGAAGTTAATCTATTATCTGTAGGTAATGCAGAGTAATTGAGATATTTTTTAATGCAAAAATGACATGTTCAAAATGGGAGCAAGCGGGATGAGTGGAGTTTCAAGATCAGAAAATAAGACCTTGAAGTAGTAAGAAGAACATTTAACTTGCACACCAAATAATTGACAAATTTGAGTTCATTTTGTATGTCTTTGAAATCTTTCTCATTGAAGTGTTCAAAGTTCTTTAACACCAATTCACTAGAATTTCAACTCATCCGTCTTGACTACTGAAAACAAATTTCTGCTCTTACCTAACTGTGTGGCCTTAAAAAATTGCTTAATTTCTCTGGGGTTTAGGTTTCTTGACTGTAAAATCAGCTGAAAAAAATGTTATTTCTAAATTCTCTCTCGGTGTCATATTTTATTTAGTAACATTGGTAACTAACTAACTGGTGACTTGGTTTCCTTTCTAACCACTGCTTCAGAAATTTATCTCTTGAATAAATTTACTCATTGCAATGAAAAAGAGGTAAGTTTATTTACTTATTAATACATGTGCTCATCTCAATTACCATTTGTGATATTTATTCATTGAATCCTTAATGGGACCTAGATCTGAAATGGTAGTAAGCCTATTTGGTGACATTGTTTTGCGTCTATATATTACTAATTTCATAATTTCCAAGCAAATTTGAGAAACATGATTTGTTAAATCCATGATCAATATTCAAACACAACTTCATTTCCTGGCACATGCAGTGGAGACCAAATTGTTTCCCCCACTTTCTGTATTCCATTTCCATACCTCTATTACTACAAAAGTGGAAGCATTTATTTTGCAAAAGGTTTGCCAGAGAACTAATTATAACATCAAGTGGGGTGGTGTTCAGAACAGTCTGAGTGATAAATAATGAGAAAAAATAATCCAATAATTATTTAAAGTAGTGAGTGTTAGCATCTACTCTGATCTGATGATGGTGGTAGCTGGGAAAGGCTTCAAAGTAACAATACACATCCAGCCATTGATGATATTTTATTCTTCTATTCATAGTTTATTTCATTACAAAAGTCCAGTGGATGTAGTCTGTTTTTCAATTACCCTAGCCACTTACTTGTGGGTATTGTGCACGGCTGTTTCACGTGTGCGGCAGGCGCTCTGCACTATTATTCTGGTCAACAAAAGACAATTATTAAATTCTAAAAAAGCTCTAGATGGGACTGCCATGACAATAGGCATAGGTAATCAGAGGTATAATCACATTCTGCTGGAAATCGGTGCCCATAAAATGAACAGGAACAGGGCGCAGTCTTTGAAGTTCATTTTCATATAAACATCAAATGGTGCTGTGAGGTTTTTTGCCACAAGTTGAAAGTGTAAATATGCATCATCAGCTCAGGGTCAAGAAATGACTTGCGGTTCTCAGTTTTAGTGTGAATATATTTGCAAAATACATCATTTTCCAGTTTTAGGGCCAAATCTATTAAGGATATTGGAATATTAAGTCTTTTCTGTTTATATAATAGAAACACATCATGATATTCCTTGTGACACAGGTGGGTTTAATATGAATTGAATCATATGCTCAGTAAAAGAGCAACTCAGAAAAATAGCCAGATAATAGGCTGGAGCTAGATGCAGGTGCTGGTCCTGTGTCCTACCATGAGGTGCTGCAAAAGGCTTGTGTCACTCTGTTTCTGAGGAAAAACATTTTAGAAGCAGCTGTGCTGTGGTATTGTCAATGGCTAGGATGACTCTTGTGTTCAGTGAGAGTTTGGGGTTATACGGTAATTCAAAGGTGATTTTTTCATACTGAAAAGTAACAGTGGCAGATTTTAGACTGTGCCATTGTTGCCGGGAGTTACAATAGTGCTAAATAAGTATGCACTGAAGAATTCCATAAACCTCAACTGCCTCAAAATATTTCCTTTTACCAGCCTTCCACAGAGTCATTATCTTCCCTGTCTGAGCCATTTCTTTAAGGCAGAGTTTCTCAGCCTTGCCACTACTGACAATCTGGGCTAGATAAGATAATTCTTTGTTGTGGGAGGCTGTTCTGTGCATTGTAGGATTTAGCAGCGTCCTTGGTTTCTACCCACTAGATGCCAGTTGCATTTCCCCATCCTCTAGTGGCCAACCAGAAATGTCTCCAGATGTTAAATGTCTCCTAGGAGCAAAATCCCCCTGGTTAGGATGTACTGCTTTACGAGACTTTCAGGCATTCTGAAGAGTTCCTGTTAAAATGCAAACCGTTACCATGTAGGAAAACACACGGTTCCAGGAATACCTTACCATTTGCTGCCCACTTTTCTAGCATAAGAGCAAGGCCAAAGTCAAACTGATGACTGGAATTAGGAAAGTCCAGGGCCTGGAGATATGTCCAGGATGAGAAAAGTATTGGTGGTAGAACACTGTATCATGGAACTTTGTGCAGCTTAGATATTCAGCCGGGCGCAGTGGCTCACACCTGTAATCCCAGCACTTTGGGAGGCCGAGGCCAGGAGTTCAAGACCAGCCTGGCCCACATGGCAATACCTCATCTCTACTAAAAATACAAAATTAGCAAGGCATGGTGGTATGCACCTGTAATCCCAGCTACTTGGGAGGCTGAAGCAGGAGAATCACTTGAACCTGGGAGATGGAGGTTGCAGTGAGCTGAGATCGTGCCACTGCACTCTAGCCTGAGTGACACAGCAAGGCTGTCTCAAAAAAAAAAAAAAAAAAAGAAAAGAAAAGAAAAGAAAAAGTATTCCATGAGGGTGCCAAAGCAAGAGAAGCAAGATGGCAAACGTGGGGAGAATAGCATGACAAGAAGGGAAGAGTCATTCAGGATGCCAAGGGAACTTTTGTACTGGAAGCCCTGTACAAGGAAGCAAACCAGTGTTGGTCAGTTTGTAGAGTTAATTTTGCTGTAACCGAGCAGACATGTTTAAGATGATGTCTGTCAGAGGAAGGGAGAGCTGAGAGAGTGGAGCAGGCTGCAGTTTGCTCTGAGTGAGAGGTAGGAGGCATGGTGTAATTCATCGTGCCAAAGAAAGAAGGTGTGTTCACATGGAGTCCTTTCCTCTGGAGGATGTAGAAGCCTGGGGTCCAAGTGAGGGCAGGCAGCCGACTTTCACACAAAAACATGTGTCTGCGTGCTGTGGGTGGCCTGAGCCTGTGGTGAGCAGGGAACAGATTCGCCCTTTCTGTGTGCTGATTAAAATCCTGGTATTTGAAAGTTTGACACACATGCACACAAGAAAGAATGAGAACCACTGCGAAAGAGGCTCCAAAGCAAAAACGGTGTATTTCAAAACATCACCTTACTAGTTGTGCACAGGAAATAGATTACCTCAGGATTTTAATGAGAACAACCAAGAAATACTGATTTTCCCCTTCATTTCTCCTCCTTCTTACCTCAATTATTCTAGTTTTTAAACTCTATTTTAGAGATACGGGCTTGCTCTGTTGCCCTGGAGTGCAGTGCCATGATCATAGCTCACTGCATCCTTGAAGTGGATCAAAGTGTTAAGGATAAAGTCCTACATAAAACAAAAATGCAATGATTTCTGACCAAGCCCTTGTACACAATATGTCTTTTTAACAAAAGTATCCATCAAAGTGATGTAAATATCCTCAATAATCTTGATCTTTTCAATGCAGCTCAACCAGCTGCTGAAAGGCTGCAGTGGCTCCCAGACAGATTCTGTAATCAAAGTTTCTGGGACCCCCTCTATCTCTTACTCTGAGGCCAGCCATAGCCCTGGTGCTCAGGCCACAGAGCTTTCTCTCTTTCCACCTGCAGGGAGGAACCTGGGAGAATCCCCTCCCATCATTAAGTCTGTGGGCAAGTACAAACCCATTCATGCGTTTTGAGGGACAAGTGAACCATATTAAAGGAGGAAAGAGGGAGGGGTGATTAAGCATCTTTCTATCCCTTGCCACAGCCATCTGCCCTTCTTTGGGTCTCTCTTTTTCACCCCCTTTGGGTCTGAACTTATGTATTGCCATGAATAAGCAGATCCCAGGACAGGATTTTAAGGTCATTGGCCAATATAATTCATTAATTTGATATTTATATATTACTAATAAGATATAACTCTGTAAGAAGAATGCCAATCACATTGTAAATAAAAATTTTCTTTTGATTATGAAAGCAAATCAATCTCCTTCAAGAGAATTTGGATGTTAAAAAATGTGCAAAAAGATGATGAAAATCACCATATGGAAATAATATCAATATGTTGCTGTCTTTCCATGTTGTGTGTGTGTGTGTAATTTTTATAAAAATTAGACAAAATTAATTTTGTATTTTATACTGAGCATTAAAAAGTCTTTATATCATTTTTAATGCTTCATATTTTATTATTCCGTATAAACATATTGTAATTTATTTGATCATTTTCCTATTTTTAGACACTTAAATTGTATCCATTTAAAGTACATAAATATATTAATAGAGATTTTGTTGATATGTTTTCTTTTTATTCATCTAGTTGAATACTTGGCATTTTTCTAAATACTACATTTTAATGTCTACCTGAATAATATACTTCCATAAATTATTATATAATGTCCCCTTGATTTCAGAATGCATGTAGTTTGTTGCTTTCAACATACAAAATGAGAATAGTGCAGGGGACACAGGTAATACTAACAAAGATTATTTAGTTGTTATCAGAGTTCCATCTACTGGTGTATTTTAAAATGGCATAACACAGACCTTTTGATTAGCATCAATGAAATTATTTAAAATATCCCTGTTGCTTAAATTATTTTAGTCAGTATTAGGATAATAGATAACAAGAAAAATGTCATGGCTTTAGATTTTCTTTGTTAACTTCCTAAATCAATAAAAATTCCAGTATTTATAGTATTTCTACAGGTTAAGAAATGGAAAACCTCATTGTTAACTATATATAAATAAAATAGAATAAATAGACTAACAAGGAAATAATACATTAAAAACATATTGAAAAGCTAGTAAGATATTTATGGTGAATGAAGCCACCAAGCTCAGACAATTTTATGAATAAGTTCTAACAAATCTTTAAGAAACAGGCAATTTTGGCTGGGCACGTTGGCTCATGCCTGTAACCCCAGCACTTTGGGAGGCCGAGGCAGGTGGATTAGGCCAGGAGTTCGAGACCAGCCTGGCCAACATGGTGAACCCCCGTCTCTACTAAAACACAAAAATTAGCTGGGTGTGGTGGTGGGCACCTGTAATCCCAGCTATCTGGGAGGCTGAGGCAGGAGAATCACTGGAACCCGGGAAGCAGAGGTTGCAGTGAGCTGAGATCGGGCCACTGCACTCCAGCCTGGGCGACAGAGTGAGACTCCATCTCAAAAAACAAAAAACAAAAAACAAAACAAAAAAAGGAAATAAGTAATTTTATGCTACTTAAACCGTTTTATAGAATAGAAGAAGTTGGATATTATTGCTCTGATTTTATAAGTCTAATAAAATGTAATATCGAATTAAACAAAGACCTATCTCAAGAAAGAAAACTCTGTGTCAATCTAATTTAGGACATAGTTCTAAAATTTTAAATAAAACATTGATATATGGAATGCAATAATTGATGTAGTCTTTGAATAACAACAATCATATCAATTATCTAATATTTCATAACATACCACTCCAAATTTTGGAGTCTTACATCAATAATCACTTATAAGCCCATGCTGGCAATTTGTGGCAGGATCAGCTGGGCAATTCTGCTAGTCTGACTGTGGGCATTTGTGTGGCTGCAGGCCACATTTGGGGCTGGGTGGCCCACAATGGTCTCCCTTACACATCTGACAATTGGTGCTGGCTGTTGGTTGGGTCTCTTTCTCCATGTGGTTTCTTTTCTTTTCTTTTCTTTTCTTTTTTTTTTTGAGACGGAGTTTCACTCTTGTCGCCCAGGCTGGAGTGCAATGGAGTGATCTCGGCTCACTGCAATCTCTGCCTCCTGGGTTCGAGCGATTCTCCTGCCTCAGCCTCCTGAGTAGGTAGGCTTACAGGCACCCGCCAACACACCTGGCTAATTTTTGTATTTTTAGTAGAGACGGGGTTTTGTCACATTGGCCGGGCTGGTCTTGACCTCCTGACTTCAGGTGATCCACCTGCCTTGGCCTCTCAAAGTGCTGGGATTAGAGGCGTGAGCCACCGTGCCCAGTTTAAGTTTTGCCTCTAGGCTCTTTTATATGGCAATCTCAGGACAGTAAGAAGGTCAAGAACAGGCGCTGTAAGGCCTCTGGAGGCATAGATTTGGAAGTTACATATTGTAATTTCCGCTGCATTTAATTCGTCAAAGCAAGTTACTGGGGGGCTCAATTTAAGGGGATGGAGAAAGAGGTTAGTTCTTAATGGGAAGGATGATGATATCAAATTGTAAAGGGATATCCACACAGGGATGAGAGGAACTGTTGCAACCATTTTTGAACACAATCTACTACTATCCTTAAATAAGTTATTTTTTGTAAATACTTAGAACAATGACTGGCACGTAGTGTCATATAAGTATTTACCAAATAAATAAGGAATCACTACAGTTAATTTTAGGAAAACAAAGTTCACCATTAGAACAATCCACTGATTATGATTTTCTGAAAAGAAAAACATCTACTTCTCAGAAAGGAGACCAATATAGACAATATAAGTAGGTGTTCTTCATTAAATAATTTCACAGAGAAAAGAGAATCAATTACTTTCCCAATTTTTTGAGTTTCAAAAACTTAAGGTGACTTCAAGATGGTGTATCATATGATCTTCTCCACTCTATTCCAGAGACACAGGAATAATTGAAAAAAAGTATTAAAAAAATTTTAAAGTACGAATATGAGCTTAAGAAGAAGAGGAAGAACAACAGTGGACCAGGAATGGATAGTGGTGAGTAGGGACAAACTGATGTTAGCACTGGACAAGGACTATAAGCCACATCACTTGCGTTGCAGCTAGAAATGGACCCATGCTTGTAGCTCCAGTGGGAAAGAGAGGCATGTGAGTCAAAATGGGGAGGATGCTTAAACTGCCTGTGGCTGGAGACTTTGAGACTGTTTTGCCTGTAAGGGGCAACAACCCCAACTCTCTAACTTGGTCAATATCTGGGTAGCCCAGAGGGCCAGGCTTAGGCAACCTCAAAACCACTCCAAGAGAAACACCTGCATGGGGTAAACACCCTCATGCAAGATAAGAGCACAAAGCAAAATTTCAGAGCACACAAAGAAATCCATGGTCATCAGAGGTTACCATGGCAGCAATTTTTCTTGGGGATAGATTTCCTTCTGATGAAATCTTAAAAGTATTCATCTACTTCTTATTCAATAAATATTACTTATTCAAAAAGCATCCATATGTTCCAAGTACAAGTTGTTCTAGTGACTGGGAACAAATGGTGAACAAAGCACACAAAAGTCCTTCTCTTCATGGAGTTTATGTTCTGTTGGGAGAGAGATGAGAAAAGAAACAGTTTGGGAGTAACCTGGATAGAGTGTAGCTAGTTAGGCAGATGACAGATGGATGATGGCTGAGACATAGATTCTCAAGCCCCTGAATCCTGTCCTGTTCCAGCTGTCCATTCTCTCACGAAGTCCCAAACACCAGTCATTTTTCCTTTTTTACTGAACCACACAAATAAAATGAAAATGAAATGAAATTTAGAGAAAATGTGCTTTGTCTTCTCATCTTTGTTAAAAAGAACAAGCTGGCAGGACAAAGAACCAGGAGGAAAATGATTCATGTTACATAAGGAGAGTAAAGGGCTTTCCAGGTGGGCCAGAGAAGAAAACAAATTAATAATTATTCAGGAAGTATAGTGATTAAATAAAGTTGGGGGATTAGCATCTAGTTTTTGTTTGGTTGTCTTTTTTTTTTTAATTTTAACTTTTAGATTCGGGGGTACATGTGCAGGTTTACTACGTGGGTATATTACGTGACAGCATCTATTTTTTAGTCAGTTTTATAGCATCTTCATATTTGTCTAGTTTTTAAAATAAAAACTTGTGCTCATGAGATTTCCATTTCATTTATGCTCAGTCCAGGTGTGTACTGGGCAATCACGTTTTCCTTTTCTAATTACATCTGAACTTGAAGATGAATAGAGAGAAAGTGGTCCCAATGGCAGGATGCTTCTGTGCCCGCTTTCTCTTCCCTTGTTATCATCTTGCTCTAAACTTTCTCCTTTGGAGAAATCACAGTTTAATTATTGCCTAGAATTACTTTTTTAGAGGAAAATAATTGAACTTTTTTGACTATCATTACTACTCTCTCCTCTTTCTCCTTCTATGGCTTAATCTGAGATGGGCAGCTCTTAATAATTTTTTGACTGTCAAATACCCTATTTTGAGACTTTGATTACATCCACGAATTCACAAAATACATACATGCATATAATTATATATATTTATGCATACAATTTTTTATTGCATTCTGCCTAATTAAATACATCCTTGGGAGATAGGAAATGAATCTCTGTCTTAGGTAGTTTCTCTTTTTCTTTGGTCACATCTTTTTTTTTTTTTTTTTTTTTGAGACGGAGTCTCACTGTGTCACCCAGGCTGGAGTGCAGTGGCGCGAACTGGGCTCACTGCAAGCTCCGCCTCCCGGGTTCACGCCATTCTCCCGCCTCAGCCTCCAAGTAGCTGGGACTACAGGCGCCCGCCACCACGCCTGGCTAGTTTTTTGTATTTTTAGTAGAGACGGGGTTTCACCATGTTAGCCAGGATGGTCTCGATCTCCTGACCTCGTGATCCACCCGCCTGGGCCTCCCAAAGTGCTGGGATTACAGGCTTGAGCCACAGCGCCCGGTGGTCACATCTTTTAACATTGAGGTTATCGGAGAGTTGTCACTGACTGTCTCTTTTTATTCTAGGCCTTCACAAATACTCACACAGTGATAAAACACTAAGAAGGAGGACTGGCCAGGACAGACAAAAATGGGAAGAGAATGGAAAGATGTTGTAGGCTTAAAGAGGTCAGGAGGATCAAAATCATAAAAGGCTTTGACTACTAAGATAAAGAATTTGCCTGCATTATGAAACTCAGGGGTCATCACTAAGGATTTTCTACTCTCAATGCTTTTAAATCTCTCCTGTAATATAGAAGACGCACAGACAAACATTTCTAGCCCTAACACCTTCTCTATGCGTAAAGCCCTATATTCACTGCTGAACGAGCATTCTTATCTGGCAATCCCAGTGGGTAGCCTATTGAAATACATCCTGTTTTTTCCCAACCTTATCAGGGGGTACCACCACCCCTCCAAAGTAATGCAAGCTGGAAAGTTGGAAATTAGCATTGATCCTCTTTGCTAACCCTGTCTAACCAATCACCAAATAATTTTGATTGTAACCCATGCATATCTCTTCATCCACTCCTTTCCCTTCTTTTCTACTGTTATTGCCTTAGTTCAAGTCCTCAGCCTCTCTTCTGAATTATGGCATTCAGCCCCCAAATAGTCTTTCTGATCCTAGTTCAGCCCTGCTTCCAGTTTTCCTTCCACACTACTGCTAGAATTGTCTCTAAAATGTGAATCCCATCATGTTACCCCCACTACAGAAAATCCTTAGTGGTGTCATAACTTTTACATTGAAGGCAAGTTATTCATCTTGGTAGGTATGGCTTTTTATGATTTAGCTTGTCCTGACCTCTTTAAGCCCACAACATCCTGTCATTCTCTTCCCATCCTTGTTTCTCCTGGTCAGTCCTCCTTCCCGATGTTTCATCACTGTGTGTGTATTTGTAGCCCCCTAAACAGGCTGAGCTCTCTCACACATTTGGGTTTTTACATGTCCTGTTCTCTTTGTCTGGAATTCTAGTCGCCCCCTCTATACTTACCCATTTTGCAGCTTCTTTTTTAATTTTTGAGGTTCAGCTTAATCTCCTCTGAGACCCTTCCTGTCTCTCAGGTGAAGCCTGATGCCTCTCACTTCTGCTGGCTTCAATACTGCACATAGCTCTATAATTTCACACGTTCTGTGTTGTAATTATTTCCTTACTTAATGTCTGCCCCATGAGACTGACAACCTCTTGAAGGCAGAGACTGTCCACCCAACGTTTCAATTTCCCAGGACTTGGCACTGTGCCTGGCATATAATAAGAGTTCGGTAAATATGAAATTGAATTAAACAGCCAGCACTATAAGATATAGGCTTCATGGAATGTTCCTTATATAAGGTCAGGTTCTGCTCAGTTCCTCAGTAAGCTTCTGTAAGAGCAAAATCGATTTCTCTGTAGCCCTATCACTGCTTGTATAAGAACAAATATCAGAATAGACTCATTCATTCACTCCAATCAACATCTCTGTGTTTTGCTGACAGGACAACCTGCCCCTTCTTGTTTCGTTTACGGGTGTTGTCAATAGCTAAACATTATGTAGTTTAGGAGCAATCACTTCAAATAGCTGGAGAGATAAGGCTTGATAATTTTTGTGAAGGATTTATTATTTGAACTATACAAAACTACTGTGAAATGTTAGCAAATAACTGAGCCTCAGGGAGTAATAATTATTTTCATTCTACGATTGCAGATGATGTAAAATAAAAGCAACATAAATTGAAGTTTTAGATACTAATATAACATAAATAGGCAGCAGGATTAGAATAAAGTCAGCCAAACAATCTTCTGTCTTCAAAAGCTAACAGGGGGTGATATAATATTTTGGACCCTTTTGCCTTAGATGTGATCTCTAATTTCGTTAGAACCAATGACTTTTGGCATATCTACTGGACAAATTCACCAGTAGAACATACTGCTGAAGTTTATCAACCTTTTAATCTATGCTTGTAAACCCATCTCTGAGAGTTTTCTTAAACACCGTATGAACAATTTGATATAAAATGTTACTGTCTCAGTTGTGATTGATTCTGTATCACTATCCATTTTGTTTGTTATGTCTAGCTGTACTGTTTCAGTCAAGAGCACCATAGACTGAGTGGCTTATAAACAACAGAAATTTATGTCTCATAGTTCTGGAGGTTGGAAGTCTGAGATCAAGGTACCAGCACAGTTGGGTTCTCATTAGCCCTCTTCCGGCTTGCAGACTGCCAACTTCTTGTTTCCCCACATGGTGGAAAGAAGGACAGAGCTCTCTGGGTGTAAAGTCACTGATCCCACCATGAGGACTTCATTCACAGGACTGAATCACTTCGTAAGGACCCCAACCCTAATGCTATCACATTGGGGGTTAGAATTTCAACATATAAATTTTTAGAGTGGACACAAACATTCAGTCCATTGCATATATATTCTGGAGATTTCACAGGGTTCTCTTAAAATTTTTCACAGATGCAAAGTCCTTTTGGATTTAATAATGAGTTTTTCCTTCTATGTCACACTGGTAGTAAATGAAAGCAAAGATAGGTTAAAAGTGAGTGGAAATCAATGTCTTACAGAGTTTAAACTCTTTCCTTCAGATACTTTTTAAATGAAAAAGGCAGGGAGGAAAGCTAAATTTTTATATTCTTAGTGATAGAGATGCTATAAGCTCTAGATAATTTTTGCCCACATATAAAAGGATTTATGTTCGTCTCCTCTTCTCTCCTCTCCTGTGACATGCTCAGGCCTCGAGATCCAAGAAAGAACACTTTGCTCCTGCTAACTCACCTTTGCCTCAGATGTGATCTCTAATTTCATTTCTTCTTTGGAAAATCTTCAGAGTATCTCCTGATTAATTTTTCTTTAGGAACTACTGATTTTCATGGTCATTTTATTGGATTTGAGTGATTTTGCATATATATGGGTAATTTTAAGTGGATACCAGACATTGTGAATCTTATGTTTTTGCATGCTGAAGTTTTTTGCAATACTTAAAATATTTTTGACCTTTGTTCTGAGATGCAGTTAAGTTACTTGGAAACAATTGGATCCTTTAGAAGCCTGCATGTAAGGTTTTTAGAATAGCCTTTCATCAGGGCATATTTTGGCCCCCTGTGGTAATACCTGTTGGAGGAATACTTAATGCTCGTGTCTTAGGAGATCTTTCCACTCTGGCTGGGGTAGGGGAGATGCAACTATTTCCAGCCCTGTGAGATCTTGGGGAAATTGTTCTGTCTCTTCCTTTTGAGTGTCTTGGTTTCTGGGAGTTACCTCACACACACATGCACTGATCACTACTTAGTTGAAGATTCTAGGGGAACCCTCTGAGGAGATTCCAGGGAGACCCTCTGATAATCCCAGAGTTCTCTTCTCTCTGGTACACAGCCCCATGAATTCTAGACACCTCGGCCTCTCCGAAGTTTGCACTCCATCTCCTCAGTTCAGAGAGAAGGCTGGGCTCTGTTTGGGAGCCTTGCCCTGAGCTGCAGTCTGGAAACCCTGTAGGCAGTGAGCTGTGGCAATAGTTCGGTTAACCTCATATGTTTTCTTTCTTTCTGGGATCACTGTTGTGTGTTGCCTTTTGTCCAGTGTCCCATGTCCATTGTTTCATACATTTTGTCTATTTTCAAAATTGTTTAGGGTGTGAGGGTAAATGTCCCAATTACTCTATTATGACCTGAAATGAAATTTATCCAAGTGGAAAATTTTGCATTAGGAGTTCTTATTGAAAAAGTATAGTGTCATGGTCAAGAATATCAGACCTTTTATCAAGCTACCTATATTCAAATCTTCATTCTTTCCCAGTGGCTTGGCCAAATTATATAACCTCTCTCTGCCTTACTACCATTACTAAAAACATTACCATTGCTAAAAACATTTTCTAATTCTTGTTGTCATTGACATTACTTTTAGGGATGTGACACATTTATTATCTCATTTTTTTCATCTGAAAATGAGATTGATTTTATCTGAAAATGATATAATAAATGTATCACATCCCTAAAAGTAATGGCAATGACAACAAGAAATGGAAAATGTTTTTAGTAATAGTAGTGCAGTTGGAACAAGCATGTAAACTTCCCAGATCTTTGAAAGATAATAATCATTTAACTTTTTAAATTTTGAAAAATTTGTTAAGAAATCATTTATATTACAAGTTGAGTATTCCTTATCCAAAATGATTGGGATCAGAAGTTGTTTTGATTTTGGATTTTATAATATTTGCATTAATTATCCGTTGAGCATCCCTAATCCAAAAACCCAAAATCTGAGATGCTCCAATGAGCATTTCCTTTGAGCGTCATGTTAGTGCTCACAATTTTTGGATTTTGCAGAATTTTGGATATTGGATTTTCAGATTATGGATGCTCAACCTGTATTTCCTATGTCAAATCTTGTATACTTGTTGAGAAAACAAAAATTGACTTTAAAGGACAGTCCATTTTCTCACCGAGGGTCACAAAACCCATCATTCTGAATTTTAGTAACTGGATAAGGATAAATAATTCTTTGCTTTCAAAAACTTTCAATGAGACAAACAACTATTATGGAACCTGCTGCATTGGGTTATAATGTATATAAACATGGGAATGATAATATTTCATATTTGCTGTGTAATAGCCTCACAATCTCAATAATAAATCTTTGTATCCATGATCATGGATCTGCTGCTTGGATGAGGATTGGTTGATCCAGCTTGGCTGGGCCAAGCTGGACTTCAAGTTCAGGTGTGTTAGATGTGTTTTCTTTCTGAGGTCCAGGTGGAAGGGGCAGCAGCAACTTGGGGTTTGCCCTCATCATGATGGATCCCAGGATGGCAAGAGATCAAACCAAACCAGGTAAACAGATTTAAAGCCTCTGCTCTTGCCTTGTCTGCCTTAATTCATTGGTTTAAAAAAGTCACACGGTTAAACCCATTATTGATGGATTGTGGAAGAATAGGCTGCCCACAATAGGAGGCACATGGCAAAGAAAGTAAAGGTATAGTCTCCTGGAGGTAGTAAAAATTGGAGAATAGTAATTCATTGTAACAGGAATTTTTACACAGGCTAGAAAAATATTTATTTCAAGATGATATGCTTGACTAGTTTAGTGTCTAATTTATTTTATTTTATTTTATTTTTTTGAGGCGGAGTCTGGCTTTGTTGCCTAGGCTGGGGTGCAGTGGCGCGATCTCGGCTCACTGCAAGCTCCGCCTCCCGGATTCACGCCATTCTCCTGCCTCAGCCTCCCGAGTAGCAGGGACTACAGGCGCCCACCACCACGCCCGGCTAATTTTTTGTACTTTTAGTAGACACAGGGTTTCACCGTGTTAGCCAGGATGGTCTCGATCTCCTAATCTCGTGATCCGCCCGCCTCGGCCTCCCAAAATGCTGGGATTACAGGGGTGAGCCACCGTGCCCGGCCGTTTAGTGTCTAATTTAATCTGGAAAGTACTTAGTGTGGATTTTCAAGTGTCGAATGTGGCTGAAACAATGCTATGTTGTTTCATTTCCTATTTCTTTTTCCTTTTGGACATTTAGATAAACTGCATTTTTCAGCCTTCCCTGTAGGTAAGTGGGACTGTGGAACTGAGTTCTGGCAAATGGAATGTGAGCAGGAGTGATGTACACTCCTTGCAGGCCTGCTTGGCCCCTATACATTTCATGAGATCCTCCGCATTTCCCTCTTCCCTTGTCTTCTAGTTAGACGCTGAGGATTTAGGGGATGACTTTAAGATGCTAGAAGAAAGTGCTGAAGCCACCAGAGGGAAGCAGCCCAAGTCCCTGAATCACCACATGGCAGGTTTCCTGTTGGACAACTGTGTGAATTGTGACATAAGAAAGAAATCAATTGTCTAAGCCACTGAGATTTGGGTATTGTTTATTACAGGGCTTAGTCTATACAACTTAAAGATCATGAGGTCGTGAGTTGAATCAGAAAGGTTCATAAATCCTTAAGGCTATGGATAGGGACAGGGTCTTAATTATCTTTTTATTTTTTATACTCAGCATGCATTATATTTAAGAAATTTATTGCATTTTGCCTTATCAAGGAAACCCTCAAACCAACTAACTTCAGGGAGAAAGTGTCATTTCTGCATCTCTTGAAACTTCACAGAGTGTAGAAATGGCTGCACCATATTTCTCCCACGTAATGACCATAAATCTGAAAAAATCTCAATCCAGCTTTAGCCTTTCCCTACCTTTTGGTCATAGTAATTATACTTTCAGAATCAGAAAGAGAACTTGTCCATGGGAATGACAGAATATTTAGAATCTGGATTGCCTTGAAGAATCACCATATGTTTAGCAAGGTCTTTAGTTTCATACCCTCCAATAGATTTTAGGGATCATTGCCATGGTAGTCTTTGAATTTCTTTTGGGAGAATTGATAAAATGAGCCAATGTCTACAGATTCATTACTGGTCATTAAAAACAAATATTTTTAATTCCAAGAATAGGGTAACTTCATCAACTCATGCAAAACTTCACCAGGACTGGCTGTAGGTAAAATTATAAGATGGACTTAATTTGTCTTTGGTATCCTTCTACATCCCCTTTAAGCATATTTCTCCCTTTCCTAACAATCCTAAGAAGCAGGCTATTCATGCTTATATACCAAACAATTAGATTATACCTCATAGAGACTCTTCAGGAATTTTTTTTTTTTTTGAGTTGGGGTCTCGCTCTGTCACCCAGGCTGGAGTGCAATGACACAATCGTAACTCACTGCAGCCTTGAACTTCTGGGCTCAAGAAAGATTCCCATCTCAGCCTCCTGAGTAGCTAGGATTACATGCACACACCACCACACCTGGCTAATTAAAAAAATTATTATTATTATTATTTGTAGAGAGGGGGTCTCCCTGTGTTGTATAGGCTGGTCTTGAACTCCTGATCTCAAGTGATTCTCCCTCCTCAGACTTCCAAAAGAGTTGGGATCACAGATGTGAACCACCATGCCTAGCCTAAATTATCTTTATACCTTGCTAAATTATTTATTTAACAAACTCTGTTAATGTTTTAACTATAATCAATTTCCTTATCAGTTTTAATATTTGAAAGCTCTTAATAGTTCTAAAATTAACAGCCTACTCACTTATTATTAATTATTTCAGGAGTTTTCCAGTAATAAATATACACTTGGAAGTCAACTCCCTGATATAATTTTGACATATAAAGCACATAAAAAGATTTTTACTTCAATCTCTATCTAAAAGGCTTATCTATACTTGAAAGTAAATATACAGACAATAATTATAAATCAGAATGGCATGACTTGCAGCAATTACTGATGTTGTCATGCTGACTAGACATATTGACCTATGTCATCTTGTGATTATTCACCAGGCACAAATTCAGGGATAACTGAAATGATGCTCAAGTGGGCATTTGGCTCTTTAAACTTCCAAAATCTGAAGCCAAGTCTGAAGCCAAGAATTAGATTTTTGGCCAACTATCAAGGATGATCAATGCATCTTCACAGATTACAAATCATCTACAGTAAATCTTTACTTAATGTCATTCATAGGTTGTTGAAAACTGGGACTTTCAGCGAAACAACTTATAATGAAACCAATTTTGCAGTAGGCTAAATTGATAAAAACAAGAGTTACATTCCTATGGCCTATTTATGGTCACAGAAATATCACCAAACTTCTAAATAATGACCAAAATACTTCTAATATTAAACATTGAAATAAATGTGAGTTATAAATACATTTAAGAAAGACTGACAAAAACAAGACAATTATTTACTCGCTTATTCCAGTCATTGTCGTGGGTGGTCCAAGCCTATTTCAGCAGCACAAATGCAAGGGGGAAACCTGCCCTGGAGAGGGCGCCCTCCCATGGCGGGGTGCAGTCATACACATGCCACACTGGTTCAGACTGGTGGAGACACACCAATGGCCGCACGTATAGATCTTTGGAATGTGGGAGGGAACCGGAGTACCTGGAGATCAGCCCATGAAGACATGGAGAAAATGTGTAAACTCCACACAGACATTGGCCTGGCCAGGAATTGATTTTTTTTTCTTCCATCAGCGTTAGAATGAAATGGTGTTAAACCAAACAATCTTATTCAAAGACCTGCTGTATCTGAATCAGGTAGTTCAGCATGAAATACTGATCATGCCTTTGTTGAGTCAGCCAGAAATAATTTTCATTTCTCAGGGATAAAGAGGTAGAACAATCTGTTCCCTAAAGAAAACTCTTGCAATGTTTCCTGGGCTAGTATTGCTTGGATTTAAATGCAATGTTAAAGTTTAAAGATTAAGTGCTTTAACTGGGCTCCTTTGACTGCTAGGCATAATTAAATGCAATGATACTTTGAAGACTCGGGTGGGAGAATCACTTGAGGCCAGGTGTTTGAGACCGGCCTGACCAACAGAGTGAGACCCCCCAATCTATAAAATACAAAATACAAAATAAATAAATAATTAAAGACAAAAAGATTTTTAAGAGCTGGTATTATCCCTTCCACAACCTGAAATTTAAAATAATCTTTAGTCTGAAAACTTAACATGGCTTTAAAATCCAAGTTACCACAGTTAGATACATGATCTCCTTGTGATTCAGAAAATTGCCTTTAAGGACATAAATATTAATCTCAGTAAAAGCTCACTATTATTAAATCTTAAAATTATTTATTAAAATGTGATTGATCTGGTAACATTCTTTTGTTGTCATTACAACCAGCATGTGGGCATAAGTGACAAAAGGAGCAATGACAAATAAAAGTAATTGATTTTATTTAGCTTTTCTAACCGCAGTATTGAGACAGTGCTATAGTTATTATGCATAATAAAAATAAGTTAAAAAATAAATTGACCATGTGACAGGTTTTTGGTAGGTCTTTAACAAATATCAAGTTGATAAATCTGACTGGGATGAGAGTGTCAAATGGTCTTTGAAATTGCTTTTTGTCTTATATAAGCCTGGCCCACAGAATAGGAATTCCCACTTACTAGCTGGTGACAAAAGTGGTACATTTAAGGGCAAAGTCTGGATTAAAACCTATGGAAAAAATTGTGAGTGAAGTTACTTAGTCATGAAATAGAGTTATTAAAGGGGATCATACACATTTTTAAATTTCGCTTTAGTGAGATCATAAATGCATAAAATAAAACAACTATGGCCTTATTCCTCAAATCATTTTGGCTTGAATAGCTGCCTTGAATAAAAATAGTAAAAGAGTGTTATATTTACAGAACTCTATTTTTATCTACAAAATCATTTTTATCTCTATCTATCAGTTATATAGATGAATCTGGAAAAACCTCCCTAACGTCCAACAGTCAGCTGTGGCCTATGAGGTCAGCTGTTGACCAAAAGTTAGCCTCCTCATTGGCATTATAGAATTGACCCTGGTGGTCCATTCAGGGACTAATGTACCCAGTCTCTCTTGCATCAGAATATTTTCATGCGACTGGTTCTTGCTAATGGCGTAGAGTGGAACTGATGGGTGTTAACTTCTCAGATAAGGCTGGTTAAGTTGGTGTGACGTCTCCAAACTCTTTCTCTCCTGTTGGCTGAGTGCATAGGGCTTCTTGGCCTGGTCAATAGGGAGTGTTGCATTGCAAATGGGAGAGTGCATGATCTCGCTAGGGACCAGCTGCTACTTACTTGAGCCTGTTGTTGTCATCTGAGTTTGTAGGACCAGTGGAGCAGATTTTGGCATTATTCAAGAAAAGCTAAAAATACAGATTTTTATTTGAAATGCTCCTGTTTACATGCCAGACAAAACAGTCAGTGGGCCATCAGTTTGCAATCTCTTATTGAATAACTTGAGCCCTCTGTAGATTAATTATAATCATACATTACACATTATAAAGGTATAATAAAGTGCTTTCACACACATTGTTTCTTTAACCTGTAAGGAAGCTTAATTTGGTAAATCTTACTATCTTCATTTAAAAGATAGGAGAACCAAGGTTCAGAAACTTGTACTCTTAGGACGTCCTCAGAGCCATATGCTGCAGTTCTATCTTTACCTCCATTTCTATCTCTTCATGCCTCCTATGCTCAGCTAAACTACCCATGTTCCCTTGAACTTGTCAGTACATTCTTGCTACACTGCTCTTGCTATGGAACCCCCTTCTTTGAATGCCTTCCTCTGTGCAGATTTCCCTACTTCATTATTTATTCTCTACTTTCTACCCATGCTTTAAGACTAAACTTAAACATCTCTTCCACATGAATTTCTCAGCTAGCTTTGTGCTTCCTTCTCTGTTGGTAATTCATAGGTCATATTTTGCTGGAATTGTAGCTGCACACATGTGTCTTCCTAATTAGATTATAAACTTTTGAGATCAGGGAGCAAGTCTTATTTCTCTTTACAATATCCTATGATATCCTCATCAATCCCTGAACAACATGGGCATCCAAGAATATTCATTGAATCAAAATTTCCACCTATTCTCAATAGCACAACAAGATTATACATTTGTTGTACAGTCCATGATGTGAGTAAAGCCTTAAGTTAGACTTAATAAACCCTCTGAATCAGCATAACAAGGAAACATATTCTCATCTACAGAAAGGGTAAAGGTTCATCCTTTGAGCTGGAGGACAGCTGCAGTCGAGTCTCAGATCTGGTGTAAATCAGCAACGAATGATAGCTAGATCACATCTCTTTCACGAATAGCTGGCTAGTGATTACCATTGACAGACTTTGCTATGGCTTAGTTTCTTCCTTCAAATGTAAATCAAGATTTTCAAAGAGTTTCTTAAACAATTTCTTAAGGCATATACTTTAATGTTGCAAAGAGGCCTCAGCCAATGGAGCATTTTATTTAAGCTCTTGAAAAGATAAAGAGGTAAAATGCAGTTAGACATTTTCATGCTACTAGTGAATCAGAAAAAAGAAGTCACTGTCCCTCGAACAGTGAGATGAAAGCAGGTTCATCTATTAAACGGGGCTAAAGTACGGTTCAGTATTCATTCCCATCAATTCTCATTGAGAATGAGCACAGAGAATGTTCAGAGTTGCATTTCCTAGTTAGTGCTTTCTTCTTATTTTCAAACTGCTTCTATTCATTTCTGAATGGCTAGATATGAGATACTTTAGGCATGCTAATTCACTGTTTTTTCCCCAATCTATTTGATGTTTGCAAAGAACTATAAATGTATTTTGCATTATGTTATTAACTTGAACTAGTCAGGACTTAATGAAGAAAGCTATAAAAAAGCCAATGTTTTTGTTTTGAACAAATTCATGTTAGTTTATGTGCTTCTGACCAGGTTAAAAGCCCTTAGTACATGTATCATTAAAATAAAAATTCATGAACGCATACAACCTGGACAGAGGGATGAATTGAGAGGAGAGGTGGTGGGAAAGTTGGAGATGTTTATAATAATCAATTTAATATTCTGAGTTGTGAGATAATTTCTTAACAAGTCAACTATTATAGATTAGATTATAAAGATTTATCCTTTGATCCTCAGCTATCTTCTGCCTTAGACTGTGTTCAATATCTCACTGGGAATCAGGGAATTCCTTTTTTTTTTTTTTTTGAGATGGAGTCTTGAGTGCAGTGGTGCAATCTCGGTTCACTGCAAGCTCTGCCTCCCAGGTTCACGCCATTCTCCTGCCTCAGCTTTCTGAGTAGCTGGGACTACAGACGCCCGCCACCACGCCTGGCCATTTTTTTTTCTTTTTGTATTTTTAGTAGAGACGGGGTTTCACTGTGTTAGCCAGGATGGTCTCGATCTCCTGACCTTGTGATCCGCCTGCCTCGGCCTCCCAACGTGCTGGGATTACAGGGTTGAGCCACCGCGCCTGGCCAGGGAATTCTTGGTGGAACAAAACAAATGTCTCTCCAGCTATCAGCTTTATTAGCAGCACAAGCTGGCTTTGAAATTAGCTTCCAAGCATAAGGAAAGCCTACTTTCAGGGTTTAACGTAAAGTAAATATATCTAATATAGTCTAACGTGGAAATTTACAGGAGCCAGACTGGATAAATTAGTAGGAAACCTAATAATTTTTGATCAGTGTACATTCACTAAAAAAGTAGTAAATAAAGAAAACAGTCTATTGCATTTAACTAAATGTTTGACTACAATAAGTTTTTAAAAATAATTATTTCCCCCTCCAGACTTGTGAGGCTGACAGATTGGGATTGGGATCCCCTTCTGTTCCCACCTGCTAAAGGAGTCAGGGCAAATTACTGTTCATGTTTTCATTTCCTTCCATGTAAAATGGTGCTCCTAAGACCCCAGTGGTCTCAGCAGTAGCACTGAAACTGGCATACTGGATACACTTCACAAATAATAGCTATTAATATTACTCTTATGTTGTTACATACAAAATATAAATAAGACATGATAAAAGTAAAAGTAAATGTAATCCCACACATTGGTATAAGGCCTACAGAGATTTTGGTATATTTCCTTCTGACCCTTTTTTCTATGCATATTTGCACAAAAATGAGATTGTATTGTACATGTTGCTTTTTTCTCACTTAAATACTAGTAGTACCTTTTGATGCCATTATATATAATAGACAAAGTTTTTAAAGGAATTTTATTCATTATAACTTTTTGTGAGTAAGTTTGGGATAACATGTCAGGGTTTTAGAACTTTCATTCTCTTGGGTAACAAAAAATTCTAGCTGTAGGAATAACTAGGTAGGAGCTGTCACTGATGGCTGCAGCCCAGTCAACAACATCTACTTCTTTTCATCAACAAGCAGTTACAAAAAATATGGGGTGATGGTGGTCATTCTTGAGAACAAGGAAATTTGCTTTTCTGTACTTTGAAAACTAGTTTTTATAAATAGCCAAATGCCAATGAAAATCTAAAATACTGGGTTTTTCCTAACCTGAGACACAAAATTATACTGAAAAGCCTAAGGAGGATGTTAAAGATGAGCACAATGTTGCCCTGTATACCTGATCTAATCCCAGGACTCCTCGTCTATTTCCAATAAGGCCAATTATCTCATTTTCCTTTATTCCCTTTCTTGAGCTGCTTTTGCAAAGGAGGGTGCACCTGTTTTGGTGAAATAAGACAGTGGCATTAGAAGACTCTCTATAAGCAGGGGAAACATTGTTAATCATATGAGACCCTTCAAAAATGTGGACCACACTGGTTTATTGCTACTGTACTTTAACCCCACTCTTCTATATTCTGCTTTATGATGCTGGGCTGAGTCCCTGAAAACTTTTCTCCTTTGCTAGCCTCTGTTACATACTGGCACAGGGGGCCACTCAAAGAGTCTGGAAGTAGGGACCTGCTTCTTCCTGTTCCTTTCAGTGTCACCACAGTGATGGTTCTTCATGCTGGCTTTGACTGTTGTTCCATTACAGCAGTACTTTCAGAACCAGCCTAAACATATGTCCCCACCTCCCCTGCCCTGAGATGCCAGCTTTCCCTCCTCAGAGATCTGCATGCCAGCTCCGTGAGGGTCCCTCCTTCAAGCTTCCACATTTTTGTAATTCCAGTCCATTCCCTTTGTTCCCGCAGTCCTTGGGGTAGTAGCTGCTCACTGTAGTTACTATCTCTGTGATACCTCAGTATGGCCCCCTTTTCGTTTCCAATTCTCTAATACCTAGTTAACTGTTCTTTATGTTAAATTATCCCCAGTAAACTCCCGGGTATATTTCTGTCTCCTCATGGCCCTGGCTAATGCGAGGACAAATACCAGACTGGCTTTGCCATTTCTTTCATACTTTTAGAATATGTGGCTCTTCTGCTTCTCTGGTGCTTCCCAACTAGTGGTCGGTGACTACTGGTGAGATGCTAGGTTAGCATAACATGTACTTAGAATTTAAAATGGAATTTACCCCCAACAAGATTTCAGCAATTTGTATTTCTGTGAATTGTATTGTGTATGAATATGTAATAATACAATATCTGTGAATGTAAATGCCTTAGAAGTAGCAGACTTTTGTTTCGTTTTTAGTGAAACTCCATATAAATATACAAAAAGTTGCTTTCCAAAGGACATGAAATCCATGTTTTATTTATGTATTTATAAACAATTTAAAGAGCCTCTTGCCCAGTTTTGTATGGAAAACAACAAACAAACCATCTTCAAACAGACAGTTATGTTTCCTCATGGGATTTAAAATAGAACATCCTGTCCAATAGGCTTCTTTAACCTAAAGTTATCTAAAAATGCTAAATAAGCTTCTTCAAAACATAAGCTTATTTCACTTAGGAAATGGCTCTCCTTGAGTACTGAATTGTTGGACATGAAAAAAGCTTCTAATTACTCCTGAAAGAATCTCTGAAGAGCTAAGATCAGTGAATTGGATGAGAATTCTATCTGCCACATAGACGCCACAGGAAAAATGAAAGTAGCTTTTTTTTCTCTTTTTCCAAGAACTCTCGATCTTTGAGTCCTTCCCTCCCTCTCTTCCCCAATCCCTTGATTCTACAGCAGGTTCTGTATTTAGAAAGAACGCATGGACTAAGAACAAAGCAAATTTGACTTTCATTTCTACCAGTTCTGTTGGTAAACGTGGATTATGGCTGCAGCAGCCTGAAATGACTCCTGTGTCTCTCTTCCCATATTCTCTACGAATTTCTGAAGTGTGCTCTCTTTCAGGTGCTTGGTAAACTGGGTTTGTTGTTTCCTGACAGCTGGGTTGGAGTGGGACTGTTACGGATTGTCAGAGAACATGGATGGACAACGGTGCTGGGATGGACACTGCAGAGAGAGGAGGGGAGGCATGGGGTTAGGAAGGGACGGCAGAGAGGTAAGGGGCAAAAGCAGGCTTGCCCCTTGTCTTTTGGTCATTTCAAACCATTCTTTCTTCCCGGTAGAACTATGGATATTAACAGTGTGTGCCCAGCTTGAGGGAAATGTGTGAATTCAGAGGCACATCCGAACTCCAAAGGGACACACTGCTGTTTACAGAGAGTCAAGGCTTTCAGATGAGCTGTCCTTTTTCTAAGGTTCCAAGACATCAATTTTTTAAAAACGTGCCTTTGTGCTGTTTTCATAGTAGCTCAGGCATGTTATTTTCCTCTCTAAAATGAGGTTGTTAGCACTGAATGGATCCCAAGGTTGCGATCTTTATTTAGTGAAAGGTCATGGACCAACACCTGGATTGTTTCTACCATTTTGTTTCAATTTATATGTTTTGATAGTTTTCTTTTTATTGTAATTCAAGGTTTAGGCGTTTTTTTTTGTTTGTTTGTTTTTTGTTTTTTTTGTTTTTCAACGATCATATTCTCACAACTGCTCTTTTAGCGTTTTATTGGTGCTAATGATGCCTGAATTTGTCTCTGGTTCTGAACTCTTTCCTGGGCACAACTCTTTGATTCCTTTGATGACCTGAACATGTTTGCTTGCACATCCCAGCACTGCTTTCAATTGAGCACATGTAGCATAGCTCTTCACTAAGACCGGTCTCTCCCTAATGTCCATGTCTCTGCAAACAGCACCACAATCACCAAGGCCAGGCTTGCCTTTCTCTTCACTCCCATGTTCAACTGGTCACTCAGTCCTTGTACATCTGCCTTGATTGTTTCCACGTTCTTTTTCTCTGTTCTCCCCAGGATTCGCTCATTACCTAGATTGTCCTAATGCCTTCTTACCTGGTCTTTCTATTTCTGGTCTCTTACTTCAAATAGTTCTGCTTTTTATTTCAAATTAATCTTCTAAAACATCACTTTCATTGTTTCTTGCCTCAATTTTAAAAATGCCAGTTCCCCCTTTTTCCCGCAAGACCCCTCGTCTAGATTTTAAATTCTTTCATAGGCCATCACGTATTTCAAATTTACGTCTAACCACTCACTCCTCAATATAAAGGCTCTATTCATTTAGAAGAATAGAACCAAGCTGAAAAGCTGGAGGGAAGTTAAGATGTGATTGAAGTGCTGCACCCATCAACTCGTCAGCACCCCTCAACTCGTCATTTACATCAGGTATAACTCCCAATGCAATCCCTCCCCCCTCCCCCCTCCCCATGATAGGCCCCGGTGTGTGATGTTCCCCTTCCCGAGTCCAAGTGATCTCATTGTTCAGTTCCCACCTATGAGTGAGAACATGCGGTGTTTGGTTTTCTGTTCTTGCGATAGTTTGCTAAGAATGATGGTTTCCAGCTGCATCCATGTCCCTACAAAGGACACAAACTCATCCTTTTTGATGGCTGCATAGTATTCCATGGTGTATATGTGCCACATTTTCTTAATCCAGTCTGTCACTGATGGACATTTGGGTTGATTCCAAGTCTTTGCTATTGTGAATAGTGCCGCAATAAACATACGTGTGCATGTGTCTTTATAGCAGCATGATTTATAATCCTTTGGGTATATACCCAGTAATGGGATGGCTGGGTCATATGGTACATCTAGTTCTAGATCCTTGAGGAATAGCCATACTGTTTTCCATAATGGTTGAACTAGTTTACAATCCCACCAACAGTGTAAAAGTGTTCCTATTTCTCCACATCCTCTCCAGCACCTGTTGTTTCCTGACTTTTTAATGATTGCCATTCTAACTGCACACCAACATGGCACAAGTATACATATGTAACAAACCTGCACGTTATGCACATGTACCTTAGAACTTAAAGTATAATAATAATAATAAATTAATTAATTAAACAAAAACAAAAACAAAAACAAAAAACACTGTTCTTTCCCCACAAAATTATCTTGCTGTTCTCATAAAGAATCAATCAGACATAAGTGCAAGGGTTTGTGCCAATACCATACTATCTTAATTATTGTAGATTTATTGTAACTTTTAAAGTCAGAAAATATGGGTCCTCCTTTGTAAAAAAAAAAAAAAAAAAAGAACCAGCCTGTGCATGAACTAATAGAGTAATAACTCACTCATTACTGCAAGGAGGGCATGAAGCCATTCATGAGGAATCTGCCCCCATGACCCAAACACTTCCCACCTTCAACAATGGAGGTCACAAAAAAAAAAAAAAAAAGATGTGATTGAAGTTTGATAAAAGATCGTGTGTGTGTGTGTGTGTGTGTGTGTGTGTGTGTGTATTCATTCCCTTTGGGTGTTCCTAGATCTACTGAAGCTTGTATTGAGAAGCCCATTCTAGGATGTTTTACATTTGAGTCCCTGAACATGACTTGTTCAGCTACATGCCTTAATGAGTCCTTATTATCTTCTCCCCTCCCCTCTGAGATTATTTCTGTTAATTGTATCACCAACCTCCTCACCATCCAGCTAGAAACCAAGCCATCCTCTTTAACTTGTCTGTGTCTCTTACCTGTTACCTCAACCACTTGTTGCATCCTGGTTTATTCTACTACGCAACATCTCTCACATACGTTGCCTCCTGTCTGTTCATTTGTGCTGTCTTTCAAAACCTTCCATTTTTGTACTTTAATCTTTTTCAGCTAGATTTCTAGCTCATCCTGTATCTATAGATAAATTTGTTCCCCACTCTTGCTTTCTGTACCATACCCTGTTTTCAGATTTATTTTCATAAAACTTCTACTCAGACACCATTGCTTGCTTTTCAGGGAATTCTCACTGCCTGAAGAATAGAATCCAAACTGCTGGGATTAAAGTTCTCCCACAGCCCGAGCCTGTTACCAGTGGTGAATCTGACAGGTCTGCTGCAAACTCGATCCTTGCCTCCTTGGAGGAAAGAATTTGGCTGAGGAGCAGAAGTAGGCTTCAGGTAGAGGGAGAGACCTAGGCAAATTTTAGAGCAGGAGCGAGTTTATAAATAAGTTTTAGAGCGGGAACAAAAGGAAATAAAGTACACTTGGAAGAGGGTCAAGAAGGTGACTTAAGAGATGCAAGTGTCCTGTCTGGCCCTTGACTTGGGGTTTTGTACATTGGCATGATTCCAGGGTTTATGTTTCTTCTCCCTTGATTCTTCTCTTGGAGCGAGCCATCTGCATGTGCAGTGGCCTGCCAGCACTTGGGAAGGGCCACATGTACAGTGTGTTTACTGAAGCTGTGCACTTTAGAGGTGTTTTTTCCTTACCAGTCTAGTGTTCCTAAAGGTGGGTCATGTACTGGTTAAACGCTGCCATTTTGCCTCTTAGCGTACATGTGTACATGCTTGAGCCACTCGCCCAGCTCTGGAGATCTTATCAGGAAGCTGCTGATCACCAGCTTCAGGTGTTTACTACCTACTGGGAGACTGTCTTTCCCTCGTGCTGGCCCTAACCAATTATTATTTTACAGTAGCTGCTTAACAGCCACCTGACCATCACCTGGTGGTTGCCTGACATTCCTGGGGGTGGGGCCTCTCCTGCCTTGCTCATGTCTGCCTAATTACCTGCTCTAAGAAGTCTGCCCTAACATTCCTGTCCTATCTCCCATGACATTCCTGACCTAACTGAAAAATGGGCATAATTTCTTGAACATGCCCTATATGTTTGCTTGTGCTATTTCCTCTGGATCTCTCTTTTTCCCTTCTGTGCCTGACATAATGCTACTCTTTTGGGGCCCAGCTCAAATATCACCTGCTCCCTAATACTTTCTATCACTTCTTCCTCTGTTTGAATATTGAACTGTTTGAATATTAACACTCTCTTAACTGTGGCACGCATAGCATTTTCCATATTCAATAGTTGTAAGCATTATATATAGACGTTATCTGAGCTAGACTTAAAAAACTACCACAGGGCAGAGACCTACCTTAACCATCTGAACATCCCCAGGTCCTGGCATAGTTCCTTGCACGTAATCACTGGATATGTGAACATGCTCCTGCCTCAACAGCCTTCCTCTTGCTGATCCATTTTCCTGGAACTCTTGCTTTTAACCTCTCTAGGTCTCTAAATACTTAAAGACTTTAAAGGATCAATTATAATTCTTTGTTTCAGACAATTTCTTCTTAACTAGTAATCTTATCTGTGAATATGTATATTCATTGCGGTCTGTATTATTCTCTTAGAACTTAACAAATTGCTCCTTTGTATTATTTAAAACGTTTATTTTGGGTATGATGGGCAGGGGGTAAGGAGGGAGGTCACAGTTTGAATTCAAATGCAATTCAGCTATGTTCATTTAAATCCAGTGGGAATTAGGGGTGGATATGATTATACCAGAGGTCTATTATCATAAGAACTGCTGTTTATCTTGGGTGATAACCTATTCTAAGAAAAAAGTCACGCTGAGCTTGACCCAGGAGGAAAGCTTTAGTTGTCAAGGGTGTGAACTTGATTACAGCTTGGGTATTATTTCAAATCACTATGTGGTGTGTGAGGACTTCTCTTCGTCTTTGAGAAGGAGGTATTCATGGAAGCAGTGGAGTTCTGTAGGAATAGACACATTGTGAGCACATGCAAACCACTCCTTGGCAACTCCTGGAATAATGAAGGGTCACTTTACTGTGGTCACTGGTCCTGTCTGAACAGGATGAGAAACCTGTGAAATTTGAGATATTATACTTTGCATGACCTTTACATGATAAAGCCTGAGAAACTCAGTTTGTGTTTTGTGTTGTGTTTTGTTATTCCACCAAGACAGTAAGCTTCCTCAAAAGCAACACACCATCTAATCCCTCCTTTCTTTCCCATTGATGTGGCTCTAATTTTGACTTCCACCATTTCTCATCTGGATGATCACAGGAGCTGCTGTTTTCCAGCCTCTGTTCCTACATTCCACTAATTCATTCTCCTCAGTACTGCCAGAGGTTTCTTTCTAAATGAAAATCAGCTACTCCCAGTTCAAGTCAGCAGACAGAGGCTACATTTACTTTTTCTTTCCCCCAAATTACTTTTGGAGTGATGGAAGAAATATACGACTAAAACATAAACCCATCGCAGCAATGATACTGTGGTTTGAATATCCATGTCCCTCCAAAGTTCATGTGTTGAAATCCACCCCACAATGTGTTTATATTAAGAGGTATGACCTTTGGGAAGTGACTAGGTCATTGAAATGATTTGGTTGTGTGTCCGCACCCAAATCTTATCTTAAATTGTAATCTCCATGTGTCGACAGAGGAACCTGGTGCGGGGTGATTGGATCATGGGGGTGGTTTCACCCATGCTCTTCTTGTGATAGGGAGTTCTCATGAGATCTGGTGCTTTAAAAGTGTTTGGCAGTTCTGCCTTCACTCTCTTTCTCTCCTGCTGCCATGTAAGACATGCCTTACATTCCCTTCACCTTCCACCATGATTGTAAGTTTTCTGAGGCCTCCTTAGCCATGTGAAACTGAGAATCAATTAAACCTTTTTCTTCCATAAATTACCAGTCTCTGGAAGTTCTATATAGCAGTGTGAAAATGGATGAATACAGTCATGAATGGGATGAGTGCCCTTATAGAAGAGACCCAGGTGAGCTTACCTTGACTGCCACCATGTGAGGATGCTGCAATAAGGTGAGAGGGCAACTCTCACCAGACACCAGATCTACTGGTGCCTTGATCTTAGACTTCCTAGCTTTCAGAACCTTTGAGCAATACATTTCTTTTGTTTTTAAATTACTCAATGTAATGTATTTTGTTATAGCCACCAGAACAGGCTGACACTAATGATAACAGAAAGAGTGTCACAAGAAGAGAAGAAATATTGATGAATTTCTGGAATGTACAAGGCAATCCATTCAGGACTGAGATATTTATGACACAACAAAGCAAAGAAAGAAACTTCTGAAAAACTGTTCAGTTCAATTGTAATAGATGATAAATTATCTTAAAATGTATTTTTTTTTTGATAAAAAGTAAAAGTCACATTGAATATGCTTGATTTAGAAGGTGCTGTTTTCAAAAAAAGAAAGTGAATCAGATAATTTTGTACTGGTCATGATAGCCTGACCACATAAAATATTTTGATTCCTAGTAGTATCTAAACTTTGTCTTTCTAAGCAAACACAGCAGCTGATTATAATAATCAGGCCCCTATTTTTCTGAGTGGATCTTAGAAGTAAATGCATTAATAAAAAGTCAGCTTCCATTCTGATGCAGAGATTGGAGGGAGGCACCTGCCAGGGGTGGCCCTGCTCTGGTGAACTGTGGGAAGGGCAAAGGAACCCTGGAGGCAGACTGAGTTCTCATGTAGGGTGAAACTACAGTGGCAGTTGATGCGTTGGGGTTCAACCCAACCCTTTAGCCTTTAGCTGAGCAGACAGATATCTGGCTCTGGAGGTGTCCTGCCCTGGGTGACCAGAAGGGAGGGTTAAGATATGCCACTTTAGTTTTCATCTTCCATACTTTATGAAAAGCTCTCTTCAACTTTTTTTTAAATAGTGAAAAATATTTGATGACAAAAGTTGGAGTTAAAATTAAGTGAATCAAGATAGTACAAAGGGAATAGTCAGTATAATTTTAAGACATATGATTTCACCTATATAGTTGAGATTATAACTGTAAATGCATTATTGCACTGTGCTTTATTTACTTAATCTTTGATCATATGCATTTCCCCAGATCACTGTGTATTTGTAGTGTGACACACATGACACCTTTCTTGCCCATACACACACCCAAATATGGGTTAGGGGACAGAGCCACGTAGAAGGTCATGATAATATCAGTGATTTTATTTTCCATACTATGTACTTTTCTGTATTTTCTAAATGTCTTTTCTAGTCAGGAATCAAACACTGCAAAGTAACTTTTAAGATAAAAGAATCAATCTTTTCTGGAAATTTAAGTGATTTTTTTCCTTCTATATTCCTGCGTTCACATTTTTTTCTAAAACAACAGGTACTACTTTAATCATGAAAAAAATATTTTTTAAAGAAGAGAATAAACTAAAAGCAAAAATTGTTGTTATGTTAAAAGTTCATTCTTACGAATATGGGTGATTTTTCCCCCTCATCTTTTTAATTGAAAGTACAAGAGACTTTGTTCTTATACGCTAGTATATTTGTATAGTATGTGTGGCATGTTCTTATACACTAGTACTGCAAATTTTCTAAACTAGTGTAGAGTGCTTTTTATGAAAAAACCTTATTTTTAAAAAATAAACTTTATGATGTCTCACTACTGTACTGTAGAATTTCTCTCTTTCTTTCTCCTTCCTTCCTTCCTTCCTTCCTTCCTTCCTTCCTTCCTTCCTTCCTTCCTTCCTTCCTTCCTTCCTTCCTTCCTTCCTTCCTTCCTTCCTTCCTTCCTTCCTTCCTTCCTTCCTTCCTTCCTTCCTTCCTTCCTTCCTTCCTCCTTCCTTCCTTCTTCTTCTTCTTCTTTCTTTTCTTCTTTCTTTCTTTCTTTCTTTCTCTTTTTTTCTTTCTTTCTTTCTTTCTTTCTTTCTTTCTTTTTTTTCTTTCTTTCTTTTCTTTCTTTCTTTCTTTTCTTTCTTTGTCTCTCCTTCCTTCCTTCCTTCCTTCCTTCCTTCCTTCCTTCCTTCCTTCCTTCCTTCCTTCCTTCCTTTCCTTTCTCTTTCTCTTTTTTTTTTTTTTTTTGACAGTCACTTTAGCCAAGGCTGGAGTGCAGTGGCGTGATCTCAGCTCACTGCAACCTCCGCCTCCTGGGTTCAAGCAATTCTCCTGCCTCAGCCTCCTGAGTAGCTGAGACTACAGGCACATGCCACCACCCCCAGCAAATTTTTTGTATTTTTATTAGAGACAGGATTTCACTGTGTTAGCCAGGATGGTCTCAATCTCCTGACCTCATGATCCACCTGCTTTGGCCTCCCAAAGTGCTGGGATTACAGGCGTGAGTCACTGCACCCACCTACTATTTCTTTACTTTCCAGTTTTAGCTTTAATTTTTAAGCTTCTGTTAATATTTAATTTTTTTTTACCTTGCACGTTATTTAAAAATAACAGTGTTGCCCTCCATCAGAACCCATACAAGCATAACATATGCATTTATATATCCATGAAGATATTGCTCCCTTTTTAGGCAATTTTTAAATTTTAGAACAGTTTTAAATTTACAGAAAAATTGCAAAGTTAGTACAGAGATTTTCTATACACCCCACACCCAATTTCCCCTATTATTAATGTCTCATATTAATATGGTACATTTGGGACAATTAATAAACAAAGACTGATACATTATTATTAACAAAAGTCCACACTTTATTCAGATTTTGCTAGTTTTTGCTTAATGCCCTTTTTCTGTTGCGGGATGCCATCCAGCATATCATGTTACATTTAATCAAGTCTTCTTGGGCTTCCTGACTGTAATGGTTTCTCAGACTTTTTTCTTTTTGATGACCTTGACAGTTTTGAGGAGTACTAATTAGGTATTTTGTCAAAAGTCTCTCAATTGGGATTTTTCTGATGCTTTTCTCATAATTAGACTGGAATTATGGGTGTTTGGGAGGAAGACCTTCATTAAATCATATCTGGAGTACTTTCTACCTGTAAGACTTAGTACTGTTAATGTTACCCTTGATCACATGCCTTGAGGTAGTGTTTGTAGGTTTCACAATGTGAAAGTACTCCTTTTTCCCTCTTTCCATGCTGCACTCTTTGGAAGGAAACACTTTGCACAGTCCACACTTAAGCAGTAGAGATTTGTGCACTCCTCAGGTGTGGACTTGAAGAGTATCTACTGTCCTTTGGTTTTTCATTGTGTGTATCTCTCTATTTTATTTGAGGAAGGAATATATAGGCTTAACATTACGAATGTTTAAGTTGGGAAATCAAGGGGCATGTGTTTAGTTCAGTAAGACACTGTTGAGTATTTATGTTGTTGTAACCATGAGAGTGAAATGAGTCAACAATACGGAGTTTGGACAAGTAGAACAGAGAGTATGTAGGAGATTGAATTGTGTGTGTCCCACTCGAGGTCTCTCTCTTTCTCAGAACACACACACACACACACACATATACACATACACTATCTCTCTCTCTCTCCTCTTTCTCTCTCTCTCTCTCTCTGAATTGTTTTGAGGTCAAGTTGCAGAAATACATCTCTTTTATACCCTTAAAATGTTTTAATGCTTATTTCCTAAGAACAAGGACAATCTCTTATATAACCACAATACAATAATCAAAATAAGGAAATTAACATTGATATAGTGCTATTATCTGTTCTACAAATTGTATTCAAATTTGGACAATTGTCCTACTTATGTTTTTCACAGCAAAAGAAAAAATTTCTGGTCTGGGATTCATAGCAGGATTACATGTTTCATTTAATTGTACTTCACTCTTTTAAAAAAAATTTGTAGAGACAGGGTCTCACTATGTTGCCCAGGCTAGTCTTAAACTCCTGGCCTCAAACGATCCTCCTGCCTTGGCCACTCAAAGTGATGGAATTATAGGTGTAATTGCCTGGCCAATTGTATCTCTTTAGTTTTTTTTTAAAGTAGAAAAGTTCCTTAGTTTATCTTCTGTGTACCTCAGATTGGTTTGTGTGTTGCTTCCTCACGATTAGATTCAGGGTGGATGTCCAATTGACTAAAATCTTTTATTGAAAAATTAATCTTTTCCTCACTTGTTTGAAATGCCAGATTTTTCATCTACTTAATTCTCATATGCATGCAGGAGCCTGTAGGTATTGTTTTCATTCAGCAATAAATATTTCAGCTCAATGCTCTGCATTTCATTTGCACAAAGGCTTCCCGTGAAAGTAAAATGTCAAATATTTTATGTTTCTCAATCACTAAACTCAGATTCTAATACTTGTTTAACTGGTCTATTGCATAAGCTGAATTCGGTGAAGTACAAATAGTACCCCTATCTCCTTCTTTCTCCTCCTCCCTCCTCCCTCCTCCTTCTCCTCCTCCTCCTCCTTCTTCTTCCTCTTCCTCTTCTTTTTGGGTAATATATTGGGCAGATTCCATAGCTTTTCGGATATTAGGAAGCCTAATCCATTCTGATAGGGATGCTTCTCACATTTCCCAACTCAAGCCGGATTCAGGTTCAGAAACCTGGAACAGTTTTTTGGGAAAAAAAGCATGGTGATGGCAGGCATGACGGTTCATTTTTGGCATCAACTTGACCAGATTAAGGAACCAGTTATTTATATATGTGTCTGTGAGGGCATTTCTAGAGGAGATTGGTATGTGAGTTGGTGAACTGAGTGGGGAAGATCCACTTTCAGTGTGGGTGTGTACCATCCTCCAATCAGTTGTGGCCCAGATAGAACAAAAGGCAGAGGAAAGGCAAATTCCCTCCCTCTTCCTCCTACAGCAGGGGACATGCTTCTTCTCCTGCCCCTGAACATCAGAACTCCAGGCTCTTTGGCCTTTGGACTCCAGGACATACATCAGCAGGGTTCTCACAGAATTATACCATAGGCTTCCCTGCTTCCAGGACTTTCCGACTTAGACTAGGCCATGCTACTGGCAACGCAGGATCTGCAGCTTTCAGATAGCCTATTGTGGGACTTCTCAGTCTCCACAATCCTCTGAGCCCGTTCTAATGAGTCATCTCTTCTACAGCTACATATCTATATCTATATCTTTTTTTTTTTTTTTTTTGAGACAGAGTCTTGCTCTGTCGCCCAGGCTGGAGTTCAGTGGCACAGTCTTGGCTCACTGCAATCTCTGCCTCCTGGGTTCAAGGGATTCTCCTGCCTCAGCCTCCCAAGCAGCTGGGACTACAGGCGCCTGCCACCATGCTCGGCTAATTTTTGTATTTTTAGCAGAGACGGGGTTTTGCCATGTTGCCCAGGCTGGTCTCAAACTCCTGACCTCAGGTGATCTGCCCACCTCCGCCTCCCAAAGTGCTGGGTTTACAGGCATGAGCCACTGCACCTGGCCTGTATCTATATCTATCATCTGTCTGTCTATATCGTCTACATCTATGTGCCTTTGATTGGTTCTGTCTCTCTGAAGAACTATAATACAGCTGGTTTTTTAACTCTTTCTCTACCTCACTCTTCAATTAGCAGGCGACCCTCTGCCTCCTCTAGGGCTGGACAAAGTGAGTGGAAGGGGGAAGTCTCACTTGCTCAGTGTAATTGGAGTCCAGTTCTTCAGCTATGGCAGGGGCTCCTTCGGCTCTGGCACATGCTCTTTTGCTTGTGAGGCACTGGAACCTCCTGCTGCCCCATTCCTGAGAGGATGATGTACCCTCCAAATGAACACTCTTTTGCTTCTACTAAAGCCAGTTTGCCTTCTTGAACAGGGTCTTTTCCAGTCTCACTCTGGCTGATTACTTGTTCTGTGATCCACTTATTCTGTGGACAAAGTGCAGTGTCCTGCTCCCGGCTGTGGGTGGAAGCACAGCCTGGCCCGCTGCACCCATTCCACTCTGTCCGCCACCAGAGCTGTTCTCTAGCTGAGAGTCAGACACAACATCAGGTTCTCCCCGAAGCTCTGGACCCTGCACACTTTCCAGAGCCAGATGCTCTCCCACTGCACCAATGAGTATGTTAGGAATAAGAAAGAACTGTAACCGTGACAGAAAAGAGATTTAAAAAAACACTATTTATACAGTTTCAAATAAAAACAAGTTGAATATCTATATTGAGTAAAATTTTTAAGAAAATTATAATTTTATGGATGTTAACTAAAGTAGAAAACAGAATTCTATTTGTTCTACAAATCATTGGAAAAAAATGAAAAAGGTAGTCCAATCTCAGATTTAATCCTTTATTTTTATAGTGCTGAAGATCCACCCATCCTTGAAGGAACAGGAAATTCCTATGCCTTGTCAACTGCACCAGAGCACAGAGAAAAAGATGGAAAGATTCTTAGTACATCCTCTGAGATCCCCATACCCCGATGCCAGTAGCGAAGCACAAGACAGCTGCCAAATCAATGTCACTTATAAATAAAGATGTAAGAATCCCGAGTAAATCATTAGCAACTTGGGTCCAGCATTGTATTACAAAAACTAACATCATTATTCAGGATTTATTTCAAGAACTATAGTTCAATTTAGGGAATATATCTATATTCTGTTATTACTCTATAAATAGGTGAAAGAAAACTATAACATCATTTTTAGAGACTGCTATTATACAAAAGAAGTAGGCAAGATTCACCACCACTTTTATACCACTTCTTTGTTTAAAAATTTTATTAACTTGAATTTAGTTTGTGATGGAAAACCTATATAATTTTTTAAAAAGAAAATTTAATCTGATTATATTACCTAATGCACAGATGATAATTTTTTTTTTTTACTCCCAGTATTTCCCTTCTGTCTATTCAAGTAGGGAGTAGCACATTCTCAGGGTAAAAAGAAGAAAAACATTTTCCTGTCTGGCTGTTGTTTGCAATTACCAAGCCCACTGAGGGCAGAGGGAGGTCTTGATGGGAATATCTAAGAGAAGCGATAAGTTTTCATCTTGGCTACACATTAGAAGCCTTTGGAGAGTTATAAAATAATTGTCCCAGCCACACTGCACACCAATTAGGTCGGTATGTTTGCAGACGGTAATTGGGAATATGTATTTTTTTTTCTTTTTTGACAGCTCTCCAGGTGACTCTGTAAGGAACGTGACTGTGCTTTGGTCAAGGATAGGCCGAGGTAGGATGTTTACATCCTGCGTGACTCAGCAAGTTTAGAGGGCAGGCATATAACTCCACTTGTTATTACAGCTATGTAGCCATAAAATGGAAATGTCACTACTTGGCCCTTAGCCGCTATTGTCTGTAAAAGGTGTAATTGCCCTGTTGACACTGTGCAGGCACTGGTGCCCAGAGAAAGTGAGAGAGCCAGAGCTGTCCATCTTTGCAGATGGACAGAGGGGAGCCAGGACACAGCTCCGCTTGCTAGTGGCCAGAGAGAAAGAGTTAAGCGTCTGACTCTGAAGGCAAGGGAGGGTCGGCCACGCAGCTGTGTGTGGGGGCCGCCGGACTAAGCAGCCGAGACAGGGCAGACAGCCTGAGAAAGCTGTTGATGAGAGCTGCTGCTGAATAAAACCTTTCACCTGTCTACGGCCGCCTGAGTGTTTTTTCTGCTCATCCGCCCACTCCCTCCAGACCTCAACATGAACCTGACAGACTCCGATGCATGGCTAAGGTTGATGACTATTATTCTAAGAAAAATAAGAAGGGAGAAGCATTTTTTTGAGACAGAGTCTCGCTCTGTCACCCAGGCTGGAGTGCAATGGCCGGATCTCAGCTCACTACAAGCTCTGCCTCCCAGGTTTACGCCATTCTCCTGCCTCAGCCTCCCAAATAGCTGGGACTACAGGCGCCCGCCACCTCGCCCGGCTAGTTTTTTGTATTTTTTTAGTAGAGACGGGGTTTCACCGTGTTAGCCAGGATGGTCTCGATCTCCTGACCTCGTGATCCGCCCGCCTCGGCCTCCCGAAGTGCTGGGATTACAGGCTTGAGCCACCGTGCCCGGCCGGAGAAGCATTTTTACCTGACTTAACAGTAAGATTCTGCAGGGCTGAGAAGAGAGAGAGGGCTACGCATTCCCAGAGAAACGGAATTCGGCCGTGCTTCTGGCAACATCCCAGAGACGATGGCTGCATGTTACCCTTTCTAGGGAAGTAAGATTAAACGGGCTTGGGGAGGTTTCAGCTTCATGAACAATTCCTGTATCTCACACTTGGTTTGGAAGCAGTAGGGACGACATACATCTTGATAACTCACTCAAACAGGTAACCAATGACAAGATGCATATCATCCCTTCCATGTTTCCCCTTCCTTCAAAACTGCAGGCGCCCCAGAACCTTCACAGGACCCTGAATTGGGAGGTTAAAGAATCCCTACTTAGGTTAGGCGCAGTGGCTCACGCCTGTAATCCCAGCACTTTGGGAGGCCGAGACGGGCGGATCACGAGGTCCGGAGATGGAAACCATCCTGGCTAACACGGTGAAACCCCGTCTCTGCTAAAAAATGTAAGAAAGTAGCCGGGTGTGGTGGCGGGCGCCTGTAGTCCCAGTTACTCGGGACGCTGAGGCAGGAGGATGGCGTGAACCCGGGAGGCGGAGCTTGCGGTGAGCTGAGATCGCCCCACCGCTCCCCAGCCTGGGCGACAGAGTGAGACTCCGTCTCAAGAAAAAAAAAAAAAAAAAAAAAAATCTCTACTTATTAGTAAATTCCACTCCAGTCTGATGAGGTGGTGGCCAAAATCAATGGTAGGTGGATTTGTAGAGAACAAACAGATATGATATCTCTTGCAACAAATGTAGATCTTATTGTCTATAGGCGGAATGAATCAAAGCGCCATATTCACACACCTGAGGACAACACAAAGGCAGTATATCAAATACTACCTCTAATTCCAAGAAAACTCATTTTAATTTTCCTGCCATTTAGTTGTAGAAACACAGTTCCTCGATGCTTCCATGCAAAACACAGGATGTGCTAATCCTAACAATGACAGCAATTCAGTGTGATTCACAAAAACGGAATGCAACTCTTATACAGGCCAACAAAGCAGGACCCGGAACGATTGCTGAATTAGCAAAGGGCTCCATCTGCTGATGGTTTATGCACATAAGAGCTGGAAAGGAGTTCATGTTAGTATTTGTTTTAGGCAACATTCCTGAAATAATGGTTATGGCATTTCTTGTCCCGTCCTCAGGGAAGACTAGTACAACTCAAGTAGCTCACTGAAATGTGGTGAAATGAAGAAGAGGTGGTGTGGTCTGTAAGTTATTAGGAGCAGTGTTTCTTTCTTACTCTTTGAAAAGTTTCCTATAAAAAAGCTTTGGGCACTCACTATCACTATCGAGGTAGGGGCAGGTGCTGAGAATTCCGGTTTGCAAAGCCTCTTATCAAGAGGCTTATTGTGAGGAAAATGAGATACATCATTTGCCCTTGCAGTGGGAGGCTCTTCCTCTGGGTGAGTCTAATTTGCTGAAAGAACAAATCTTGTCCTTCAGATACTATTATACGTGTTCAGTGGCTCTTCACTTTTTCATCCCAGTTTAGGAGAGTTCATCTATCATACTAAAGATTATTTATGGTATAATTAGCCCCTTGTCCAATTTTTCAAATTTTCTCAAATGGTTTTCAGTTAGAAAAGTTAGATAAACTTGAAATAACCAAATTGAATTGATATGAGCAAAGCAAAGCAAAACAAACAAACAAAAAGCAAAACAAGACAAATTTTTAAAAAATCAAGGTTTACCTAGCCTGTGCAATGTTATTGAGAACTAATATATTATTTATATTAGACCTAGTGGGTTTGCCTCTTTTAGAACCTAATGAAGCATTTTTTACAATTTATATAATTGAAATACTATATACTAAAATATGTGATACCAAGGGAATTTTTATTTAATTTGTTGCTATGTCATTAAAGTTCCAAACACCATAACCATGGTGTTTTATATTTCTTTATTAAGGAATATAAATGGCATTGAATAATTATTTCCCCAAAACATCAGCTAAGACCTATAGATGCAAGAAATAACTTGATCCTAATTTCTTAAATTTCTAGGTAGCTGCCTCAATTTCAGTTTTCTCCAATTGCTAATGACTAACCCTCTAGAATTTTGTTGATGATATATGCAGTCTAATGATTTCTGTTCAAGTTTGTTTCCTCCTAGGCACGATTCCAGTGCACCTGTGAGAGACCCTTTATTTTGATTAAACCCAAATGTACTTAAAAGTTGGAAAGCTATACAATTGTAATTTGAAGAAGTGGTCTATGCTTGAAGGGCTGTTGTTAGGAAGTGAACATTCCATGAGAGAGGCAATTTAGGAAGCAATTGATTTTGATATTCTTTAAGGCAAGAAAAAACACTAAGCGGGTTATTTTTCTTCTTAGAAAAAGGTATTGAATGATACCATTCATGCGTGAAATTTGAAAATACCTGCTAATAAGCCTTTTGATTTCTGACTCAATAGACATTGGAAAAAATAGTTTCTACTTGCTCCTTCTTGGTTCAGTGTTTCATTAATGTAAAATAATTCATGTGACATTGATCCATCAGTGCTATTCAATGTAAGATCAAAGGTCAAAGTTCAATTAGAAATTGTGCTAAGCAGTTTAGAACCATTTTGAAGAAGTGAATGAGTCTTATTTTAATGTGTAATTAGTGGATTTATCACAGTCCAGATGCTATCTAGTTTCAAAAGTAAATAAACTATTCATTCAATACAAATAGTTGTATTTTAGCACTTTTCTGCCATGTCCTAGTGAGGACAAAAAAACCTTTAATTTTGATTTCAGTTACTCATGAATATTACCAAAATGTTAACCTTTGAATGATGCCTGCTGGCGGCATGCTAAGAACTAACATGGAGCTGTGACGATCTCCGTGTCTGACAGTTTCAGTTTTGATTGAAAAACCTGAAGGCAAGGCCTACAGTGAGACCATTTCTGAATGTTTAGCTACAATGATAGTTTGTTTATATGGGTATAGGACTAAAATGTTTCCTCAGCAAAATTCATATAAGAGATGAACATATAGATCCTTATCAATTTGGAAATCAATTCAATTTAGAAAAATGTTGCCTTTGATATAAATCTTTATATACACACACACACATATACACATACATACATATATGAACATAATTTACATATATTAGCTTAATATATATGCATACATGCACATATAAAATTATATACGCATACATGCATATATAAAATTATATATGCATATATTTAACAATATGGCATGTTTTATCTGAAATGCCAGAAGAGTAGTTTTCTGTTTCAATGAGATTTGAAAAAGAAATATGTATATATGAATGGTAAGTGGTCTTTCCTTCTACAACTTCTTTTCTATTCCTCCATACTCCCCAAAGGAGGTGCTAATCTGACCAGATTTCAGGACTTGGACTGGGTCATATTTACCAGAGGCATGCCGTGTTGAAAGAGAATGTGTCCCTGTTCAGCCTTCCCTTCTCTTCCTATTGCTTTCAGACCAAGGACCCCTTTGGCCCTAACTATTCCTGCTCTTTTTCCTCTTGCAAAAACATTTAATTATTTATTTATTTTTTGAGACAGGATCTCCATCTGTTGTCCAGGTCGAGTGCAGTGGCTCAGTCATGGCTCATATAGCCTCAAACTCCCAGGCTCAAGTTATCCTCCCACCTCAGCCTTCTGAGTAGCTGGGACTACTGGCATGTGCCACCACATGTGACTAATTGTTTTTTTTTTTTTCAGAAGGAGTCTCACTCTGTCACCCAGGCTGGAGTACAGTGGCCCCAATCTCTGTTCACTGCAACCTCCACCTCCTGAGTTCAAGTGATTCTCCTGCCTCAGCCTCCTGAGTAGCTGGTACTACAGGTGTGTGCCACCATGCCTGGCTACTTTTTGTATTTTTAGTAGAGATGGGGTTTCACCGTGTTAGCCAGGATGGTCTCAATCTCCTGACCTCATGATCTGCCTGCCTTGGCCTCCCAAAGTGCTGGGATTACAGGCGTGAGCCACTGTGCCTAGTCACCTGACTAATTTTTGTATTTTTTACAGAGACGAGTCCTTGCTGTTACCCAGGACAGTCTTGAACTCCTGGATTCAAGCTATCCTCCTGCCTTGGCCTTCCAAAGTACTGGTATTATAGACATGAGCCACCACTCCTTGCCTGCAAAAACACTTAGGTGCTTGGGAATTCTTGCTGCTTCAGGCTGTGGTTGATGATAATATCGAGATTTAATAGGGAGAGGGAAGCCCTGCTTTGGCTCAATACCTAAACCTGGCACTTCAGCCCGGAATTATTATAGATCCCTATGCTGGGAGCCCTCCCCATTCAGCTAACTAACAAGAGAGTGACAATTCAATTTTCCATGAACCTGGGGTGAGAAGGATTGTGTTGGCCAAGGCAGGATTGATTTCCATCCTTGGAATATAATACTGTTGAGGCCTCACTTGTGCTTTCAGATGAGCAAATTAATATTGTGATTTTGTTAAAATAAAATTCTAAGACTTTTTTGTGAAAATATGTTTCTTTGCTTCTAGATTATCACCACAGCTTAATTTAAATATCTCAGATAGATACTAAGTAGCACTAAATACTAAACCTTTATGGACTTAAGTACTAGAGCAGATGTATTCTGATTAATCCCTTGATTTTGAACAATTATTATTTTTTAAATATTGATGTTGCAGATGTCTGGGATACTGTGCCACAGAGATGGATTTTCATGGATGCTGTCTGCAGTATAGTTTCCTATGATTTTATTATTTGTATTAGTGGGTGTTGTAAAAAGGTGAATAGTAACTTCCAATTCTGGCTATATAATGGAATAGTCAAAAAATTCTTCAACCATGAAATGCTGCAAAATGCTGGATCAAACATAAAAAATATAATTTGAATTCATGGCTGAGATAGCAAACATTTAAGGGGAAATTGAGCAAAAGCTTGAATTCAAAGAAGTAAATAGTCTTGGCATAGTGGCTTATTTCTATAATCTCAGCACTTTGGGAGGCTGAGGCTGGAGGATCACTTGAGGCAAGGAGTTTGAGATCAGCCTGGGCAACATGGCAAGACAATGTCTCTACAAACAAAATAATAAGTTAGCCTGGCCAACTTGGTGATGTGGGTCTGTGGTTCCAGCTACTCTGGCTGGAAGTTGAAGAGGGAGGACCACTTGAACCTGAGAGGTCAAGGCTGTTCTGAGCCGTGATTGCATCACTACACTCAAGTTGGGGTGACAGTGAGACCCTGTCTCAAAAACAAAACAACAAAAAAAAAAAACAAAGGAAAGGAAACAAAACAAAGAAAGAAAGAAAGAAAGAAAAAAAGAAAGAAAGAAAGGAAAAGAGAGAGAGAAAGGAAGGAAGGAAAGGAAAGAAAGAAAGGAAAGAAAAGGAAGGAAGGAAGGAAGAAAGAAAGAAAGGAAAGAAAGACAGGAAAGAAAGAAAGAAAGTTTATATACCATATGAGGTATATAAACTTTTGAGGCTCGAGCGACCCTCCCGCCTGTTTCCTGAGTAGCTGGGACTACAGGTACATGCCACCATGCCGGGCTAAGTTTTGCATTTTTGTAGAGAAGGGGTTTTGCGTGTTGCCCAGGCCAGTCTTAAACTCCTGCACTCAAACTATCTGCCTGCCTCGGCCTTCCAAAGTGCTGAGGCGTGAGCCGCCATGCCCAGGCTTGTAGTACATTTATTTGACTTGCATGAATCACATTACCAAACTTGTGTGTGACATAGAAATATTTAAGAAGCTACTAATTTGGAATTTGGGATAATTTTTAAAAAGATAGGGCAAACTGTTATCTAAAATAGTATGATCTAACAATATTAAAAGTGATTAATACTTTAAATATTAAGAAGATAAATGTCAATTACCTCAAAAGTTTATATACTTACATTTCATACTAATAATTGACATGCCTTCCTCTTACCTCCTCCTTGAAAGTGAACCATATACAAATCAAAAGTAAATGGCTAATATGAAAATTACACAGGTCTGGGTGTGGTGGCTCACGCCTGTAATCCCAGCACTTTGGGAGGCTGAGATGGGCGGATCACAAGGTCAGGAGATTGAGACCATCCTGGCTAACATGGTGAAACCCCATCTCTACTAAAAATACAAAAAATTAGCCGAGCGTGGTGGCATGCACCTGTAGTCCCAGCTACTAGGGAGGCTGAGGCAGGAGAATTGCTTGAATCTGGGAGGCAGAGGTTGCAGTGAGCCGAGATTATGCCACTGCACTCCAGCCTGGGTGACAGAGTGAGACTCTGTCTTAAAAAAAAAAATTACACATTTGCCTTATCTTTTCATTAAACAGGTTCTCAGTAGACCCCTAGCAAGCAACATCTTGGATGGAGGTATTTTCTTAAACTAATGAATGTCAATACTTTGAAGTACAAAATTGATGTTTCTTAAAAATATGCAATTCAGGGCCAGGCGCGGTGGCTCAAGCCTGTAATCCCAGCACTTTGGGAGGCGAGACTGGCGGATCACGAGGTCAGGAGATCGAGACCATCCTGGCTAACACGGGGAAACCCCGTCTCTACTAAAAAATACAAAAAACTAGCCAGGCGAGGTGGTGGGCACCTGTAGTCCCAGCTACTCGGGAGGCTGAGGCAGGAGAACGGCCTGAACCCAGGAGGCGGAGCTTGCAGTGAGCTGAGATCCCGTCACTGCACTCCAGGCTGGGCGACAGAGAGAGACTCCGTCTCAAAAAAAAAAAAAAAAAAAAAAAAAAAGCAATTCAGAATTTTTACTTTTTCTTGTCGGTATTTTTTTAGTTAACTAAAATTCCTCTTACCAGTACTTTAGCTCTATCCTAGAAAAACTGTCTAAATTCTTAGAATAGCCTCCTAGCTACTCTCTGACTCCACTCTCCATCCCAATGTAATTTATTGCTCACAAAGTTTTCTTAGATTATTTCTTAAAAATTTGTCTTGTTTTACAGCTTTATTGAAAAATGACTGAAGTACAATTAGCTATACATATTTAAAATGTGCAATTTGATGAGTTATAACATACGTGCACACCAACTAAACCGTCATCACAGGAAAGATATCAACCTATCCATTACCCTCCAAAGATTCCTCATGCCCTTTTGTCGTCTCTCTTTTCTACCCTCTCCAATCCTTGCACCCCCCATGTCACTCTTACCTTCCAGGCAACCACTGATCTACTTTCTGTCTTCTGTCGCTATGGATTAGTTTATATTCTCTAGATCTTATAAAAATGGAATCATATAGTATGTGCTTTTTTGGGGTCCATATTCTTTCACTCAGCGTAATTAGTTTGAAATTAATTTATGTCATTGCCTGTATCAACAGGTCATTCATTTTTATGGTTGAATAGTATTCCATTGTATGGCTATGCCACCATTTGTTTATTCAGTCACCTGTTGATGAAGATTTGTGTTGTTTCCAATTTTTGGCTATTATAAATAAAGCTGTTATCAACATTCATGAACATACATTTTTTTCCTTTCCTCTATTTTTTTTGTTTCCATTCCACCTCTAAACAAAGTGGATACAGTTAAAAAAACTCTTTGACCAGTAATTTATTCTATTGTTGGAATTAACTAACTGATAGAAATGGACTGTTTAATTGGTATCGAGTAGACTTTTAGGGACAAAATGGCTAAGCTGCTGAGCTCCAACAGCCAACTTTGTGAAATTCTTGAGCAAAGTTCTTATTTGCAAACACAGAAAATTTATTTTCTGCCCTTTTTCACAGAACCTACCCATATCTTTCTTTCTTTCTTTTTTTTTTTTTTTTTTAATAAATCTTTTACTTAATTAGTATCCAAATGACCTCTGTGACGGTTTATTTTATGTAACGACTAGACTGGGCTAAGGGATAGCTGATAAAACATTATTCTTGGGTGTGTCTGTAAGGAGGTGTCTGGAAGAGATTAGCATTTGAGTTGGTAGACTAAAAAAAGAAGATCATCCTTATCAATGCAGAGGGCATCATCCGATCCCTTGAGGGCCTGAATAGAACAAAATGGTGGAGGAAAAGTGAATTTGCTCTTTGTTTGAGCTGGAATGTCCATCTTCTTCCTTGAGACGTTGGCACTCGTGATTCTAGGACCTTTGGGCTCTAACTGGGACTTCCACTATTAGCTCCCCTGCTTGTCAGGCCTTCGGGCTTGAACTGGAACTACACTATCTGCTTTCCTGGGCCTCCAGCTTGCAGACAGCACATCATGGGACTTCTCAGTCTCTACAATTGTATGAGGCAATCCCTCATAACAAATCTCTTTCTATGTATCTCTAGATATTCTATTGGTCCAATTTCTCTGGAAAACGGTGACTAATACAACCTTTCATCATGAAAAGCTTTTATATGCAAAGTATTTTTTTTTTTTAACTTAAAGAAATATGTTGGCCAGGCATGGTGGCTTATGTCTGTAATCCCAACACTTTGGGAGGCCGAGGTGGGAGGATCGCTTGAGTCCAGGAACTCAAGACCAGCCTGGGCAACATGGCGAAATTCTGTCATTGTCATTACCAAAAACAAAAACAAGAAACCCCCCAAATTAGCCACACGTGGCACATACCTGTAGTCCAAGCTATGTGGGACTGAGGTGGGGGAATCACTTGAGCCCAGGAGGCAGAGGCTGCTGTAAGCCAATTTCACAGCACCGTACTCCAGCCTAAGTGCCAGAGGGCCAGAACCTGTCTTAAAAAGAAAAGCAATATATTGTTTGGGTTTTTAAATTTCATAATCCTTCTAGCCAACTATTAGACATATTATTTTTACATATTTGTGAATCTGTTTTTTTTGGATAGGAAACAGTACAGAATTTCTAACATTGATTTTGCTAATGCATATTTAATAAATATCTTCAATCTCTTAAGTGATGTTAAACCTCAACCTTTGCTCATATTTCACAGGGGAATAGTGCTTAATAATTATGCCTACTTAAAGAATGTCTGGCAAAATAGTTGAGCATATGGTTTTCAGCTAATAACAATTGCATTTGGGGCTTTTAAGATAGCTTTTGAATCCAAGTACTGTGTAATTAAATTAATAATTATAAAACCTACAAGATTTACATGCAAAATGAATTTAATTCTAAATTTCATATGCGATTCTACAAAATTCGAATTGCCAAGAAGAAAAAAGTCAAGCAAACTGGCAAAACAGTCTTTCAAAATATTTTTCAAATGTGATTTTTAATATTGTGCAAATATAAATGGAGAGAGGAGATAAACATGGATTCCGTCTATAGATCTATCCTGTCCCTCTATTCTCAGTTTAACTCTTTACTCCTGAGGCTTTGTCTGAGCCTCTTCCTTTATTCTGCACAACTCTCTACTCATTACTTTCACAGCATTCTTTCAATTTGCAATTACATATTTATTAATTTGTTGCTTTCTTTATTAGATAAAATCTCACCATGGGTTTGGGAAGTGAAATAGGCAAGGTTTACCAATTAATCTAATTAACTGGCATCCAGAGTGGATGGGGCCAAATTAGACATATGCATAAGAAAGAGCCTTTGGGATCAAACGGTGGACGAGATCAGGGCTCTTGACACAGCCGAGGTACTTGACATTGTAGGTACTGCTGATTACTTGGAAGAAGGACTGTACAACTAATACACAAGCCTGTTCTTTTCTCTTGTTTTTCCCTCTTTTTTGAAGGCATTTGGAAATAGAATAAATTTGATGTCAAAGTTAATATGCTACTTTATCCTTTTTCTCAGGATGGCAACATCAGGCTTTTAACTGCGAAACAGCTGAATTCCTTGTGTCTGAGCAAACACCATTATATGATATAGTTCAGCTTTAGGCATAGGCATATATAGCAAGGCATGGGTAGGCAGCACTGATTGCCTATCCTAAATTGTTCCATTTTATTGTAGTTTAAATGAATCCCAGGCCAAAGAGGAACTTGGATTTTGATCTGTCCAAAGCCTCTGGAGTCACCTCACCCTTTCACCTCATATGCTTTCATACTGGCTGTGAAATGGAATACTATCTGGGTTGTGGATTTCAGGGACTCAGACAGTGGATTTGATCATTGAGAGTTACTGGAATTTTATTAATGAAGAGAGAAATAGGGAGAGAGAGAGAGAGATAGAGAGAGAGAGAGAAATGGGGAGCCTTATTATACAGAAAAGATATCATATTGTTGTGACAGAAAAAAATCTCAAAGAATTTTACAAACCATAGAGTTGAGATGGAAATTGGAAAGATCTATGCTGAAAATATTGTCTACAAGAGTCAAGTTTATTCAGAGACAGTGGAGACAATGGTATACTTATAAAGAAATGGCTTTAGGTCTTGCATCAAGAAAAAGTGGAAGATGACAGAAGAAAGGTACATTGATTGCAAAACAATGAAGAAGAGAGGGACCATCTCATGAGACAGATTGCACCCTTAGAGGGCAAGGTAATCACAGATGAAAGGGAAAAGAACATATGTGCATATAAAAATGTTCTTAATGTTAGAACTAAGCAAGGAGTTCTTGTTGTCTTTATATCACTGAGTCTGGACTAGAACTCAATGAGATTTAACTAGAAAGGATGCAAGATTCTAGAGAATAAACTAGGAGGACTCCCTGCTGAGGGGGCCCAGATATAAGAAAGTATTGAAAGGCACTCTTGAAGCTATAGGGAGGGAGTCAATAATAAGAAAAAGTGGGAGAGCTCGCCCTTGGTAATTGGGACAGCCTCTAGAGGTTATACAAGATTTGGAATATTTGATATTGGAAGCCTGGGAAGGTAAGCGTAAACAACTTCAGTCATTAGTAATGGAGTGTTAAAGTGTTGTGGTTAGTACAGGTGGAGAGGCAGGGTTCTCTCATGCCATAGGGAAAAATGATTGGGAAATTTATGGTGATATGACTCTTGGAGAAAGATGCAATGATAAGTATTTAATGGGAGTCAGACAGCATTCCAAAACATTGAGTTCAGACATGGATTAGGAATGAGACTGATGGATAGTTTACTTCTATGTGGAAATTAGCCTTTTCAGGGAGGGGGAAGATTGGCAGGATTTGTTGCGGCAGATATGGAACCCTTTCATCTCATCTCACTTTCTATAAGTAATTGAAACAGGCAGAATCTGGAGGTAGACATTAGGAAAAAAACAACAACTCCTAGGCCAGAAAGCGAAGATTACAGAGAAGAATGAAAGAAAGGCATTGTAACCCAGCAAACAATAATTGTTCTACGCAAACTAAGAAAAATAAAATGCCAACAGCTGGTTTACAAAATCTCAAAGCATATGGGTTTTTTTTTCTCAAAATTTAAAAGTCAGCTAGGTGTGCCTGAACTGACTTTGAGAACAACTGAAGAGAAAGGGACACAGCAGTGAAGTAAGAGAGTTGGTAGAAGGCGATTAAAGGCAATGCAGCCACTGAGAGTGTGTGTGGTATTCAGGGGTTGGAAGATTTGAAACTGGCAGGATGATCTTGCTGTCTTTACTGGACCCTAGAAGCCCAGGCTATAGGAGCAAAGGAAGACACATTGTTGGTTCAGAAATATGTTGGATGTTGTGATAGTTACCTGTGGCTGACATAACAAATGACCACAAAACGTGTAGCTTAAAATAACAGAAATGTATTCTTCCTGATTCTGGAGGCTACAACTTAGCTTAATAACATCTGCAAAAATCTGTTCTCCAAATAAGGTAACATTAAGCAGTTCCTACATTAGGAAGTAGATATAACTTTTGAGGAGCTGCCATTCAATTCACTACAGGCATGATTAGGATTCTGTTTCCTGAATCTAGGTGGTAGGCTTCTCTTCTTGTCATTGCTTTCTCTAGTGCAAAAAGTACATCTGATCAGAATCTGTATTCTAGAAGTAGATTCGGCTCTTCTCCAATCTTTTTGTTTTGATTTCTTTGTCCTTGACCCTTTATAAATCAGGTCAGCTTTTGGTCATCTTGGATTTGGAGGAAGAGAGGAGGAAGCCTCTGTTGGGATACCATTCTACATGGATCTCTCATTTGTTGGAACATTTTGTGAGAGGAGCACTGACTATATTTCATGGATTTCGTAAGCTGGAAAGCCTTGGAACATAAAGATAGTGTCTCCCTCGGAGCAGAGGAAATGTTGATTTGTTGTTTGGTGTAATAAAGATGTCTTCCGCTGGGGCAACGTTTGGGCAGGTTTGCTTGCAGTTGTTGTGAAAGAGTGGGGTCCTCTTAGCTTGAGTTTCCTCAGCTGTGACACAACCCACTGTGTGAGTAGCATCCACCTGGCTGATTTATGTTGCCCCACAGGACTTGGGGACAAGGGGAACCGTGAAGCTCATGCTGTTTGCTATGCAGTGAAACAGTAAATTCAGTATGCAAAAATCTTGTATCTTCTGCCAGAATCCATGGAACTGTAGCAGACGAACTTCTTAGTTTGCAGCTACAGATCATTACGTTTTTAACAGTCTCTTTTAGGCCTCCTACCGCAAGCTGAATTCACTAACTTGGTTTTTATCAGAGGAGCCAGGTTTTGAGTGCTTGTTCAATGATTAAAATAGTCAGTTCTGATTCTCATTTGACTATCATTGCTATGTGTGGGCTTTTTCTATCAGAACTCCAGGGAAGAAGGGGTTAGTGGCAGGGTTTTGTATAGGACATCTGCCATATGGGAGAGTGGGCAAAAAATTTACTGTAGCAAGTTTAAGGCTGAATAGGGAATCTGTGCAACATAAATAAAAGTGTGAGTAAGTGAAGACATATGTACCAGTGGGTTTATTGCAATATGGTTATAATAGTGAAAATCTGGAGTCGGGATGAATGTCGATCAAGAGGGTTGAATAAAATACAGTACACTCATGCTATGGAATATTATGCAGCTATTAAAAAAAAAGAGGGAAATCCGTATATTTGGTCTCAGAAGATATCCTCAATACATCCTGAAATGAAAAAGAAAAGTTAAAGTATAATAAACATGGCCTGTTCCTTTTAAGGACTCTGTATATTTCTATTTCTATTTCGATACACAAAACAAGAACTTCAGGAAGATGTGGGGTAAATTGTTATAGATAGCATTTGTTACTTTTCTAGTCAAATTATTAAAATAGAAAAGTATAGGAGAAAAGGGTTAATAGGTTTTGCGTGAGTGGAAGCTGTTACTTAGAGAGCTTGGCCATGAAAGGAAGGGAACGGGTGTGTACTGAGGGAAATACAGAGTTGAGGGAAGTTGGTGATTTTAGTTTTTTAAAGATGGGAGAGAGAATGTATTTGTGGGGAGTAGCCTCTAGAAGATAAACCCACTTTTCCATCTGTTCTATCCTCATCTTTTCACCCATCTTTCATCCCATCCCTCTTTGCACTCTTCCTTCCTTCCTCCCTTCCTCCCATGGCAATTAATAAGGGTGAAAGGTGTAGGGTATACAGAAAAAAACCAAACATGAAGTCTTTGCTTTTGTGGAGTTGCATTTCACGGGGAGACAGGAAATGAACAAGTTACCAAAAGTAACATAATTGCAGGTAGTGCCTAGGGTTGTGAAGTGCCAGTGAAGCAGGATGAGGAGCAGATGATGATAGCGGAGGTCATGTGGGGAGACTTGAGAAAGTCTCAGGGTGGCTGAGAAAGGCCTTTCTGAGGAGCTAACATTTCAGCAGGGACTGAATGACATGATTTTGTAAAATCTGCAAATTTGATGGAGGGTTCCCAGCAGAGGGTTCAGCAAGTGCAAGGCCTGAGAACAAGCTTGTCATGGAATGATGATGCAGGGAATGTCGCAGAGGTAGGCCGGGGCCACTTTTGGAGTGGGGGAGTGCTAGGTTGTGCTATGGAGCTCTTTCCCCTGGGATGGAGTGAAGTGAGGAGGAAAACTTTGCTTTTTAACAGAGTGTAGTCTGTACTGCCTACTCATTCCATGGGAGTCTTTTGTTAACAGGTGATCAAGTTCTGGAAATGGGTTAAAAGTACATCCTATTTCCACAGCACATTCTCTCTACATGGTGACAAAGACGCTTTGCTGGGCCAAACTTTAGTTAGGCTTCTGAACCTTCTCCTAGGCCTATCTGTGTGCTTCTGGTAAAATCTACTTTTAGCCAAGAACCCTGCTAAGTCAGTTTGGCAAGAACAGTCCCCTCCCCTCTGGACATCAGATTGGGTTCCTCATCCTCCACCATTGCCCAGGTAATCATCCCACAGTTCCAATCACCCTGGACTGACTTCAGCAAGAATCCTGCTAGGTTGGTTTGGCCAGAATTCCCCTAACCCCTGGCGCTTCATCTTAGTAACTTTCCATCCACTGCCCCTCATGCTGTTGCTTAGCTATAAATTCTCACTTGTACATACTGTATTCTGAGTTGAGCCAAATCTCTCTCCCCAGCTACAAGACCGCATTGCAGTGGTCCCTGTCGGTATCATGCTGGTCCTGAATAAAGTCTCCCTCACCATGCTTCAAGAAGTATGATTGAATATTTTTATCCTTAACAGTGATTAAAGTCAACATTCTGCCTTTGCAATTTTTGTTTTTCTTTTGCTCCACGTGTCTTGAGAGCAAACTGTATAAATAATATTGTGTCAATTTTATTTTGGTCATCTGATCAGAATTGTCTTTTTCCCCTGTAGTGTAATTGATATGAAAAGCATGTACTGTAATTTAAATGCAAATATCTCCTTGGGTCCAGATACATTTCCCAAAGTTTGAAAGTGGAAATTGCTTCCCAAACAAAGCCAAAAGTGTATTTAGGATTAATGTGCACATGTGGAGCTTATACAACTGTATCAGCATCATTGCTTTCAGCTTCATTAAAAATGGATTAATATTCTAGGGTGTTTGATAGTTTCTATTGAAGGTCTGCATGCTTCACAGTGTTACACACTCACCTTTAAAAAATCTTATTCTTTCTTTCTTTCTTTCTTTCTAAAAAACTGGGATTTCTAGGTGGTCCTCACTAGAACAGTGCCTTAGGATGAGTAGGGGCTTCCACAGGGCTCCTTGTAAACAGGGGTTCTTGTTGAAAGGTGGGGTGCTTCACAATGTGTCCGGCAGCCAGGAATGATACACAGCATGGGGGTTGCATGATACAATCCTTACATTCAAATACTGAGAGCATGAAGAATCATCTCACCCAACAACGCCTGCAGGGATGTTACAGATCTTCCAGGATTTTTTTTTTTTTGGGGAAGTATTTACTGTTATCTATAACATTTTTTCAAGCATTCTTATTTCAAGTGTTCTTGTAACAAAGTACCTGACTTATGATGAGACTTTACTTTAAGATGGGCTCTGGTTTTCATGCAATGCTTTTCCAGATAAATAATCCCAAGTACGTTATCAATACAATGCTGTTTGGACTTATAACATTCCAGATGCTGCCAATGAAGATAACATTTGCGATTATCCTGATTTTTGAGTAAGACTTATACAAGACAAATTAATTATGCATTTTCTTTTTTTCCTTCTTCAAATGCAGTCACACTCTTTTTTTTTTTTTTTTTTTTGAGACGGAGTCTCGCTCTGTCGCCCAGGCTGGAATGCAGTGGCCGGATCTCAGCTCACTGCAAGCTCCGCCTCCCGGGTTTACGCCATTCTCCTGCCTCAGCCTCCCGAGTAGCTGGGACTACAGGCGCCCGCCACCTTGCCCGGCTAGTTTTTTGTATTTTTTAGTAGAGACCCGGTTTCACCGTGTTAGCCAGGATGGTCTCGATCTGCTGACCTCGTGATCCACCCGTCTCAGCCTCCCAAAGTGCTGGGATTACAGGCTTGAGCCACCGCGCCCGGCCAGTCACACTCTTTTTACTACCTGATACCACCTGCTTTATAGCTCCAGGGAAGAAGAGTTAAATTCCATTTGAAGTAAGCCTACAAAGCTTCATATTATCATGCAAAGGCCTCAGCTGCACAGCAGCCTAAGCATAGGGTCTCTGTGACACCTGGGCGTGCTCTAGGCAGGCACAGTGTTTACTAGAGTAATACAGACACTTTGTAGAGTCTGGAGAGAACCCAGCCAAGAAGCTACCCTTTCCTTTCAATAACCCAGAATTCTACGACTTTTGCACTGAAGCAAAACAGAGACAAGAGAACCCACAAAATAGGAGTACTGGGTCCAGTTCAGCACACCCAGACGCAGCATCCTGAAGTATCAGGAGGTGCAGCAGATGTTTTATAGATCCCTGCAGCAGAAAATACAGGACTACAGAACCGCTCTGAACTTAAAATATCGAATTTGAACAGATGCAGGTGCAGAGACATTGTTTATATCTGAATTCTTGTAAAGACAAGAATTCTTATATGAATTCTTATTCATAATAATTGCTGAGATATCTATATATGAAAAAGTGCCCATAGCATTGCAAATCAAATTGTAGCCCAAAGGAACAAAAGAGTGTCAGTGGGAAATGCAGAATTTGAATCGTAAAGGAAGTGAAACTCGGGACAAGAATGAAGCAGGAACACTTTCCTTAGCTATCTGGTTAAGAGTTGTACAAATTCCTGTTGTGTGGTTTGTTATATGTATAAATGTGCTAAAGTGAACTCTTTAGTACATTACTGTATTGCATTCTTCCATAGTGTGTACTTAGACATTTTCAAAGTACCCCTTTGCTGTCTCCATAAAGTGTCAAGTTAATGAAACCTTTTTAGGTGTGTAAAGAATCTGAATTGGGTGGATTCAGGTTCAGGTGCTCAGAGTGGGTGTATATCTCTAGGTTAATTAGCTAAAAGTGAGTTCTTGAAATTAATTACTCAGAAATTGGTTTGCCAAAAGACATTTCACCAAATGGTTAATTGGCAAGGAAAGCATGTCAAAGATGGTATAAAAGAGGGTGTTATTTTTAAGAATTTGTTTTAAATCGGTCTATTCTTCATCTCTTAATTCACATATTGTCAGCTACCTTAATCAAATTAATACTTTGTATATGTTTCAGCATCTTAAAACTGCTCACTTTTCTGACATGGCAATACTGCACATAGCTGCTATTTCATAGGCCTCCACAGCTCCTGGCATGGGTGCCCAGGCGGTGGTGACATCACTGGTGCAGGGAAGCTGAGCAGAGAAGGTTGGTGGGGGAGATTCAGGAGTTTCATTCATGGGGTGATGAATTTGGGTTTGGGCAGAATGATGACATTTGTGTTGTCTTATTGCTGTGTAGGGCCTTTTCATTTTATTTTGTGTTGAGGAAACACACAGATGTAATTTTCACAATCTTTTGTAATTTGATATAGCATTCCTTTCATATAGATGGGAAGGAAATTATAGTTTTCTCTTTTTTGGAACTCTTGGAATTTATCATTTTTATTTTCTCTTTTTTTCTCACACAAAGATACATAAATCTTAATAAGGAGTAACTCAAATGCATATAACATTGCATTGTTATCTCCTTGATTTTCTCTGAAATGTTGGTGTATATTCTCATTTCTTTCTGTTTGTATTTAACGTATTTATGTGAATGTGCTAGGTAAGGTAAAGTACTATACAAATGTGGCCTATAATTACCTCAGATGTTACTCACATTTAACAATTACCAGCCAATCAGATAATAACAAGCATTTACTGAATTCTTTCAAAGTTCAAAACATTTTATTAGGTACTTGGGGTTACATATAGAGGAATAGAAATAGCTCAAGACTTCAAAAAAAACCCCTTTATTTAATTTTTTAATTTTTATTATACTTTATTTTATTTATTTATTATTATTATTATACTTTAAGTTCTGGGGTACATGTGCACAACGTGCGGGTTTGTTACATATGTATACGTGTGCCATGTTGGTGTGCTGCACCCATTAACTTGTCATTTACATTAGGTATATCTCCTAATGCTATCCCTCCCCGCTCCACCCTCCCGACAATAGGCCCCGGTGTGTGATGTTCCCCTTCCTGTGTCCAAGTGATCTCATTGTTCAATTCCCACCTATGAGTGAGAACATGCGATGTTTGGTTTTCTGTTCTTGCGATAGTTTGCTGAGAATGATGGTTTCCAGCTGCATCCATGTCCCTACAAAGAACATAAAGTCATCCATTTTTATGGCTGCATAATATTCCATGGTGTATATTTGCCACATTTTCTTAATCCAGTCTGTCACTAATGGACATTTGGGTTGTTTCCAAGTCTTTGCTATTGGATACACAAACTTGTAATCAAAATAAATTATTTTTTGTCCAGCGAGGCCTGAGATTTTTTAAGCCCTGAGTTATGGTCACTAGGTAAGTCATTTACATGGAACTCAATAGAGTTTGGGGAGCACCCTTTCTCCTTTTAACATTCAGAGAGAAATACACAGTTGCAAAACAACAGCTGGAGGCACACTGAAGTTGGATACCTATGGGGCAGTTTGGCAGAATTGGAATTAAAATTCTGTTAGACCCCAAGGATGATAATGGTAATCCAACTGAAGTTGCAATATAGACACTGATCTTTAAAACCAATTTGCAGACAAATTTCACTAGGAGACACTAGATACAGGTATTAGAATGATTAAATATTTATTGCTAAGAATAAAAGCCCAAAGACCATATTAAATTTGCTCTCTGTCCAGGTGATCAATGCAAAGCCTCCAAAATCACACAACAACATGATACAATGGCCACTATTATCCTTATAAAAAAATCACATGCTCTGTGGATCACTTTGGAGGATCTTTAGGGGACCTCAAGCAAGTGTTTTCTAGTAAGTTATTTATTTATTTGAGTTGAGCATCCATTATGTGTCAGACACTGCTAGGTAGTGGGTTTTTAGGATGAATATGATGCATTCCTGCTGCTGAAAGGTTAAAGTCTTTGGGGGACAATCACTAATGAAAATAAGTCAATGCAAGGTAAGCATGGCCATCACAGGGACATGGATGCAAGGATATGGGACAATGGAAACTGGGAAAACTGCTTGGAGACTTGGGAAGTTGGTGAGGAAATGATTTTAAAAACATGAAGTTCTTGTGTCTGTTGGCTGTATGAATGTCTTCTTTTGAGAAATGTCTGTTCATATCCTTTGCCCACTTTTTGATGGGGTTGTTTGTTTTTTTCTTGTAAATTTGTTTGAGTTCTTTGTAGGTTCTGGGTATTAGCCCTTTGTCAGATGAGTAGATTGCAAAAATTTTCTCCCATTCTGTAGGTTGCCTGTTCACTCTGATGGTAGTTTCTTTTGCTGTGCAGAAGCTCTTTAGTTTAATGAGATCCCATTTGTCAATTTTGGCTTTTGCTGCTGTTGCTTTTGGTGTTTTAGACATGAAGTCTTTGCCCATGCCTATGTCCTGAATGGTACTACCTAGGTTTTCCTCTAGGATTTTTATGGTATTAGGTCTAACATTTAAGTCTCTAATTATGCTGCTATAAAGACACATGCACACGTATGTTTCTTGCAGCACTATTCACAATAGCAAAGACTTGGAATCAACCCAAATGTCCATCAGTGACAGATTGGATTAAGAAAATGTGGCACATATACACCATGGAATACTATGCAGCCATCAAAAAGGATGAGTTTGTGTCCTTTGTAGGGACATGGATGCAGCTGGAAACCATCATTCTTAGCAAACTATCACAAGAACAGAAAAACCAAACACCGCATGTTCTCACTCATAGGTGGGAACTGAACAATGAAATCACTTGGACTCAGGAAGGGGAACATCACATACCGGGGCCTATCATGGGGAGGGGGGAGGGGGGAGGGATTGCACTGGGAGTTATACCTGATGTAAATGATGAGTTGATGGGTGCAGCACACCAACATGGCACAAGTATACATATGTAACAAACCTGCACGTTATGCACATGTACCCTACAACTTAAAGTATAATAATAAAAAAAAAAAACAAAAAAAACCCCCAAAAAAAACCATGAAGTTCTAATAATTTGCTTATTTTTCTTTTGTTTTCACATTTGGGTTGTTTCTAAGGTCTGATATACATATTTCAAGGAACATATTTATGCATATACCTTTTATGAGTACTTTAGATTATTTCCTTTGAATAATCTGCAGAAGTAAAAGGACCAGGTTAAAAGGTTATGAAAAAAATTAAGTACCTTGTACACATTTTCAAATTGTTTTTCAAAAGGGCTCTATCAATGTTCACTCCCACCCAGTTATGTAGGAGAATACACATTTTAATAAATTCTTACCAACATTGGGTAGTATAAATTTCAAGCTTTGCCAACTTAATAGGCAAAACTTTTAGTTCCATGTTATTATTATTATTATTTTTATTTTTGAGACTGAGTTTCTCTCTTGTTGCCCAGGCTGGAGTGCAATTGCACGATCTCGGCTCACCATGACCTCTGCCTCCCAGGTTCAAGCGATTCTCCGGACTCAGCCTCCTGAGTAGCTGGGATTATAGGCATGTGCTACCACACCCGGCTAATTTTGTATTTTTAATAGAGATGGGGTTTCTCTATGTAGGTCAGGCAGGTCTTGAACTCCTGACCTCAGGTGATCCTCCCACCTTGGCCTCCCAAAGTGCTGGGATTACAAGTGTGAGCCACTGGGCCCAGCCTCAATATTATTTTTAAAGTGTTTCTTTAAAGTTTGGGTTCAAAAGTATTTTTAATATCTTTATTAAAGTCAGATTTTCATGTAAAAAGCTCATCCAATTTATTTGTGCAGACTAGAAAATGTTCATTGGAAAATGTATACAGTCATATAACAACCAACACAGACTTAAAACACTTCTGTTACTCCCAAAAGTTTCTTGTGTCCTTTTGTAGACACCTTGCCCTTTGTTTCTGGTTCCAGGAAACTACTGGTCTCTTTTCTGTCACTGTAATTTTGCCACTTCTAAAATTTCATATAAATGGAATCATATTATTTATAGTCTAATGTGCCTGCTTCTTTCACTTAGCATACTGTTTTCGAGCCAATATTGTTTTATTGTGTTTAAAAAAATTTTTTTTTAGTTAAATACTTCTTCACATACTTTTCAATCAGTTGTTTGGAGGAGGTAATATTTAGTATTAAAGAAGGATCAAGAATTTCCCAAGTAAAGTTGGGGAAGAGAATTAAATATTGTCAAAACTATATCATCTAAAAGCAAGCCTCATAAAAGGCTTGACAAATCCAGGGAATGGTACAAAGTTCAGCCTCCAGGAGTTTAGAGGATGTTTCTTGGGAGGATTGGAAGAGGAGATTACACCAATGGGAATAGATTGGAAAGGGCTTTAAGATGATGCCCCCTTTTCTCCTGTAGGCAGTTCGGATTTCACAGAACCTTTAAGGAGGTCATTGACTTTTTTCCTTGGTTTGAATATCATTCTAGTGACAACAAAGGTAGAAACGAATAGGGAGAAACTTGAATCATACAGAACAAGTTGGAGTCTATGCAGAAGATGCAATATTTGAGGAACATTTAGGAAATGGAATCAGCAATTTGGAAATAAAATCAATGTATAAGGATAGGAAGAGAGATAAATTAGGAATGATATTGAATTATCTAGTTTGGCAGACTGGTTGCTTAGTTAATTTATTAGTTGTGTCAAAAATATTGGATGCAGACCACATGTAGGAAAAAAGATAACTAGTTCTATTTATACGTTGAGTTTGCAGAGTCTGCAGTGGTTGGCACTTTGAATTTTGGGTCTAAAGCTAGGACTACAATTGTGGGCTACAGATAAATTTGAGAGTTGCTGGTTGTTAGCAGAAAAATATATAGAATCATGCAATCTGAGTAGAGTGAAAATAGAAGGCAACAGAGGATAGAATCTTGGGCAACTTCATCACTGAAGAGCCTTACTGATTTAGTGCAACCTATTACTTGCTGAGAGGTCCTGATTTTGTGTTCCAAGACAGCCTCCCCCATATTATCAAGGATAAATATGGAACAGTCTAAGCTCATCTTGATAGTTTCATTCCCCTTGTCAGTGACTGTATAAGGTAGGGCATTTGGCCCAGTTCTGGCCAATGACACATGAAAGGTAACAGGAAGGAACAGATCTTTGTCTACTAGATATTGTTCTGTGTGGACTTGAAGACTAGAACAGTAGCAGTTATCTTGTGATCATGAGGGAAGAGCAGAGACACAGCTGACAAGCATAGGATGTCAAGCAGAAAGATGAGGAGAACCTGTGCATTTTATGACGTCACTTGCATCAACCAATTCTGGAGCTGTCCAACCTAGGACCTGTTATGTGAGACAATTGATTTTTCTTTTTATTTAAGCCAGTTGAGTTGGAATTTATATTATATGAAGTTGAAAGTTGATTTTCCTTTTTGTTTAAGCCAATTCAGTTGGCATTTATATTATATGAGGTAGAAAACATCCAAAATGATAAATCATTCTAGGTAATTACATATGTATCATGTCTGTAAAAATTTATATCACTAATGCACAGTGCTCAAAACATATGGAAATGTCTTGTAAGTAAGATTATATTGTGAAACATCAGGGCCAGGGATAAATTAAGGCATATTATTGACATCCTTACTAAAATTACATATAGAAAGTTATTTTATAATTGCATTTTAACTTTAATGACACCATCTATATGTATGAAATTAATTGCAATTCTTAATAGAAGAGGTGATTTCTGTGGATAGATTTTCATTATTAAGGAAAAGGAATGAAACCATTCACCGATGTATCATCATAATTCTTATGTCGTTCCTCTGATGAGGTACTTTCAAGAATCGAGAGTGGGTATCATCGCTTGAGTCAAATGTACTACCCTACAGGCACTTCATTCCTGTTAGGTGAAATCAGAATCTCTTGGATGAACAGATAGCATCATTTTTTCTTGAGGAATACTCTAGATTGTGCACCCAGGACCTTCCTAAAGAAGTTTCCCAGGTGATATGAAATAAAGAATAAAGTGCAGTGAAGAAGATTCTGTTAACAGCAGCTGCGACCTAAAATTAAGTGAGCAAAGCAGTTCTGTAAATCCTTGTTGAATAGACTAAAGGAGGTGCACTTGATACTTCTATAAATATGGCTGCTGCCACAAAGAGTGAGCTTTCTCAGCACAAAAGTTTCTGTAGATATGAGCACCTGTCAATACATCTATGTCAATGTACTTTTACCAGGCACTTTCCTACTTTGTAGAAATCAAATCAGAGAGATATTAGGACATCAAAGCAGCTCACCACTCCAGATGGCTGATAAAGTCTGAATGCAGTCCTTTTCACCCTGTAGTGCCATTTTCTGCAACTAGCCCTAACTCAACAGCTGTACATGATCAAAGCAACAGAAGGGAATACTTGACATATTTATAAACAGAAAATATTTCTGAATACCCAGGGGCAAGTGAGCATCTGAAAATTAGTATGATATCAGATACCAGGACAAGAGTGAGTGCAAGGCATTATATTGGACATTTTTATTCTTATACGCACAGCATGTCTTGTAACTTACAGTAATTTTTAACCAATGATATACTCCAAAGGTAATGAGCTTACTTACATTATCAGCAGAGGTGAGATGCCGATTTTTGACTGTGTATACACTCTCTGGACTGATCTTACTGATGGCTATAGTTTAGATATGTGACCCTTCAAACTTCATGTTGAAATTTGATCCCCAATATTGGAGGTGGGGCTTAATTGGAAGTGTTTGGATCACGGGGGCTTGGTGCCATCCTCGCGGTAATGAGTGAATTCTTACTCCATTAGTTCTCCTGAGAATCCTTCCTCTCTCTGCCTCCCAGAGCTGGTTGTTTTAAGGAGCCTGGTACCTCCCTTCTCTCTATCTCTCTTGTTCTCTCTCTCTTTCTCTCTCACTGTCTCTCTAACCATGTGATCTGCACACACTGGTTCCACTTGCCTTCTGCCATGAGTGGAAGATTTCTGAGGTTCTCATTAGAAACAGATGTTTGCGCTTCTTATACAGTCTGTAGAACCACAGCAAAATAAACCTATTTTCTTTATAAACTATCCAGCCTCGGGCAGTTCTTTTAGCAACACAAACGGACTAAGACACTGGTGGTGGTATAACCACTCAGAGGCCACCCTGTGCATCTTCTCTCTCATCTTCCTCTGTACTATTCAGATCACTTATGCCATTAGTTGCCAAATAAAGGGCTCTGAAGAAAGTCCTATATAGAAATCAGTTTTCTCAGACTTCCATGCAGAAGTGGCTAGCCAATTTCTGCCCAAATGCAAAACATAACTTCAATGTGTTAAGCATGATGACGATTGTTATTTCAGACTTAAGTTGATTTCTTGGACAGATTGGAATAAATGCTCCTAGGAGGAAACTGAGACATAAAGAGCTTGGAGCAGATGGAGAGGAGCAAACCAGGCTCAGAGAAATGTGGCAAAGTGAAGGTGACTGTGGGAAGGGCATACACAGGAAAGAGCAGGAACTTCCTTTGGACTTGTTAAAATCTCAGCATTGGCATCTCATTCCCTTACTACATTTTTTTTCTGTCTTTTCAGCTCATTCCCTCTAGGACCCCAACTCCAACAGTTCTTTTAAAAAATTATTACAGCTCCTCTAATCCATTGATTCTATGGTGTGCTGGTAAATGGTTAACAACCTGCATCCTGATAAAAATAAAAGCACCCAAATTTGGAACATTTGCTGATTTCTGTCATGTAAACACTCCTGCCACGGACAATTTCGACTATTGACCTGAAGTCATTGAAGACAGTGTTGGGTAGAGATATGGCTCTCCTGAGTAGGTGTGAGTCAGTTCCAGAACATTTCTGTAAATGAACCCATTACCTTTTCAGTGTCTCACCTCTCTTACCCACACCCCTCACCCCCACACTCCTCCACTCCCAGCTTGGCCCTCATTGCCTTCCTTACCTAGGTTAAATTTAGTGGGTCATCAACATAATCATGTCCTTGCATACCTCAATTCCGTGAAACATTGCATATTCTTCTTTATTGAGCAGAGCTCATTGTGCTTCAGTTGTTTATGTCTCTGTTTTCCCATTAGACAATACTTTTTGAAGAATGTATCTTTTAATTTTTGAGATCTTATTGCTTACCATATTGCTGAGCTTATAGCAATTGCTCAATGTGTGTTTCATAAATGAATAAATGACTAAATTAGAAAGGCAGCTTAGGAGGAAAATATGCTCAAAAAATGAAAACCAGGCAGTAAAATAAGAAAATTAATTTGGAGATAAAAAGAATATAAACATGGATAAAGAGAGAGAGAGAGAGAGAGAAAGAGAAGGTTAGAAATCCTGACTGTACAAGAGATGAAAGGATACTCACATAACTAATTGAAAATTGTTTTCTTTCTCCCTTTCTTTCTCTTTCTTTCTTTCTTTCTTTCTTTCTTTCTTTCTTTCTTTCTTTCTTTCTTTCTTTCTTTCTTTCTTTCTTTCTTTCTTTCTTTCTTTCTTTCTTTCTTTCTTTCTTTCTTTTTCTCTCTCTCTCTCTTTCTTTCTTTCTCCCTCTCTCTCTTTCTCTCTCTCTTTTTGTTTCTTGAGAATAGGTCTCACTATGTTGCCCAGGCTGGTCTCACACTACCTAGCTCAAGCAATCCTCCCACCTTAGTCTCCAAAGTGTTAGGATTACAGACATGAGCCACTGTGCCCAGCCTCGACTAATTGAAAATTTCATGATATGGACTTGTAGGAGTACTAAGAACCTGAAAAAAAAGGCACATTGACATTGTTTGAGGTGGAAAATATACTTTTAAGAAATGATAAAAATGGCAGTGAAACCTCCCATTTTTAATTTGCCCCCATATTATCTCTTGGTAATTCAGCATTTTTTTAAAAAGAGGTGGTGCTTTGCTCTGTCACCCAGGCTGGAGTGCAGTGGCGCTCACTACAGCATCTAAGTCCTGGGCTCAAGCAATTCTTCAGCCTCAGCCTTCCAAGTAGCTGAGTCTACAGACACATGTTTCACCAAGCCCAGCTAATTTTTGTATTTTTTTTTTTTTTTTTTTTTTTTTTTTTTTGCAGAGACAGGGTCTGGCTATGTTGCTCATGCTAGACTTGAACTGATGGCCTCAAGTGATCCTCCTGTCTTGGCCTCCTATAGTGCTGTGATTACAAGTGTGAGCCACCATATCCTGGTCTAATTCAGCATTTTAAAAGGACTTCGTTGATGATGTCTCACAATGATTAAGTTTGCAGATGATATATAGAGAGAATGGATGAAATATTGGAGGATAGCATTCTAAAGAGATGTCAACAAGTTTGGAGAATGACTTGATCAAAATAACAAGATATTTAACATGACATTTGCGAAGTCCTAGACTTAGAAGTAATAGTTAACTACACAAGGATAGAATAGCTTAAACAGCAGCATATGTTACAAACAAAAAAGGAAGATTAGTTAGTCTTCCAGTATGAACCAATGGTATAATCTGGATACCTAAAAACGTTGTTGCAATCTGGAGTTACATTTGTAAGTGTTAGTCATTTCTGCTTGGCTATTTCTAGCTTATTGTATCCCATTATGGTTGTCACATTTTAAAAGGGATACTGAGAGAAGCAACCAGCAGCTGAAGGGACTCAAGCATGACATGAAAAGTTAAGCTGAAATAATCGCTTGGGGCACAAAAACATTTAGTGGACATATTGGGTATCTTCATTAATATCGTGGGCTCACCTATTGAAGATGCATGACACTTATTCTTCCAGGAAGAAGCTCATAACAAAAGGGGTTTCAACTTAATGTAAAGGTTGATCTAATATTGAGCTGTGTGAAGATGCACCTTCACTCAACTGCTCTGGAAGGCAGTAGATGTTCTACCCTAAAGGGAGTTTAGAGGTTGGACAGTCACTTAGTGGAGGTTCTGCAGAGGGACACCAAGCTCTGCAAGGGGAATTTAACTAGAAATTCTTAAATGAGACTCCCTACTACCCCTCCCAGCCTCTGGTAATCATCAATCTACTCCCTCTCCCACCCCACTGCCTCCCACTACCATTGATAGTGTGCTCATGTCCCAGAGAGATCCCCACTTCATGTTGGTCCTGTGAAGCATGTAGCACTCTTCTTATGGCATCTGGAAGTAATAAAAGACCTCTGTTGGCATTCAGCAAGATGGCTGAATAAGAACAGTTCCAGTCCACAGCCCCTCTGGGATGAAGCTTCCAGAGGAAGGAGCAGGCAGCAATCCTTGCTATTCTGCAGCATCTGCTAGTGACACCCAGGCAAACAGGGTCTGGAGTGGACCTCCAGCAAACGCCAGCAGACCTGAAAAAGAGGAGCCTAACTGTTAGAAGGAAAACTAACAAACAGAAAGCAATAACATCAACATCAACATTAAGGACACCCATGCAAAAACCCCATCCAAAGGTCATCAGCATCAAAGATCAAAGGTAGATAAATCCACTAAGATGAGGAATAATCAGCACAAAAATGCTGAAATTTCCCAAAACCAGAATGCCTCTTCTCCTCCAAAGGATCACAACTCCTTGCCAGCAAGGGAACAAAACCAGAGGGAGAATGAGTTTGATGAATTGACAGAAGTAGGCTTCAGAAGGTGGGTAATAACAAACTCCTCTGAGCTAAAGGAACACGTTCTAACCCAATGCAAGGAAGCTAAGAAGCTTGATAAAAGGTTACAGGAACTGCTAACTAGAATAACCAGTTTAGAGACGAACATAAATGACCTGATGGAGCTGATAAACATAGCACAAGACTTCGTGAGGCATACACAAGTATCAATAGCCAAAATGATCAAGTGAAAGAAAGGATATCAACTTAAGTTGAAGATCAAATTGAAATAAACTGTGAAGACAAGATCAGAGAAAAAAGAATAAAAAGGAACAAACAAGGCTCCAAGAAATACAGGACTATGTGAAAAGACCAAACCTATAACTGATTGGTGTACCTGAAAGTGATGGGGAGAATGGAATGAAGTTGGAAAACACATTTTAGGATATTATCCAGGAGAACTTCCCCAATCTAGCAAGACAGGCCAACATTCAAATTCAGGAAATACAGAGAACAACATTAAGATACTCCTCAAGAAGAGCAGCCCCAACACACATAATCATCAGATTCACCAAGGTTAAAATGAAGGAAAAAATATTAAGGGCAGCCAGAGAGAAAGGACGGGTTACCCACAAAGGGAAGCCCATCAGACTAACAGTGGATCTCTCTGCAGAAACCCTATAAGCCAGAAGAGAGTGGGGGCCAATATTCAACATTCTTGAAGAAAGAATTTTCAACCCAGAACTTCATATCCATCCAAACTAAGTTTCATAAGTGAAGGAGAAATAAAATCCTTTACAGACAAGCAAATGCTGAGGGATTTTTGTCACCACCAGGACTGCCTTACAAGAACTCCTGAAGGAGCCACTAAATAGGGAAAGGAAAATCTGGTTCCAGCCACTGCAAAAACACACCAAAATATAAAGACCAACCACACTATGAAGAAACCGCATCAATTAATGTGAAAAATAACCAGCTAGCATCATGATGACAGGATCAAATTCACACATAACAATATTAACCTTAAATGTAAATGGGTTAAATGCCCTAATTAAAAGACACAGACTGGCAAATTGGATAAAGAGTCAAGACCCATTGGTGTGCTGTGCTCAAGAAACCCATCTCACGTGCAGAGACACAAATAGGCTCAAAATAAAGGGATGGAGAAGTATTTGCTAAGCAAATGGAAAGCCAAAACAAAAACAAAAACAAAAACAAAAAACCAAACCAAACAAAAACAAAAAAGCAAGGGTTGCAATCCTAGTCTCTGATAAAACAGACTTTAAAGCAACAAAAATCAAAAAAGACAAAGAAGTGCGTTACATAATAGTAAAGGAATCAATGCAACAAGCAGAGCTAATTATCCTAAATATGTATGCACCCAATACAAAAGCACCCAGATTCATAAAGGAAGTTCTTAGAGATCTACAAAGAGACTTAGACTCCTACACAATAATAGTGGGAGACTTTAACACCACATTGTTAATATTGGACTGATCAACGAGACAGAAAATTAAAAAGGATATTCCAGACTTGAGCTCAGCTCTGGACCAAGCAGACCTAATAGACATCTACAGAACTCTGCACCCCAAATCAACGGAATATATGTTCTTCTCAGCACCACATACCACTTATTCTAAAATTGACCACATAATTGGAAGTAAACCACTCCTCAGCAAATGCAAAAGAATGGAAATCATAACAGTCTCTCAGACCACAGTGCAAACAAATTAGAACTCAGCATTAAGAAACTCACTCAAAACCACACAACTACATGGAAACTGAACAACCTGCTCCTGAATGACTACTGGGTAAATAAAAAAATTAAGGCAGAAATAAAGATGTTCTTTGAAACCAATGAGAACAAAGACACAACGTACCAGAATCTCTGGGACACAGCTAAAGCAGTGTGTAGAGGGAAATTTACAGCACTAAATGCCCACAGGAGAAAGTGGGAATGATCTAAAATCAACACACTAACATCACAATTAAAAGAACTAGAGAAGCAGGATCAAACTAATTCAAAAGCTAGCAGAAGACAAGAAATAACTAAGATCAGAGCAGACCAGAAGGAGATAGAGACATGAGAAACCCTTCAAAAAATCAATGAATCCAGGAGTTGTGTTTTTTTTTTTTTTTTTTGACAAGAATAACAAGATAGACCACTAGCCCGAGTAATAAAAATGAAAAGAGAGAAGAATAAAATAGACACAATAAAAAATGATACAGGGCAGCTCACCACTGATACCACAGAAATACAGACTACCATCAGAGAATACTATAAACACCTCTGGAGGCATCATGCTACCTGACTTCAAATTATACTACAAGGCTACAGTAACCAAAACACCAGGGTACTGGTACCAAAACAGATATATAGATCAATGGAACAGAACAGAGGCCTCAGAAATAATGCCACACATCTACACATCTACAACCATCTGATCTATGACAAACCTGACAAAAACAAGCGATGGGGAAAGGATTCTCTATTTAATAAATGGTGTTGGGAAAACTGGCTAGCCATATGCAGAAAACTGAAACTGGACCCCTTCCTTACACCTTATACAAAAATTAACTCAAGATGGATTAAAGACTTAAACATATGACCTAAAACCATAAAAACCCTAGAAGAAAACCTAGGTAATACCACTCAGGACTAGCATTCAATCTATTTTGTTAACCTTTTCAAAAAACCAGCTCCTGGATTCATCAATTTTTTGAAGGGTTTTTCATGTCTCTATGTCCTTCCGTTCTGCTCTGATCTTTGTTATTTCTTGTCTTCTGCTAGCTTTTGAATTTGCTTGCTCCTGCTTCTCTAGTTCTTTTAATTGTGATGTTAGGGTGTTGATTTTAGATCTTTCCCGCTTTCTTCTGTGGGCATTTAGTGCTATAAATTTCCCTCTACACACTGCTTTAGTTGTGTTCTAGAGATTGTGATACGTTGTGTCTTTGCTCTCATTGGTTTCAAAGAACTTATTTATTTCTGCCTTAATTTCCTAATATACCCAATAGTCGAACAGGTTGTTCAGTTTCCATGTAGTTGTGAGGTTTTGAATAAGTTTTATATTCCTGAGTTCTAAGTTACTTGCACTGTGGTCTGAGAGACTGTTTGTTATGATTTCCATTCTTTTGTAATGCTTATCATTTCTAACAGCTTTTCAGTTGATTGCACTGGATTTTCTTAATATATATCATTTGCAATAATGACAGTTTTGCCTCATCCTTTTGTTGTTTATAAATATAATTTATTTATTTAGTGTTATTACATTGGCTAGAATCTTCAAAATAATATTGAATGGTGATAGCAGACACCTTTTCCCTCTTGACTTCAATGATAATATTTCTAATATTTCATCAATAAGTAAAAGTGTAATATACATATATATAAAATTTAGCCAATCTCCTCATACTAGTCATTTAGATTGTTTCCAGTTATTTATTTACATAAATCATGAAGAAGGAATATTTATGCTCATATCTTTATACATATGTGCAAGTACTTTTGTAAAATAGATTCCAGGTTTCTGGGTCTAAGAATTTACACATTTCAGAATCTGATGGACACTACCAATTGCTGCTGTCACCATTCACATTGCTCTGGAGGTTCTAACAAATGTAATGAGATTTGAAAAGCAAGCAAACAAACATTTTTGTCAGTCATCTATCGCTGTATAACAAACCACGTCGAAACCTAGTGGCCTATAACATCAATTCATCCTTTCTCACAATTTTGACAGTTGGATTGTTAGTTCTTCCGTGGGTCTTGGGGACAAAATGTAGTTGTGGAGAGGTGACTCAGTATCTAAATTTATATGTCAAAAGTGAGATGTTTTAGTGCTTGTAGTATGCTTTTTTACAGGGAGGGAACAGTCACTTTTCTATAACTGGGAGAAAGATGAGCTCACTGAAGGATCAGGTATTCTGTGCAGGTTTTTCTTTGAGCCTTTAGTAACATACTTTCTTTGTCCATAAACCACGATTCCAGGATGTGCCACACAAAATTCATCACTGATGCAGTCTGTAAACAAAATTATGATCCCAAAGAGACTGGAGATAAAAACTTTAAGAAGCAGCTGACGGTGTTTTACTTTATAAAATGCAAATTGAGCATGATCAGAATGATCAGAGTTGACATGTTCTGACTTTCTACTAGCACAAAGGGGAGATGCTGCAACCATTAGCAAGGATTCATCTCCTCTTCCCCCTAAACTTTGCAGTTATTGCTCAGCATGTCTCGCTCAGGTCTGACAGTATAACTTCAACACTTTTTTCCCAGATGGCTTCTATGAGTTTGGGTTGAAGAAAGCTACCTCTTCAAATTCTGCTCAGCTAAAGTAAGAAAGTCAGCAAAGAAAGAAGAGGTCAATGCAACAATGAAGGAATGCCCATCCCCTCTTTTTGCTGTTCTATATCCTAGTGTCCTTCAGATTTCAACTTGATATCAGCTATCTTCCATTAATTCATTATCTTACTTGTTCAATATGTATTTATCAGTTGTCTACTTTGTCTACAAGGAAATTGTGTTAAATGCAGGGAATAAACAAAACAAAACAAAATAAAAGGCAAAAACAAATTTAATCCCTGGAGCTTACAGTTTAGTAGAGGAGACAGAAAACTAAACACTTAAAAAAATTTTACTCAACTAAGATTACGAAGTAGAAGCCAAGAAAGCCTTTTTTAAGGAAGCATCCCTTTGTTGAGTCTGAAGGAAGCACAGAAGTTGACTGGGCAGAGAGGGTTTCAGGCCTATGTACAAAGTGTTTGTGGTTGAGGGATGGTGACAGTAATGTAGGACCCATTCAAGATTGAAATGGAGAAATTGAGGCTGTCTTTGTTTTAAAAGTAACAGAAAGTTATTCTTTCTCTCAGGCAAGGCTGCATGCTTTTGACCTTGTCTTGTAATTGCCTTTTAAATTATCCTTTCGCTTTCTCAAGAATGTATGCTCCACCTGGGCAGATTCTATGCCTTGTTTAATTTTGTAACTCCAGTATCTGGTACCCTGCCAGGCACAGAGTAATTGTTCAACAGTTTTGCTGAGTGAATGAATTATTATTAATAGCAAGACCTTCTTAGTGGGTGACCTGATGAGAGTTCTGCAGTCAGGGAAGATATAAAAGGCTGATGAATGTGACTGTCAAAGTAGATCAGGCATGGCCTACCTGTCGGTGAACAAAGTGGCATGATAAGAAGGCTGGAGGTAGCTAATGAATTAGGCAGAATATAAAGATCAAAGTAAGGCTTTGGACAGCCCTAACACTTTGGATAAATGAAAGCATTTTCCTGGGAATTTTACCCTTCCTGTAGACAAGAAGACATTCTGCCAGGTTGTCTGCAGGGGCAAGAAATGGGATCTAAGACTTGACAAGTCAGGTAGACAGATCACCACTGCAGGGATGGAAAGACAACCTTCCCCATGTTTTCCAATATTTATGAAACGATTTGCCTTTGGTTTTGATACGATTGAGACAGATCCTCTCAACACCATTTATGTGACTCCGCATCTTCACTTCTTATTTATCATCTGTAAAGATAAGCCTTGGCTCTTTGTATTACAGAAGTTATTATTATCAGTAGTAACAGTAGTAGCAACCATAGTAAGGTTGCAAGAAATTAAAATGTACTTACATAAATGACAGCTACATTTTAAAATAAGTGGGGACATTCTAGCTGTGAGACCTCCCTGATCAACTGGAGAGTGACTCTCAGCAGGTCTCCTTAGTCCAGAAATTGCAGGTGAATTTTCCAGGGTGAGGAATTTTCCAAGGTGGGGTTGTCATTCTTCCAGACAGCCAGGACAGTTGTGCCCAGACAGCGAACAATGAGTCTGAGGTAGCTTATAGGACTTCGTGGACATAGCTAAGTCTCCTGCCAGAGGGGAGAGGTGGTGAGGTGTGCAGTGGGTGGTACGCCAGCTTTTTAGGATTGTGAGTGGCCACAGATGGGCTTTCCCGGGCCACACCCACCCCAGGGGAGTTCTCAGTGGTGGCCCACTGCACAAGTGGAAGTCACACAAAGTCACATTTTGTGGAGAAATGTAAGAGGAGTTATATCAGATAGAATGCTCTGCCTAAAGGTAACAGAAACCATAAGGCAAAGGAAGCTTAAACACTCAGGAAATTGTTCATCTACGTAACATGAAGTTCAGAGACAAGCTCCACATACTGGCTGACCTGGCCTCTGGCTGTGTCTCGTGGTGGTTCTTTCTGCTCTTTCTCCTCTCGTTTTGTCCTTAGAATGACTTTCCTCTGGATTGTAAGATGCCTGTTGGTAGTAAGGCTCTCCAAGTCACATAGCAGGAAAGAGAGGAAATCAGTGACCACCACTGAATAAAAATTCTTCTTGTCAATCTACTTGGGCCAAGTTAGTTTAAATGCCCACCTAAGACTACTAACAGCTTCCGCAACACACAATAAAGAGTGTACAACACCATATAGGGAGCTCTTCGTCCATTACAGTCCATGTACACCGAGATAAACAGCCCCAAAGAAGGGTTGCCACTACCCTTTCCATAATTATTTATTAGTCAAGATCTCACGCTGTAACAGGAAGAAATTTCTGAGCTCAAATTGGAGAATTCTATTGGAAGGGACTCCTAGACTAAATGAAACTTTAGGTGGTGAGGAACTTTAAGAATATATTTGACTAAAAGTAATAAAAATAGAAACAAATTTAAAATTATCTACTATGTTGCTGATGCATTGGCTACAAGATGAGACATTATTTATTTAGATATGCTTAATATACCTAAACGTTGATTAAATTTCTAGCAAAGAGAAAAATACCCCCAAATTGTGCAAATGCTTCTCCTAAGCATATTTGACATATTAAGCAAGGAATGAAATTAAACATATATAAATATCAAATGAGTAATTTTAATGTTTAAGGAAATGTTAGACTTACTAGTTTAAGATGGCAGAGTAAAACTTGACCACAAAAATCTTCCTTTCAGCAAACTCAGACACTGAAACAATACATAAGCACATCAACCCATCAACCAAGCAAACACACAAAAATGAAGCCAGAAAAAGTACCCCAATAACTAAGGTTTCCAGATTTAGCAAATAAAAATACAGAATAAAGTTTGAATTTCAGATAAATGACAATTTGGGGAGTATAATTATGTCCCAAATATTGCATGAGTGTCCTGTATTTTATCTGGCAACCCTACCTACCTACCAATGGCAGGAAAAAGGAGGAACTGGCTGGTGGCTGTGAAAGAGTAAGATCAGAGTTTCTGAGAATTAGCAATCTTCCATGAAGTTTCCAACTCACCTTTCTCCAAACCATTATAAGGAAAAAAATGAACAAAATTCTAGAGCCTCACTAATAACCCCCAGCTTGAAAACAGGCAGAAGGGAGGGTGTAGGAAGCCCTTATTCCACAAAGGAAGCAAAACGTTCCACAAAGGCAGAATTCCTTTCAATCATTTCCATGACCCACTAGAGAGAGAATAGCCACTTGAGTTCACCATATTGGAGACCATACTGGCTGGACAAGAGAAGAATGTCAGGATCATAAACAATAGGTTGAAAAATGAAGTGATCTGAGGTCTGGGAGTAACTTCATTTCTTGGTGTGAGAGATGGGGCAGGGGTGAGGGTGGGAGTGAGTGGGTAGATGGGGACATAGATGAAGCAAGAATGGCTGTGTGTTTATTAGTAATTATTAAAATCAGGTGATATGTCCATGGGGTTATTTATACTAGTTTCTCTATCTTTGAATATGTTTTTAGTTTTTCATTATAAAAAATTTAAAATTTAGCCAAATAGAGGCCCAATAAAGACAAGATATAACTACGTTTCTGAGGATGTAGGAGATGGGGAAAAGACTCCCTGAGAGTCAAGTAAAATGTTTTTACCTTGGAAACACATTTCATGTTCTATATTACGCACTTTCTGCTTTGGGGAGTCACAGCAGCTCCTGGAGTCACAGCAGCTCCTGGAGACGAAGCAGGAAGGGCTGACTCCCCGGTTCAGGTCTCATAGTGCATCTGAAGTCCAAGTACATCTGAAGATGCAGTAAGATAGGATGGTGGAATTGTGGACACAGATGTTAGGCCAGGAAACAAAGGAGAGGGTAAAGGCCAGCGTGGCAATAGAGCTGCCAACAGCCGTGATTCTTCTCCCTTATCCAAGTTCTCAGCTTTAGGAACTCCAACTCTACAATAGTTACAGGACAAAACACACAGATATGAGAAAAGTGGAAAGGAATCACAAGGAATTACCCACACTAAATCCAAGCTGTCTTCCCTATTCAAAAGCAAGATGATAAAATATCATGCCTGGCTCCTATGCAAATATACTGCAGAACAGTCCCTTTATCCCCCTCATCAAGTAAGTACTGAAGTATCAAATACAAAACACAGATGAAAAGTCTATCCGGAAGTGAACACCCAGTAAGAAATGTTCCTAAGGATGTTTACTAGAGAGTTCCTGAGAGTTTACTAAATACAAACATGTTATTACACAATAATTTAAAGATGAGATACTAAAACAACAGTTGTGAGGAAAAAGGATTTGCTGAGCTAAGGAAACAGATCAAGTACTAAAAATTTGATACCATTGCTGAATTAATAAATAAAATGAAGTAAAAGAGCAAGAAACTGAACAGACATAGCTAAAACTTGGGTGAATGATCCAGAAGAAAGGTTTAAGACAATTGCAGTGACTGTACAGGGAAAAAGACAAAGAGATTAAGACATTAATAGAGAAAATAATAGATATGAGTGGTAGACAAAACCAAACCAACACTGAATTAAAAAACCCCAACAAATCTAACAGACAATATGTTCAAAGATGACATAGAAGATAATTTGAACAATGGAATAATTGAATATGGAAATGCAAATCTATTCTAGGAAAAATGGATTGAAGAAAATAAATAAGGAGACATATCCTTATTAAGGTATTGAATTTCAAGGATAAATAAAGCATTTTTCGGGCGTTTAGATAAAGTAAGTAACTTATGAAGGTGAAAGTCAGTTGCTGGAGTTTTTCTCAGGAATAGCATACCCAATAAATGACGAATGTTAACAGGATTGCTCACATATGTCGAATTCATTTAAATGTAGGCTAAACAATGGTGAGAGATACAACTGCAAAAGGCAAATATTGTGAAAATTAATAAGCAAAAGTAAAAACCTTAAAAAAGACAACATATACCCAATGAGAGGAAGACGAAGTGTGAGTATGCTAATTTCTTGCTCTTAGATGAATTCAGTAGGTATTGCCTACAAAAAAATGTTTAGCATTTTACTTAATGTCATCAAGGTATTCACTGGAAGAACGAAAATGACAATTAGCCAAAGCAGGAGATAGACATGGGAAGGAAATACCCCATTAAGAGGAATAATTTATAGTAGGGAGTCAACAGAAACTTTATAATGTTTTAAAATAAGAAATAGAGGTATAGGCATAAAATTGAAAAATAAACTCCTAAAAGAGCTAAAATAGATTATAGCACATAATCTCAATACAGAAATCACACAGACAAACCTTTAGTGATGTTGGTTTTGCATCACATGTTCAAATGGGAGCACATGATGACAGGATGAGTCCTCTTCTGTCAAGTTCCTCATCAGCTTTTATCTAAAAGAGTTTCATTTATTGAAGATCATCACCTCTTTGGGTTTAGTAGGAGTTGCAAAATGAAGTTGTTCTAACATTATCATTCCTTTCACTTAAGTTAGGTGGAGTTCTTCTGTAAAAAAAAAACGCCTTTCATGAAATACGGCTATTTTTACACTGAAGTACGGTTTATTCATCAAAGGGAGAATATATATTTAACTCTTTTCTTTTAGTTACCAAATTTCAGATTAAGGCGTTTGTGGGCTACTTTAATACATGATAAAAATGTTGCTTCCTTCTTTCCCTCCCTTTATTGTTTCTGATGGTAGGCTTTCTCTTTTTCCATTAGATGCAAATAAATTCACGTATTTGAAATTGAATTAGATTTTAAATTGAATTCATGGATTTTAAATTACATTTAATTGAATCAATTTGTTTTGATATTGATTTGAACAAATTGATGATACAAAATATTTGGAGACATCCAGGGAAATATAATTATTGACTAGGCATTAGATAATAACACATAATTGTTATTGAATTGTTAGCTGTAATAATGATATTGTGTTTATAAAATAAGTGTCTATTTTTAAGAGAGATTCATACTAAAGATTGAGGGCATATATGATACTTTGGATTTGTCTTAATTATTCAAGGAAGAAAAATAGGAGATAGAGAAGCAAATGTGGCAAAATTCTGACAATTTAAAAATATGACAGAAGGCTAAGTGAGGGTTCTATTGTACCATTCTCGCTGCTTTTGTGTATACTTGGACATTTTCATAGTACAATTATTTTAGAGGCTTAGATTTAAAAAGGAATGACCAAATACGTATTATTAATAAAGAAATATTATGATATATTAAAAAGGAAAAAAGCAAGATAAGCAATGTTGTAAATTTTCGTGTGTGTTTGGGATATGACCAACAAGAAATAAGCTTAAAGCATATCCGTCATTCTCAATTGTGGCAGGTGGCCTGAAGGCCAGATAGCCAGCAGATGGCGCTCTGCGCCTGTTTTATGTGGTGGAGAGGCCTGCGCCCGTCATTCCGCTTCTTCCCGTGTTGATGCAAATCCTGAGCATTCTACCGTGTCAAAATCAACACTTCATGTTTTCATAATTAGCATTCTGCTTTTAGAAATGACCCTACTGTCCTTTTTTTTTTTTCTTAACAAAGCAAAGCTGCAAAAGTTTATTAAGCACAGTATTACACTCTTGGATGGGGAGGGCAGACAGATCTCTCTGCGAGATGAGATCAGCCCCTACTGTCCTGTTGGATTTGGATTTTGTCTTCCTTAGTCCTGGCTCAGTTTGGGCTTGAATTCTGCAATGTGCTTCACGTGACGTGGGGGATGAGTGATACCGTGAAAGAACACTGGGCTGGGAGCTGGTAGTTCTGTACTTGGGTGACTTTGGGCAGATATTTGACCTATTACGGCCTCAAATTCTTTGTTTGCAGACTAAGGTTGTGTACCAGATGATCACTAAGGTTCATTTCTTCACTCAAATTCTATGCTTCTGCTTCCAGCTTTCAGCCTACAGTTCTCTGGGGAGGGGACATAAAGGCACCACAGTAGTGTCTTCAATAAAGTCAAGTTAGAGAGAGGATAGTTGTCTCAGTCGGTTTTCTGTTGCTTATGACAGAATACCTGAAACTGTGTAATTTATAAAGAAAATGAATTTATTTCTTACAGTTACAGAGGCTGGGAAGTCCAAGGTTGAGGAAGCACATCTGGTGAGAACTTTCCGGCTGGTGGGAACTTGCGGTGTCCTGAGGTGGCACAGGGTATCTCATGGTGAGGGGGCGGAGCATGCTAACATGCTAGCTCACATCTGTCTTCTTCATCTTATAAAACCACCAGTTCCACTCCCACGACAACCCATTAATCCACTAACCCATTAATAAGGGTAGAACCGTCATGATCCGGTCACCACTTAAGGATCCCTACCTCTCAATACTGCCACATTGGGACTTACGTTTCAACATGCATTTTGGAGGGGATATTCCAACTGTTGCACTAGTGGACCAAATGACTGGATAACAGAGGAAGGGAACAATTAACAGAGAGGAAGGGGAAACAGCAGTTAGAAGGAGAAGTTCAGCAAGACTTGGAGGTTAGACTCTGAACCTGAAGCAAATGCAGAGCTAGCTATGGCTTTTGACATGGTTTGGAATTCGTTTCTTCCAAATCTCATGTTGAAATGTGATTACCAATGTTGGAGGCAGGGCCTGGTGGGAGGTGATTGGATCATGGGGTGGATCCCTCAGGAATGGTTTAGCACCATCCCCTTGGTGATAAGTGAGCTCTTGTTCTGAGTTCATGCAGGATCTGGTTGTTGAAAAGTGTGTGGCACCTGCCCCCTCGCTCTCATGCTCCTGCTCTTGCTACGTGATGCACTGGTTCCCGTTTGCCTTCTACCATGATTGTAAGTTCCCTTAGGCCCTCACTAGAAGCAGATGTAAGCACCATGCTTCCTGTACAGCCCACAGAACCATGAGTCAATTAAACCTCGTTTCTTTATAAATTACCTGGTTTTAGGTATTTCTTTATAGCAATGCAAGAATGGCCTAATACAGCTTTATTTAGCAAATGGCAGAGGAGGGATTCAGGACCACTTTTGTCTCTATGAACCCTGGCCTTAGCTTCAGACACAAAGTCCTTCACCTCCATGGAAGGTGGATTGTAAGAGCGAATGCAGTGCAGGCACTGCTCTTGCTTCTAGCTGCTAACAGCTCTGTGTTCATCTGCAGCCCTAGCCGCTGAGTGTCACTTCCTCCTCTGGTTCTGTCTTCTATCAACCCCTCATCCAACATCTATGTCCCTCTCATTTACCTCCATTTACAGACTAGCTCATGTTTAACTCTCCACTACTGTTGAATTTTGCTCCTCTCTTTCGCCTTCTCTCATTTATACAATTGTTAGAAAGGAATACCATAACAGATCAAACTGATACGCACCAGTTAAGGGATGGGAGGCTTAGAGCAAAGTGAAAGGATCGTGCAGGATGTCAGTACGGTGTCATGAGAGCCGCGTGACCATTAAGTATCAGGCATCCAGCAGAAAGGTAGGTGGCATCTCAAAAGATTTGAAAACTTGTCTATTCATGTTTCACTTACCAGATCAGATTCTACTTTCTCTGTAAAGCCTCCTACGCCCTCTGAAGTTTAAAAATGCTTATCTGAAAAACCTCATTGATAATTGTTTTTTAGCATTGATTATTATATTTTCATGTTCATGTTTCATGCCACCGTGTGCTCTAGTACTCCTTGGGGATGGGAACTGCCTTGTTTATATCTACTGCATCATTTAGCAGTCTTTGAACACAATAGTGCACTTCACTTTCAAGCATAAAAACAAACTTGGATTTACTTGCCCCTACATTATTTTAGCTTGCTTTCCAGCCTGTGAAAGTCACATTAAATTCCTGATTACTCTAGGATTGATCTCACAGTTTGACTATTTAAGTCCTTGGCACTTTTCTCTCTGATTTTTACTCTTTTGCCTTCCAACTATTTTGCATCTTTCCCTCAATTTCTTCACATGATGGAACTGGAGGTGAAAGGAGATGAAACCGATTCATTCTTATGTTGCTACTTGTAACTGGTAGAGTTTGTAGGGTTGAAGTTGAGGGGAAGGTTGGAGAAAGAGGTGGCAGCTGCTGAAAATGAAGTTTCCAAATAATGGGAAGTTTGCTATTCATGTTCTTTTATGTGCTGGTTGAATAAGTTAGGATTTTAAAAATGTAGTTGGCATTTATGATTCTATTATTTCTCATTGTACATCAGGTTGTATCTGTGTGTAAATGCAAAAGGTGTTGTGCTTTCATTGCCATTCTTCACTGAAAGAAGGGGCCAACCTCTGAGCCATATCTCAGAATGAGAATTAGCCTCATGGAACACCTAGCATCTTATGGGATGTGCAGGGGGCTCTGCACTGTTCAGAATGGGTCAGGAGGCTGGATGGAAAAGGAGGCAGTTGGCTAGAAGTAATTTGTGTGTTATTAGGTTATGGCTTTTGTGTTTTGAATCTGTGCTGCAAGTTATCTTGAAAAGGTTTCCCCCAAGTAGCAGTCAGAGGCCAGGAAAGATACCTCTGGATTTCATTACTGGTGGAATCATAGACACTGGCCCCTCCAGCTGGGGTGCCAGATCACAGAATGCTGGAACAATTACTTTCTTTCTTATTTTCTTTTCCACTCGACAAATATTTGCATGACTATGAAACCCAACAATCAGACCCTCTAGATACTGAGAAAAGGATGCCTCATGCCTATTCCTAAGTTTGTTCTTTAAACTTGAAAATACTGTCTACTCAAGGCTGTGTCTGGAGCTGACTTTACTGATGGTTTTGGAGTCACAGAGGCAGTTACACCATAGAACAACATGTCAGAGCATACGACCACAGAAGATGTTAATTTTGAATGTGAGCATGAAATACACCGTCCTTTGCTTACTCATTTTCTGTTATTAGTAGCCTTTCTCTGTAGATTCCTCCCTACTACCATATCACTCTTCCCCCATCTCTCTCCTGCTTTCTTCGAAACCCCTCCTTCCATTTTAGTGTTGGGACCTGGGAATTCTATACTTCTTCTTCATTATGCAGAGCAATTTCATTCTTGTTTCCAACTTTTCAGAAGCTCATATTTCTCTAAGCAAATGGTGTGAGGAAGTGCTTTGTTAACTAAAATGCCATCGTCTCCAGAGAAAAAATCTAAGGAGGTAGACAGTTTTAGTTAGTTGTAGGCATGTGTGTGTATGTGTCTGCTGCATTTGCTATAGATAAAGTCTTATGACAGATATTTTAGGGTAACATTTTCCAAATTTTTTTGAAAGACATATGAAAACCAGAGTAAGAAATATATTTGACTTCTCAACCCATGAAATATATAAATGAATATATATGCCTGTACATTTACATTCACATATATGCAAACACACATATATTTTATACAAAATGATACCTTTATTAAAAGGACTATGTTTGATATTCTATTTCATTTATTTTAAAAAATACTAGTTCTGACCCTTTAACTTGATTTCATGACTCCTCATGAGCTTCAAATCTGAAGTTTATTATTTGGTGTGAGTGATATTACATACCTTGATTTTAGAAACTAATCCTAAAAAGCTAATACACCCTTAACCTTAAGTTGCTGTACCCATACTGGCTTCAAAAAACCTAAATCAGTATTTGAAAACTTCAGTGGGAGCTTTCATTCTGAAACTTCTCCAAGAGGTTTAATTTTTTTTTTTTTTTTTTTTTTTTTTTTTTTTTTTTTTTTTTTTTTTTTTAGATGGAGTCTCTCACCCCATCGCCCAGGCTAGAGTGCAGTGGCATGATCATGACTCACTGCAACCTCTGCCTCCTGGGTTCAAGCTGTCCTCCTGCCTCAACCTCCTGAGTCACTGGGATTACAGCTGTGTGCCACCATGCCAGGATAATTTTTTTGTATTTTTAGTAGAGGCTGGATTTCACCATGTTGGCCAGGCTGGTCTTGAACTCCTGGCTTCAAGTTATCCACCTGCCTGGGCCTCCCAAAGTGCTGGGATTACAGCCATGAACCACCACACCTGGCCAAAAAATGCATACTTTAGTAGAATATGACAGAAAATTTGGAAAGTAAAGTCAATAGAAACATAATCTGCAACTAACTCCCATCATGTACCCTGTTAACATATCATGGTATTTCACTGCAGCATTTTTGCTATGCATCCAAACTAACTTCTTATTGCAAATCTTCTTCTTCTTTTTTTTTTTTTTTAACTGAAAACCCCTATTGTTTTTCCTCACATGTCAAGGAAGACTAAGAACCTACATATAGGGTTCTAGCCTATATGTAGCCTCCCATGTATGCAGGGGGCACACTTGCACACACATACACACACACACACTCTCTCTCTCTCTCCCTCCCTTTCTCACAGAACGGAGGAAAAACTTCACTGCTTGACTTTAATATTAAATCTCACTTTTCTCACATTTTCTATGTTTTCACACCTACAGTCTGGCTAATCTATTTTCTAGGCAATTCTTAGCAGGAAAAAAATGTGAAAGTGATAACTAGATTGTAATGTGTGAAAAAGCTCTCAGTACAGATCTGAATATATTTGGGAGGAGTAAGAATATACTAGATTTTCAGAAAATTAAAGATGTCATTTAAATAATAACTTTCCTATACTGGCCTTTGAGACTGTCGTCCCTATTACAATGGCTCAACTGTAAAGTGGGACAAAATACTAATGTTATTTTTGAGGATAGCATAAGTCAGAATTAGTGGAGTTTTCCTAGGCTCCTCCTGTAACTTGGGGGTCTAAATCGGAGTTGCTCTAGGATCATGTAATGTTAGTAATGTGTCTGGCTTTTCTTTCTAATCAACAGAAACACCCACTAATGACCTATGCTCCCTTTTTACAGAATATTTCCCACTTTCCATTTAGCTTATATAAGTTCTTCATAACTTGGGGCATTTATTTTGTTAGCTTTTTGTACTTAACAGGGGATTGGAATTTCATTTCTGAAGAGTAATATTTGCTGCTTTGAGCTCTTGAGGAAAAAATAAAAGGGGTTAATGATTTCAGACATATATGTTTGAGTTAAGATAGAAAGTTGTAATCACAAGCTGATATAAAGGGATAATAATTTGCAAATATTAAAATCATTAATATAAATCTTCTACATAAAGTATCTTTGTCTTGCTCCTTTCCAGTTTTAGTCTAAGCCAACTAAGCTAATGCTGCCTTGGCAAGAGAGAATAGTACAATACACGAGAAAGCTAGATGGAGAGAGAGAGAAAGAAAAAAAGAGAGAGGAAAAATAAAATATATTTAAATTTCTGTCTCCCTCTTTAACATATCCACAGCCAGGCTTGGTGAACTTGAACACAGAGTTATTTAGGACAGTAGTAGAAGAGAAAGTAGGACGAGAAGGGCGTCCCCTCCTGGCCCTCAGGGATGGTGAGAAGGAGACATAGAAAGAAGATAAGACAATGAAGTAGCTCCTTGCTCCAGGCTTTGACCCAAAGCACAAATGATGTTTTAAAAAAACTGTGGAGTACTGAAGTTAGAGGGGATATACTCACCTTATTTGGATCTCATGAAGGGTGCCTGGCAAGAATTACTGGCAGTCTCACAGAGTGAAGGAGTCAGAGTATCTGAGTCTGGCTCCCTAGCCTCTCTGGATTCTGGTATGGCATAGAGATTGATTGAGAGTCAGAAAACCTGCCTTGGGCAACTCCACAGCCTTGTAGGGTCAAGGTGATCCCATGACAGAAGCTGAGGGTAGAGCACCCAAACCTAGGGGACAACATGAAGGATGCATGAGAGATTTAGAATGGGGTTATAGCCACTGAAAGCTGAGAGGAAGGAAGTTGAGTGTTTTAAAATGCAGTGTGTTAATAGAACATTTAAGGTATAGTAAGACCAACAGATTAGGAGACAGATGTCATTGAAAAGATAGTTTGTGAAGTTCCCAAGAGAAGGATGCATACTATACTGTGGTAGGGGCACATGGGTGAGCAATGGGCTTGGCCAGGAGGCAAGGGAGAGAGGAACTGGAGGAATTGTGGTTTCTGTGGGAAGGAACAAGCAAGGCAGGGTAAGCAGGCTTAGGATTGGCTAGTGTGAATAATTTAGGCAAGCTCTGGAGCATCGAAGCTGTCCCTGGATGTCTGGTATCTGGTCCTGTAATGAGTAGGTAAGGTTTGTGGTGTCTCAGAGTATAAGAACCTGATAAAGGAGGTGGTTGCGGGTGTGACTCTGGCTTGATCATTTTTTATTTGAATTCTCACCTCCCTCCCACTCTGCCCACCCTGGGAGGAAGATTCCTCCTCCCTAGGTGGGGAGGGACAATGAAGGAAGCGGGAGGCCAAGGCAGGGAGATTCAGTCATATTATCAGGCTGTCCAGAACAAGGTGTGTCTGGAATATGCATACAGGGCAGATGTCAATGCATGAAGTCTACAGAAGCGAGACAGGTGTTTAATACACTGAGTCAGCAGTAATGTTCCACCAGGCCCTGGCCAACTGAAGGAAGAACAGTCCACAGATTTACAGCTGCAAATACCAGCAGTGGATACCAGTAGAATGCTCACGGATGGACCAGTCAACACATCCAATATGTATGTCAGGCCAGCCTGGAACCTGCAAGGACCTGGGGGTCAACAAGAGGGTGAGGTCATTCATCTACTCATTCACTTAACAACTACTGTGAACCCAGATGTCAACTTGGCATGTGTAATCAAGGGAAAGGGCAGAATGAAAATAGACCAAGCACCATTTATCTTTTACCCTAAAGATAAATGATACCTAATAAAGGATTGTTTTATTTATTAGATTGGATGATATGTCAAATGGGATTAGAGTGTAATCTAGTGGTCCCCAAACGTTTTGGCAACAGGGACCACTTTGTGGAAGACAAGTTTTCTAAGCTCAGAGGGTTGAGGGGGCAGAGGTATGGCAGTGGAAGGGATGGTTTCCAGACGAAACTGTTCTACCTCAGATCATCAGGCATTAGATTCTTAAAAGGGACATGCAACCTAGGTCTCTCACATGTGCAGTTCACAATAGGGTTTGTGCTTCGATGAGAATCTAATTCACCGCTGATGACAGGAGGTGGAACTCAGGTGGTAATGCTCGTTTACCTACTACTCACCTCCTGCTAGGCCACCCGGTTCCTAACAGGCCAGGGACTGGTACTGGGTTGGGGACTCCTGGATTAGACCATTCCCTAGCACATGGGAGATTATGAAGGAGATCATATCAGTTAGAAACAACATGCACTATATTTTTGCTGAATAGTGGAGCTTATTGTGAGTGAATTTGCAAGATGATTACATTGATTACATCTGTTTCTCCCAACTCCTCATAATAGGAAGCTGGCTTGGATATTGTGTTGGAAGAGAGTTGGAACTAGAGGAAATGGAAATATGGGATTAGGAAAAGAGGCCTTTCTCTTTTCTTATTATAAAGGGTCATTTTAGAGCTAGACAGACTTAGCTCCCATAATATTATGGAACTCATGATACCAATTAATTCTCCTAAGGCTTAATGAGCTTGACCTATACTTACTTTCTTTTAGATAACTATAAGAACCCCCAAAAGCCCTAAATACTGAAAAGAGGTTTGGATCATTCATTAAATTATTAACTATGCAGCTGCCTTCAATTTTCATCTTCAGGAATCATTAACCACTTTATTATTAACGATGGCAAAAATGGAACTAATTTTGCACAGTGGGATACCGAGATTAAGGCACTGCCTTACCTGCTTTTTAAATTATAGTACCGCCAACAAATACGGAGTGCCTACTGTGGGCTAAGCATCATTTTAGATGAAGATCCAAGGGTAAAGAAGACACAGACTTGCCCTCAAGGAGTTTATAGCATGGTGAAGAATACAAAGGCAATTATCAAAACAGTGATGGAGAGAACTACCGGATTCTAGAGGGGCACATTCTTGGAAACTTGGGAACAGCTTTCTAGAGGAAGGGTGACTTACAGTGAAGAGTGAAAAGAGAAATGTGAAAAGACCTAAGGAGAAAGCATTTAGTTTATCTGGAGAAGTAAAAGGAGTCCTATTAAACTTGTACTACTACAATTAGTACTAGTATAAATTGGCTTCCATGTGCTATAGGACTGCCAAGAATATTCCCCAAATCTTGCACATAACTCATTCAACCATCTGCAATTTTGGGGACTGACAGGCTTATGCTCATATTTTAGCTTTGATATCTTAAAGAATTTACTCAACATCTCTGAGCCTCTGTTTCTTCAACTGTAAAATGAGGATAATAACTTCTTTGAAGAATGATTATGAGGATTGAAATAAGTATGTGAATGTAATGTATATTTCCCTTTCTTACGTTCTTTAAACTGTTGATGGATTCCTTCAGCTTTAATGAAATTTGTCCTAATTAAGAGATATTACTAGATTTTACCCCAGTTTGAAGGTCATAGCAATTAATGGGAAGCTTTTTTGGTGGGGGTTTTGAACCCCAAAGAAAACTTCAAGAGTGAGGATTAAGGGAATGGATAAACTTCTTTCACAAGTGATTTTAGCAGCTAAGATGACAATGTGTCACCTCAGATGGTTAAGTCATCAAAGGACAGAAAAGCTATTCTGGAAAAAGATCAGAACCAACAGGATGGAGATAACTTATATTTGGAAAATTCTTGGCATTTCATGACCAAGGAGGAAAGGAATAATTAATTACAGCCCTCTTTCCCTCCAAACTAAGATAGATCTTCAGAACCCTCAACACTGTGTTCCTGGCAGCCATTCCCAGTAGATTAGCACTCCTACAAGGGTTCTCTAGGAAGAAACTAAAGAAGAAAAGCCTTCTTTGGAGGGAGAAAACATTTCCTTTTCTACCCAGGTGTCGTTTACAGAGATCCCTTTTCCCCTCACAGAGCTGAGGTCAGCCTCCACAGAGCACCAGCGAGGGACCTGCTGGGTTGAGTTGCTGTGTTCCAAGCTTGATGGGATCAATAGTTGGAGTAGTCTAAGAAGAGCTTATAGGATGGAATGGGAAATTTTTGTTGTGGCTATTGTTTGTTCTTGTTTTTTTTTTAAAAACATTCTGAAGCCTAATTTTTCTGCTATTAAACCAAAACCTGATTCAGAAATAAAGGCTCAAACAAATGTAACGGAATTATGAAAGTTACAGAGTTGCTATATTTTAAATAATATTTTGCTAGAAAAAAATTTATAACCAAATATTGAACTATTCATTAGGGTAACAATTTTATAATTACATTAAAAAATTCTGTCATGAGTGATTAGAACAGATGGCAAAGTCTTCACAGCCTGATACAGTTTTATAACCTGTAGTTTCAAATGGATGTGGGTCAAAGTAATTCAATGATTACTACTCTGTTATTCCTCACCAAGAGAGTAACCAAGAAATTCTATAAAACCAGAAAGTGATAGAATCTCTTGCTGATCGTTTCCTGTCTTCATCTGTAAGAGGACTTGTAGTTATTGTTTTGCAGCTTATACAAAGGAAACATTCACATTAAACAATCAGGAACTTGAGCCACTCAGGGGAAGTACTGATTTTTTTTCTATTTTTTAGTGGAATTCATCATAATTTAACGTTTTATGTATTGGGAACAAGTGCAATGCTCCATATATCATACTACTCTAATGAGATGCACTATATGTCACCATGCTTGCAGAAGCCATGATTTGGTTCATCCCATTTGCCAGGTCTGGGATGTGGCAGGGAGCTTTATAACAGGTGCCCAGTGAAGCACACATGTTTTGCACAATTCATAATTCAGCCCTGGCCACATGTCTGTTCAGTGCTGTGGCCAGATTAGGCAAGTTGCTGCATAGCCATTTCAAACAAAAATTCCTATTAAACTATTAAATGAGATTTGTAACTTACCCAGCAAAGCTAAAAATGGGAAGAATAAATTTTATTTTTGGAAACTGGTGGAACATTTACAAAATCAACCTGATTATTACATTTTTCTCACATGCTCGTTAGAGAGATGTTGATGTATAATGGAGGAATATATCTGTGTAGATATAATTGGTAGTCATACCACTGCCTATTGCGTATTACTTATATGTTAATTTAAGAATAGAAATACTAATTTTTAAAATTTTTAGTTGATATTTTTTGAAAAATTACCATCTTTATTTTTATGCTACATTTTTCCCCTAGTTTGCCTATAATTGTTCTTGAAGAATACTTGAATGTCGGGGGGACTGGCCAGTGGGGGCTTCGGACACCGTCTGCCCAGCTCCGCTGCCCCTCCCGAGTCTTGTACGATGGTCACAGTCTGGTGGCCATGGGGGTGCTGTGCCCTCCCTGGTCCCCACTGCCCATATCTGTGGATTGCCCCTTCCAAAGACTCCAGGGGATAGTGCAGACTGCCTGCCCCACTCCCCCATCACACAAAAAAGGCAATTCTCAAAACAGTGGCATGTTTGGTATTCCCTTTTTCTTCTCCCTCTCTCTCCTTCTGTCTCTCTTCTTTCTTTCTACCAACAAAAATTTCTTTAGATAAGTGCTTCTAGGTGAGGCTACAAAGATGAATACATTGACACGGACACATGCTACTATAATGTGAGCCATGAAGTAATGACTGCTTTGAGAAGGTTACTATAATGTGCTTCTAGGATTCTCAGTATGCAAGGATTGTTCTAAAACTTTGGGGGTGGTGGTATCCTCTCATAGAGGGGACAACAGGCTGCTACTGGTGAGGGCCAGGCAGCTGGGGATGCTCAGCGCAACTATGATGTTATGAACTCCTTATCATGCACCAAAGGAGGCAGGATGCCGGAACATTCCTTAATCTCTCAGACCCTTATTTTCTTCATCTCTCAGCAAGTTACAGTTTTTCTTTCTAACAATTATCACAGCTGTACACTAAATTGTGTGATTGCATATGCTATTATTTGCCTTATGTATCTAGCTCCTAGCATAGAGTCTTACATGGAGTATGGGGTCAGTAAATATTAGCTGAGAGTATGAATATGTGAACAATGGAAAATTACTAACCTCAAAGTGTTTTCATGATAATTAAGAATAAATATTTTTTGATAAATGCATATGTGAATATAAAATGCCTAGGGTGCTTCCTGGCTCAGAGGAGGCACTTGATAAATAAGTGGTTATGAGTTTCAGGTTAAATCATGCATGAATTATTTAAGAAAAAATATATAAATTAACACTTTTAAAACTTCTGATTACTTTTTGTCTAATGTCATTGGTGGCATGTCAATGTCATAGAAGCCAAAGTTTTACCATGTGTTACTATTAGAGCAGGGTTTATCTTAAAAAAAATACGGAGACTTTTTAGGGATATTGGGTCTTTGACAGGTGCAGAAGTTATCTGGATTAAAAATAGAAATGCTTCTTTTATGAAGACATAGATTGACATCAAATATTCCATAAATGAATCACTTTACCTCTCTAGTTAAAAATTTACAGCAATGAAAGCTCACATTCCTGTTGTACAGCTTAGTACAAAACTAGAAAATACATGCTTTAATGTAACTTTGGAGCATCAACCTCTATTTACTAAATCTCATGCACTTTGATTAAAAAATCTACTTGTAGACAGAACCATCAATAAAAAGAAAATCGAAGCATTCTCTAACTGACCTAGCAATAGTTCAGTAATGATGACTGCCTGGAAAATTCTGTAGAGGACTGTCAACTGAGAACGTTCATCTGTCAGTAGCTGGGGAAAAAGCCCTTCAATCCAAAAGCAGAGTCAGGGCCACTATAGCATAGTGGACGGCAAGATGGAGGGTGGTTGGCCAGTGTGCTTGGGGGGGGGGGTGGTGGTGGTGGCTGATGATGGAGGGGTGCGCTCAGCCACTGAGTCTTCTCAGTGCGCTCAGCCACTGAGTCTTCTCAATGCTAACTTAAGGGGAAGAAGAGTAGGTTTGGTTTGGAAGGACGTAGATCCAAACATACAACCTCAAAATAGCCACCTTCATTTTCACTCACCTTCTCATGACTGTTATTATCACATATTTTTCAACGCTGGGCCAGGACGGGGACTGACTTATGTCTACATCATTTGATCTTTCATTTACTTTCTAGTTCTCTCTTTCAGCTGGCTCCTTTGTTGTGGCTTCTTTTTCCTCTTTTCTACAAAGGATTCCCAAGTGGTCTTATCTCTGGTGATTCTTCTTTTTCTGCATTCCCCACTTTTTTTGGGGAAAGTATGATTTAGCCTGAAGGATCAGGGCTGGGAGGGGTGACTGGAACCCAGAAGGAGAGAGGGGTGTGCATGGAGGCCTTCTGCAAGGGATGTGGCCAGCGTGAGACAATCTCACAGGAAGGGAACCTGGGGAATAAAGAGTGATCTCACTGTACCTCCCTGCCTCCAATCACCTGCTGGTAGAACCCAAAGGGAAGTCCAAGTCCATATTTGTTCAGATCAGTCTTCTGGAGTGGATAGCAGAGTGGAAAAGGTTGGAGAGTAGATCTGAAGAGGCAAACAAGGTATTTGGCAAAACTCCCATATCTGTAGTTCTATCCCTAACTTCTTTCTGGGGCTGGAAATCTAAGGTATCCAAAATATTTTCCATGGAAACTAACCCTGTTTACCATCATTTTGTTTCTGCTGATGGAGTCTTAATTTCCACAGTTCCTGAGGTTCATAACACCAAAGCCTTCTTTGAGGTCAACTCGTCACTTCCACTGACAGTGAAGTTGAGGGAACAAGATGTACTACTTTACCTGCTTTTATATCTTCCACAGCAACAAGTAATGTTTGCAGATAGTGAGCATCTAAGATATATTTGTGGAATTTTCTTGACTTCACTTGCTCAGGGCGTATTGCTAAGTAGAATAACTTTAACCTTGGAGATGTTTATTTTTCACTTGATTGTTGAAAGGTTGCAAAACTGGGCAGCTGCAGCCAAAGGTAACAGCCCTGAAAAAACATCAGAGGGTAGGACAGACAGTGCCTGCTCAATCAGGATGGAAAGGGGAGAAGACAGAGGGAGCTTGCCTGATGTACTCACTAAGTGGCTGTTGAGTGAAGGTTTCCGTCGGCCAGTTATGGAGGAGGGAGACTATTTGTTCTTTTAAAATGATTGCTTATGCATTTGCGTTAGCTTTTATTAATTATTTTAAGTATCTTTAACACCAGAGATATCTCACACTAGTTGCCCTAGGGCAGTTAAAAAGCATTTTTTAAATTGATAAAAGTTATATACATTTATGCTGTACAGCTTGATGTTTTGATATACACTGTATACACTGTGGGATAGCTAAACCAAGCTAATTAACATATGCATTACCTCACTGCTATAGTTTAGATGTTTGACCCCTGCAAATTGCATGTTGAAATGTGATCCCCAACATTGGAGGTGGGGCCTAATGTGAGGTGTTTGGGTAATGGGGGCAGATCCCTTGTGAATATCTTGGTGCCATCCTTGCAATAATGAGTGAGTTCTCCCTCTATGAGCTCCTGTGAGAGCTGGTTGTTAAATGGGGCCTGGCATCTCCCCACCCTTCCTGTTTCTTGTCTCACCATGTGATCTCTGCAAACACTGGCTCCTTTTCACCTTTCCCTGCGAGTGGCAACCTGAAGCCCTCACCAGAAACAGAGGCTGACACCATGCTTTCCTGTTCAGTCTGCACAACTGTAAATCAAAAACCTTTTCTTTATAAATTACCCAGCCTCAGGTATTCGTTTGTAGCAGCACAAATGGATTAAGACACTCACATACTTATCAACTTTTTTTGTGTGGTTAAGAACACTTAAAATACTCTTAGCAATTTTCAAGTATACAATATATTGTTATTAACTGTAGTCACAATGGTGTATAATAGATCTCTTGAACTTACTTCTCTATTCTAACTAAAATTATGTGTCTTGGACTAACATCTCCCTAAACCCCACATTCCTGTTGAGCCTCTGGCAACCACTATTTTACTTTCTGTTTCTATGAGTTTGGCTTTTTAAGATTCCACATATAAGTGAGATTATGTAGTATTTGTCTTTCTGTGCCTGGCATATTTCAGTGAACATAATATCCTTCAGGTTCATCCATGTTGTTACAAATGATAGGAGTCCCTTCTTTTTTAAGGCTAAATAGAATTCCATTTTTTTTATATATATATATAAAATATATAAAATATATATAATATATATTTTTCTATTTATTTATTTATTTATTGAGACAGGGTCCCACTCTGTCACCCAGGCTGGAGTGCAGTGGCAAGATCTTGGCTCACTACAACCTCCCGGGTTCAAGCGATTCTCTTTCCTCAGCCTCCAGAATAGCTGGGGGTACAGACGTGCACTGCCATGGCCAGCTAAGTTTTGTATTTTTAGTAGAGATGGGGTTTCGCCATGTTAGCCAGGCTGGTCTCAAACTCCTGGCCTCAAGCGATCCTCTTGTTTTGGCCTCCCAAAGATTACAGGCATGAGCCACCGTGCTTGGCCTGTGTGATTATTATTAACCTTAAAAATGTTGACACCGAACCTAATGGATTTGGGGAATATATTGGGCTGTGTTATCAAAGCAAAGTCCTAACAATCTGTTTCTGAATCAGCGTGAACTTGACAGAAGGGGTAGGTGGGGTGGGGGAACCATCACTATTGCTGATTCTCAACCTTGGCTACACATGATAATCACTCAAGGAGCTTTGAGAAATAGTGACGCCTGGGTCTACTCCTAGGGACCTTGAATTAGCTAGTCCTGAGATAGAACCTGATATTAGTGAATAAATACAGGTCCATTGTGTCCACATCCCTACCCAGGAGACTAGCTGCTGAAGGGACGGAGAAGCCTTTTGTTTAACACTTGGGATTTTTCCTTCCTTCTGTTTTCTCTTAGGACAGTAAAAATGCAACAGTCGATTTCTCTTAAGGCAATTACACAAGAAATTTATGGTAATATGCCAAAGTTGAAGTCAAGGTGACTGCTTGGCTTATCATAGATATGATTGTGAACATGATGGCTCACAACTAAATGTGTTATAAAAATGAGTAACATCATTAGGAAATGGCGTGTGAAGGACTGACTTATAATACAGATGTCCTGGATAAGGTATAGTCACTGCTTTCCATTGTTTATCATCAAGGTGGAAAGTGTGAAATCCAAAGCTCACAGATAGAAGCAGACAGCGTACGATAGTATATAAATCACTGTAAAGATGCAGAGTAAAGATAATACCCTATGTATAAAACTAATGATTCACCATCATGCATAGTCAATTCTTATCCTAGATAGATTTTTATGAAAACAAATATTTAATTCTTCAAAATGGCACTAGGTCTCAGAAGGAAAAGCCACATTCACCCTTGGACATAGGCGAGACCCTTAGGGGGCCTGACACCTTGGGACTGCATTGTTGCCCACATGAACAATTCAAAATAAAATATATTTTAAAATATGATGCAAAATTTATATACATGCTGAAATCAAAATGACTTCTTTCTAGGTTTTCTGAGCATAAAACTCTAGATAAAATTCATGGTTTTATTTTATTTTAGAGATAGGGTCTTGCTCTGTCACCCAGGCTGGAGTGCAGAGGCATGTCACGGCTCACTGCATCCTTGACCTCCTGGGCTCAAGCAATCCTCTCACCTCAGCCTTTCATGCAGTTAAGATTACAGGCATGTGCCATCATGCCCAGCTAATTTTTAACTTTTTTTTTTTGTAGAAAAGGAGTTTTGTCGTGTTTCCCAGGCTGGTCTTGAACTCCTGAGCTCAAGCAATCCACTTGCCTTGCCTCCCAAAGTGCTGGGATTACAGGTGTGAGCAACTCTTGCAGCCACGATTTTACTTTATTAGTGGCCCTTCTTTGTTGATGTGCTCAGTTTGGAACTAATCTGCCTACAGCGTAGCCTACACTGGGCCCACTTTCATGGTCCCCAAGGAGGACGGCATATCATTTCTAACCACCATGCTTGAGTTCCTGGAGAGCTGGGATTGTGTCTTGTTCATTTTTGAATGTCCCATAGTGCCTATTAAAAATATTTATTGATTGAATTATGTACATAGCACCATTGAGTCTGAGAGTCTGAGTAATTTGCTTCTGAGTTTCAACTAAAACTCTCCATCTTTCAACATACAAAAAGTGCCTTCCAGTAAATTTTTTGGAACCAGTTTTATTGTCACCATGTTTTATTGTTTTGCAGTGCTGATATTCTAGGGATGAGGCCTTAGTCTTAATGATACAACTGTGATTCATTGTTTACTACAGATTAGTTTCTTTTAGTAAACGATGGGTCAATGTTGATTGATGGGGAGAGGGGAGGAAGTGGGGTGCACCAGAGGAGAATATATTCATCAAGATAAATAAACATCAATTTGTGCAGCCTCTCAAAACATGTTTTCTGAAAAGGACCTTTCTGGCATTGCTCCTCTATTTGCTTTCTGCTTCTGTATTTTAATTTACTGAAAATTTTGCTAGCCCAAACCTGCTTCCACCCACTGGAAAAACATCGCCTTTGTAATGAAGAAAATTTATTGCCAACCGTGCCCTTGGAATTTCATGCATGCTGTTCATTTTGATGCCTGGCATTAAAATTAGCTTTTAGCTTTTATTTGAATTTGTACTATTGTACATATGTAATTTTCTTTAAAACAATTACAGTTTTGTTTTCCGAGAAAGCGACTGGTAGAAGAAAAGCTGCTTTGCAAATATTTGGTAGAATCCAGCCTTTGTAAATAACTTACCTGAGTAAAAATGCCTGTTATTAGTCCTGCTTTCTCATATGTTTAAATAACATTTGCATCCTATACTTATCTGTATCCCTGCAACCTACAGTTGAAGAGCAGTAGTTCCCAAATGCCAGACTGTAACAGTGTTTTCACTGGCTCTCAATCAAATTTGGCAAATAAAGACAACGTTGATTTTTTTAATAAGGCTATCTATTTTTCAGTTTAAAGAAAAAGTACCTGTCATTCTGTGATTTTTGTTAGATATCCTTTCTTTCTTTCTTTTGTTTATTTGGTTTGCTTTGTAGGGACAGGATCTTGTTCTGTTGCCCAGTCTGGAGTGCAGTGTCATGATCATGGTTGACTACGGTCTTGAATTCCTGGTTTAAGCAATACCCTTGCCTCAGCCTTACAAGTAGCTGGACTACAGGTTGGTGCCACCAGGCCTGGCTATTTAAAAAAAATTTTTTTTATAGAGACAGAGTGCCACTCTGTTGACCAGGCTGGTCTTGAACTCCTGGTCCCAGGTAATCCTCCTGTGTCGGCCTCCCAAAGTGCTCCCAAAGTGGAATTACAGGTGTGAGCCACTGCTCCCAGTCTAAGTGCGCTTTCTTTCATAATGTGATAGAAATAGGACAATGGTAGCTGGTTTTAAAAATGTTCTTGACAAAGTAAAAACATTGGGAAATGTTTCATTGTTTGTTTTATAAGCTACAGAAACTACTGTTATAAGAATGGCAAAGACTATTCCTGATTCAAAATCAGCAGTTACAAAAACAAAAACAAAAACTGATTATCCTCCAAAAGAAGTGGTTTGACCAACCAAATTGGGGGCAACTCGGTCCTTTCTACAGACTGGAAATACTTTCCAAAGACTAAGAATTAGATTCTTGTAAGCTAGAGGCAACAGATAACATCTTTTGGACATAAGCCATTGCCTAGGCTGATGGTAACCTCAGACCTAGCTGGGAACACACTCATGATTAACTGATGCTAGGGCAACAGAAAAATGGGCTCATATGTGCAACACAAGATCCCCTACTGGGGAAAGGTAAGAACTTTCTAGGGGAAAACCCAAGTTATTGGTGATGGAGTAATATCCTACAAGACAAACCACAGCTTTATAAGCTGAGTCCAGTTTCACATTGGCCCAGGATCTGGGCTAGATAAAGTCCTTCCATATGACACTTCTGTGGGTGGCCCACTGGCCTCAGCAGTAAACAGAGTATCCATGGAGGGCAGTCTCCTGCATCTGATCACTTTCCACTCAATAGAATTCCTCCTGGGAGATGGTAGGTGGGAGGATGAGTAGGAGAAGTGTGGAAACATTTTGATCAGTAAGAAATTTCTCAAGCTTTTAACACTGCTTTTTGAAGAGGACTCTATTAGCATTGTTCATCTATTCATTTTCTTTGTTTAATTTCATGACTAAATCTTAGCAAAAAGCCTGCTCCTACACAAAGGACAGGCATCTTTTCAAGCCCATGCCAAGATGGTCACTGTCATCAGGCATTCACTGTGAAGGAGCCTGCCAGTTATCACCTGGTTGGTGCTATGCTGGGATGGGACGGGCAGGGAACAGGAGGATATTTGTGGTTTCTTGTGGTTCCTTCCATCCCTTTTCAAATGTCCTCTCTTGTGGACCTACTGATGAAGTATCAGTTGTTCTACTGGCCTATGGTTGTCTAGGAAGATTTATATTATATTATATTATACTATTATATTATATTATATTATATTATAATATAATTTCACTTCCTTTCTGGCATTTTCTAAGTCAATTACTCTTTTATGATACAAATGGATATATTGATATACCATACATTTCTCTCTGTCTTCAGCTTTCTCATTTGCTTGTGCCAATCCCTTGTAAAATAAAATCCATCTGACTATGTCAAGAGAACAAAATCATGGCCATGAAGGCCTAGTGCTACTTTTTGAATGGACCTGACTTGAACTTTTCCGTGCTGATAGGAAAAATCTGCCCCGCTTCCGCCCCTCCGTCACAACAGTAAACAGAGGGTAGCCTTGTCTCAAAAAAAAAAAAAAAAAAAAAAAAAAAAGTGTCAGATAAATTTAAGAGGTATATTTCAGCCTGATCCATATTGAGATTAAGGGCTGCTTTCTTTTAAACAAAGGTATGTTTAGTATTTCTACAGTAGGATTCAATACAATAGAACTAAAAGTATGTGTGAGTTTAGCCCAAAGCTAAAGAGAAAGATACTATTCTCAAGCCAAATTACATACAGTATGTAGATGTACCTGTGTCTTGAAGGTGGTAGAAATATACTACTGGTCTGATTTCTTATAAAATATGCTGGGTCTTGTGTCCACATAGTAACAGGAGATAGGAGGAGGATTTGCTGTTAGCTTCAGGATGCCAACATAAGTTAGCCAAAGCATGTGACTGCCATCCAAATAATGAAGAGGCATTCTTTGAACATACCACACCACACCACACACACACACACACACACACACACACACACACACACAAAAAAAAAAATAAAAAATAAAAAATAAAAAATAAAAAATAAAAAACAGAGGGTAGCCATTTGAACTCCATTGCACTTGCTTCTCGTCGCCACAAGGAGCTTCCAGTACAGTGACATCTCTTTCCAGGCCTCTCCAGCTCCCTCACTTGCTCCTTATCTGATTGGTGAGTTTAGATGGAAGCAAAGGAAATTGCTCCATTCAAACTTCCCAAACTCCCTCTCAAAACTGCTGGCCTGCATAGCAGGTGTATTTGGGTCTGTCCTCAGTATATGGAAAGATTACTGGGTGAACTTTGCCCTTAAAGGGGTGTCCTCTGATTTCCAGTTCAACCTGTCATGGAGCAAGTAAGAATATTTCTGAAGTTGGTGTCAGGATGCCAATGGAGATCACTGATTTAAATCCATGTTCTCTAATCCGCTTTACCAAAAGTAAAGCTGACCTTTTGATCTCCATCTGTCTCTTGGTTCTTATTTCTCAATCAGTTCGAAACTTGACAATGGGGTGTTATTTAATCGAGCCCTTAAATTCCAATATATAACCCCCACAAGCAACTTAACTTGTGACAGGTGAATAAATCATAGTTATTCACATGGTTCAATTTTCATGTCATCCATCTTGGAAACCTCATTTAAAAACTTTTGGACATACAACCTTGCCTCTAACCAACCTACTGGGGCCCTGGGTGTGCTTTCTCCATGGGCATTTCTACATGACCTAGATTGGTATAAATTGTTGTTGACACTTTTAAGCTGAAGGCTTAGAGCTGTCATTAGGGGACCTTGTCTCAGGGCCCAACTGATCCTGGCAAATGTACTCATAAAAGACCCTGGGTCTGTGGCTACAGGTGACCCAGCAGCTCTCTTCCTCCGTGAAATATTCAGAATGTATGACCTCCCACATGAAGTAACATTGTAATTCAGATGGCTACAGGAGTCTGTTTCTGTAGAGTCCTCTCCAATATCTCTGATTTAAAATGCACTTGACCTTTGCTTGCCATCATAACTTCAGCAGCCAAGCCAGAAGACCCTAAATGTGAGTAGCTTTGTGAGACCACACAAAATTCTGCCTGTATCCCCAAATCCCATTTGATTGATGTAAGGATTGTTAATCTTTGCAATTTTTTCCCTTATCATCATTTTCCTATTTCTACCTACAGCCTCCTAGCAGAACTCCATACTAGTTCCAACTCCAGGCTATCCTTCACCAGGCAGTCTGTCTAATAACCTATCTTTAATGGACGTGTTATGTTAGAATGTGTTCAGAAATCTAATGTTGGCTTTAACAAACAGGAATTTGTGTCATATGATAGAAAGTTTGGAGGTAGTTGGCCGTGCCCATTGTCCACCTCTTTTTGCCTTGCTTTGTGCTCTGGGGAGTTGATCTCTAAGGAGTGTGTTACCTGTGCTCTCTAACTCCTGGACTTTGGATTGGGTTGGCCAGTAGATGGGTTGGCCAGCTTTGGATTGGGTTGGCCAACAGCAGGGAGGACAGAGAAGTTGGGATATTTCTTTCTCTGGCTTCCTCTATGTTGAGCCCAGTTGGATTGTGGCTGGAATCTTTTACCTAAAACAGTTCCTATGGGGAATCCCTTCTCTATTTTCTCCTGGTTCAGGTCTCTTGTATTAATATCTTCCTCTCCTTCCCTTCCAAGCTTGAAGTTGTAATGACTCCTCATTACTGATGGTTCCTGAGGTTTCATTATTCCTTATTGGTTCTCCTCGGTTTGCCCACACTTTGTAAAGAGAGGCCCTTTATGAACCTCTGTTTAGTCACTCTTTGAGTGTTCCACCTGTTTCCTGCTGGTACTCTGATTGATGTGGCATCTGGTGGCATTGATTCAATAGAGCAAAGCTATTATATCTGTGACATTTCTGTGATTCTCTTGGCCTTTCCTTGGTGGTTGCAATATAGATGCTACTGTACCTGTCGGTGTTATAGGCAGAAAGAAGGGGATGGGGGTACCAGCTGACTCCTATTACATTTAGCAGAAAAACAAAAGTCTTTTCTTCAGCCCTACGGAATCCTAGTGTGAGGGGCCACTCAGTGCCACACAGGGTGATAAGAAAAAGGGGAATAAACATTTACTGAGCACCTGCTATGGATCAGGCAATGTATTAGGTGCTTTACACACCTCACTGCCTCCAGTTGAAACAGGTACAGAGAGGTAAAGGGACTACCTTGAGGTTATTCAGCTCGAAACTGGCAGGTGGGGAATTTCAACATTGCTGTTCTTTCAGCAGCATTCAAATATTTATTCAAATGAGATCTTATGTGGAATAAAAATGAAAAAAGATGAAAGCTAAGTCCCTCTAGTTAAGCCAGGGAGGGTACCTGAAGATGTTGAAAAGAATGCCCTGCCCTTACCCCATCCCATGGGGTGGCCCTAAGACTCTTCTGCAGAAATCCAGGGTTTCTTGGAAGAGAGTTTGAAAACCCACACTTTCTACTCTGCTAGAAGCACACACAGAGCTCCCCAATAAAAAACCATTTGAACAAAGCAAATATTGGAAAAACCTTATTGACTCATCCAGTCCTTGACTCCATACTTCTTTTCTTTCAAGTCTATCTTTACTTTTAATATGAATATTTATTTTTATTAATGCAATACACGCACATTGTTTTAAAAAATCAAATAGTACTAAAATGCTTCTGGTAAAAAATATGCACCAAAAATCTGCTCCCTGAAGTAACCACTTTCTACAGTTTTAGCTTCATCTTGTGGCATTTATCTCCACATTTCTAAATATAATGTTTTTGTTGCTATTTCCTATTTCTTTTTTGATTATTGTCTACTGACTTTTTTTTTTTTTTTTGAAATGGAGTCTCACTCTGTCACCAGGCTGGAGTGCAGTGGCACAATCTCAGCTCACTGCAACCTCCGCCTCCCGGGTTCAAGTGATTCTCTTGCCTCAGCCTCCAGAGCAGTTGGGACTACAGGCGCCTGCCACCATGCCTGGCTAACTTTTTGTATTTTTAGTAGAGACGGGGTTTCACCGTGTTGGCCAGGATGGTCTCGATCTCTTGACCTCGTGATCCACCTGCCTTGGCCTCCCAAAGTGCTGGGATTACAGGTGTGAGCCACCGCACCCAGCTGTACTGACTTTTTATTGTGGCAGATTAAGTGTTTAGTTCTTTCATAATCCCCCTTTTTCCTGCTCCACCTATTTAAGGTAATTACAATTTTTATCAAAATCAGCTTTTACTTTATTATATTGAGTCAAACAATTCAGTATAATTATATTACTTTCCTCATACAACTTCTCCTCCCCACACTTCAAGTTTGTATTTGCATCATGTCTCCATTTCCTGAGTTTTCCTTATATGTATTGATTATTTCCTCTAAACATTCCAGTTTACTTGTAGCTGTTTTTCTATTCATTGTGTTTGTTATTTGTTTCTTTTTAAAAAAAATCTTCTTCCTTTTTGCTTTTATGTAGGCATTTTATGATTCAATTTTCTCTTCTCTCAGCATATCAATTATATTTCTTTAAATTTTTTTTTAGTGGTTGCCCTGGAGTTTGCAACATACATTTATAAGTAATCTAGATCCACTTTCAAATGACACTACACCACTTTGTGGGTGGTATATGCCCAGTTCCTCCCTCTTATTCCTTATAGTATTGCTGGCATTTATTTCATTTATTCAAATGCTATATCACCCAATACATTGTTATTATTATTACCTTGAACAAACAGTTATCTATAGATCAGGTAAAAATAGGAAAAATAAAGATTTTATTTTACTTTTTTTTCCTTCTCTGACACCATTCCTTTCTTTATGTAGAGCCATATTTCTAATCTATGTCACTTCCTCCTCTCCGAAGAAGTTTGCTGATTTTTTTCCCAAGACAAGTCTACTGGTAACAAATCGCCACAGTTGTATTTGTCTGAGAAAATCTGTTACTTCTTCACTTTTGAAGGATAATTTCACTGGATACAGAATTTAAGACTGGTGGCTTTTTACTTTTAACACTTTAAGTATTTCATTATACTTACTTTTGGTTTTTGTGGTTTCTAATGAGGAGCACAATGTAGTTTTTATCCTTGTTCTTCCATAGATAATGTTTTTTTCCCCCCTCTGGCTTCTGTCAAGGTTTTGTTGACTTTAGTTTTCTGCAGTTTGAATACAATACCTAGGCATAGATATTTTTCAGGGGTTGGAAATTTATTCTGCTTGGTGTTTTATAAGTTTTTGGAATTTGTGATTTGGTTTCTGTGATCAATTTTAGAAAATTCTCAGCTGTTATAACTTCGAATAATTCTTCAGCTCCTTTCTGCTTGTTTCTTTTTCTGGTATCCCATTATGCATAGGTTATACCTTTTGTAATGGTCCCAGAGTTCTTGAATATTATCTTTCATTTTTTCATTCTTTTTTCTCTTTGAATTTCAGTGTAGAAAGTTTCTATTAACATAGCTTCAGGCTCACTAATTCTTTTCTTGGCTGTGTCCAGTCTCCTGATGAGCGCATCAAAGGCATTCTTAATTTTTGTTACAGTTTTTTTTATTTCTAGCATTTTCTTTTGATCCTTTCTTAAAGGTTTCATCTCTCTGCTTATATTACCCATCTGTTCTTGCATATTGTCTATGTCTTCCATCAGAGACCATAGTATATTAATTTTAGTTATTTTAAATTCCTGGACTGATAATTCTAAATCCCTGCCCTATATCAGTCTGGTTTTGATGCTGTGCTGTCTTTTCAGATCCTGTTCCTCCTTGCATTTTACTATGACTTGTAAATTTTTGTTGAAGATTAGACATGATACTAGGAGTTGAGGTAGATCGGCCTTTAGTGTGAGAGTTTATGTTTATCTGGCTAGGAGTTAGGCTGTGTTTATTGTTTGCTGTAGCTATGTATAATAGAGGCTTCAGTTTCCTCTAGAGTCCTCTTTTGTCTTCAGGTTTTCCTAGATACTCCTTCTTAAGTAAAGTCTGAGCCTTGCAGTTCTTTCTGCCATAATCCGCTATTATATAAAGAGCCTGACTGATGTGATGGTAAGATGTGGGGAGAAGGAAAAACATTCTATATTTCTATAATTAGGTCTCAGGTTTTAGTGGACCTGTGCCCCTAGGCTTTGATCTTCATAAGTGCTTGTCACATTCCCCTGTCCCCCTTAGATGAGACAGAAAGGCTATATGGGATTTTTCTCTCCTCTTTCCATGATAAGCTAGTGGGGCTCCTTAGAGGTAATATTCATGTAAGTGTGGGCCCCCTCAGGAAAAACCCACCCCAAGAATTTTAAACTCTCATGCTAGCCCACACTCAACGCTTAGCAATTTTTTGGTTTTACTTTTCAAGTGTTCAAATGATTACAGATTCCAGTAGCTTCTGATTCAGGTAAACTGATCTGTATTCTTCTATTCACCTGTCTCTTCAGTTTTCAGGGTGGTAGTTTGCCAATTCTCTGACAGGTATAAGAAAGATGATTGATTTTCAGTCTGTTCAGGTTTTTTTCTTATTGTGAGGACAAGGATGATGACTTTCATGTTTCTTATATGTTGACATGAACATGGGCAGCCCGGTATATCTGTAAAATAGTGCTGCCTTGCAGTACTATTTTCGGTGTGTTCAGATATATCACGTAATCTACCAATTATGATTTTTTTTTTTTTCTGGAGACCTCCTTCCTGGAATTTCATACTCTCTGGACTGGAATGATTGCTCTCAGGCCTACTGCAAAATTGTAGTTCAGGGACTGCCTTCACTACCATTGTGAGAATTTTATTTGCCTGTCTTGAGCATAGGATTTTCTACTTTCTGGCTCTACTCTCTCATTTTAGGTGGAGTAAACTTTTCAGAATCTCCTTGGAAACGGGGTCATAGGAGATACATTTTTTTTTGGTCATTAACTATTGTAAATATGTTTTTTATTTTATTTTATTCTTCTGTCATACTGGATTGGTGATTAGGTACAGAATTATAGATTGGAAAATTTTTTTTCTTAGCATTTTCAAGACATTGCAGTATATTAATAAATAATTTTGCAAATTCTAATGCTAACATGATCCATGTTGCTTTTTATTATTTGCCCATTTGGAATCTACTAAGGTTTTTCTTCATTTCTGGTGATGTGAAAATTCAAGATGATGTGCTTCGGTGTAGATTTCTTAAAAATTATTCTACTGGGCACTTGGAGGTCCCTTCAGTCTGGAAATTCACATGCTTCAGTACTGAGAAATGTATTGTGTACATGTTTGAACATTTTCTTCTTTTTTCTTTTCTTTTTCCTGAAACTGTTATTTGTCAGATATTGAAACTTGTGAATTGATCCTCTGACACTTATTTTTCTTTCCATTTTTAAATTTTTTTAAGATTATTTTTTGGAGATTTCTTTGCTTAATTGTTCAACCCTGCTTTTACATTTTTAACTTGGGTATTAAATTCTAGCCTGGATACTGTTGTTTTAATTTCTAAGAATTCTTTCTTATTTGCTGATGTGTTTTTATTTTAATAGACTATTCTTCTTATTTTAAGTGATGCAATATTTTCACTTCTTCCTGAGGATATTATTTGTGATTTTTAAAAAGTTTTCTTCTTTTTTCTGTATCGTCATTATTTCTTTTTATTGTTTTCTTTTTTCCCATTTATTCATGTTGGTGTCTGTTTTCCATGTTGGAAGACTTTCTCAGACATCTTGTACTCTGGCACTAAACAGCTAAAGTGAATCTCATGTGCATGGGTTGAGTTATTAAATAGCATTCATCAAAGGATAATTATGGGATAATTGTTTTTTAGGAGAAAACAGTAAATGTTAGAGTTTGTAATCATTTCTTTGAGGTTGTATGACAGAGATTGTAAATGCTTACCCAATACTCATGTGCTTATCTAAATTTTCTATCCCCTTTTAGTTAGAGTGAGGCCATATGACTTGATTCTGGCCAATGAGATGTGGGTCAATTTGTGCACATTTTGCACAATCCTCAAACTCCCTCTTTTCCTCCTGTAACGTTATCCGATTCTACATGTTCTAGATGTTTAGCTATGCTATAGAGAAACACAGTCTGACCTGTTTCAGACTGATGAGAGTAAGAAATACACTTTTTAAAGGATTCATTAGTTGTTACATCAAGGCCTATTCTTTCTGATCAATACAGGCCAGTTTCTCTGGAAAATAACCTTCTAGTTCTCTGCTTGGGGAGAATATGCCAGATTGTCAGCGTTTGACAGCAAGAGTGGGGAAGAATAGATGGAAATCTTCTCTTGGCCATAAAAGTGGCGAAGCAAATTTAGGGGTGTGTAATTACTCAGCATAAAAACTTTCATCACTTCCTTTTTCAGTCTTGTGTCTTGCCCCTGCAGTACCAATTCCTACCTGGTCTTTCCTATGTCTTGCTGGGTTTGCTTCCCTTTGTCCTCTTTCTCTGTAGACACTTAGGGTTCAAGCTTTTTTGCATCAGTTACCACTTTTCTGTCTGTTTTCCATTTTTTATGTTTTAAAAAATATTGTTCACTTGCTATTCTCCTCTTTTAACTCTTCGTCCTTGTGTATGTACACACTTAAAAAAAATTCCTTCACTGAATTTTAATGGGGCTTCAGAAGAAAGAGGGCATAAAATGTGTGGTCAATTAGCCATGATTATCTGGATGTCTTCCCTTTACTTCAATACTTAGATTACTATTTTGGGGTTCGGGTGGAACTTCTTGCTCCAGATGTCATATTTCTGCTGTTCTCTTAAGTGGCTTCTTAAGGGCACATCTGTCATTAACCCTCCTGGTCCAGATCTTGGACAAATCCTGATGCCCAAATATTCATTTCTTTAACCAAGCACATGTGTCTGTGTGGGAGGCTGTCCTCTGAGGGTGATGGCTTAGCCAATGATCCCTTTATCACTTCATATCTGCCTATTGGTCCAACTACCTACTCAAATTGCCTCCTCCTCCCTGCTCCACCTCTCCTCGCACATGTTATACCTAAATCTGACCAGATTTTACTCTGCAAAACTTCCATGCATGTGCTATTCCCTCTGCCTACTATGTCCTGCCCCATTTTGTTTACCTGGTGAGCTTTTACTTAGCCATCAAGACTTAAGCCAAGAGATACAACTTCTTCTTAGTCTTTGTGGATAGCTTTCCTGCTCTTACCCTCAGGCAGAGGTAAAAGTTATCTTCTGTGCCCCAAATCATCTTTCATTTATCTTCAATATATAGCACTTACTTTGTTTTACTTTATAAATTGCTCTGTTTCAACTTTGAGGGCAGTGACTTATTTGTCTTTGGGTCCTAGTGCTTGAAACTGTCTTTGCCACAGAATAAGCACCTGATACATGTTTGTCGAAAGTACTCAGGACACGTTTCCTCCATTCTCCTGCTACTTGTGGGTAGATGGAAGTCTGAAACACCCACAACTCAGGGCTATTTACGCTTTTCTTGGGGAGTTCTGGGAAGGGAGAAATTACGACCTTCAGCAGAAGCCATTTACTCTCAGCTGACACCTTGTCCCTAATAACTAAAATCTTTCATGCTGCGTGTAAGCCTATTTCCTCTGATTCAGCAAATTCTCTCCTAAATATATTAGATTTAAACTGGGCGCAGTGGCTCACACCTGTAATTCCAGCATTTTGGGAAATTGAGGTGGGTGGATCACCTGAGGTTAGGAGTTTGAGACCAGCCTGGCCAATATGATGAAATTCTGTTCCTACTAAAAGTAAAAAATTAGCCAGCCTGTGGTGATGCACACCTGTAATCCCAGTTACTCAGGAGGCTGAGGTGGGAGAATAGCTTGAACCCAGGGGACAGAGCTTGCAGTGAGCCGAGATGGTGCCACTGCACTCCAATCTGAGCCACAAAGGGAGACCCTGTCTCAAAAGAAATTATACATACATATATATATATATATAATTGTTCAACCCCAGTAAGTTCCTCCTAGATCACAGTTTCCTTCTTGTTTTTTTGCCATTCTTTTCTAGATCCTATAAAATAGCATTGTTAAAGTGAAGAAAAATACAAGTAAGTGAACCTGATTCTCTAGCTCTTTTAGAGAAATAGCCATGTGTAACACTGGGTCAATCCTCCGAGCTTTATGCTGGGTAAAAGGATTACTCCGTCTTTCCGCTAGAGTAGAGAGTAATGAATGGCACTTTTTCCCGAGTAAGTGCTCCAGTTGAGCGCACAGTGGACATTGTCTTAGCAGGATGCTAACAGCTTCAGTGTACCTGCTATGTTATTGCTTTGCTTTCAGAGAGTGATGCCTAATAGGTCAAATCAGAGGGCCTTAATCTTGTAGATCGAAAACTCAGTTTGCTCCAGCCCTGAGTCATGGTGAAATTGGAGTTCCACGCCTGTTGGCCTACCATTCATGTATCCCAAAGGCTCATATAGTCTGTCAGAGAATACTTTAGTGAGGGCCACCATGTTAAGCAACAACAATGACAACAACAACAACAACAACAACACTACAACTGCCCAGAAAACAAAGGACAAGAAGGAAAAAGAGAAGAGCAAAAACTGTGCAAACAAACCTTTCTGAATGCTGGATGGATTTCAAGAAAAGAGAAGATTTTACTTTTTTTCTGTTTATTTTTAGGGAATTAAATTTATGTGCAAAAGGGAAAGCATGAAATGTAGGTAGTTACTAAAATAAAGCTCAAAAACTCAGATGCATTCAGATGACAGTCATATGACTTAAAAGGGGCAAGGTCTCAAAGAATGGCACTTGCAAGGAGTCGGTTCTGGGGAGACGGGTGTGTCTGTTTCTCACCTAGATGGATTCAAACTTTGAAAAACACCTACCAGCATCGGGAAGTTTGGAGTTTCCTAATTAAGATGATGCTATCAAATCAGGCATGCGATCATAAGCATTACCTGGAGTGTGGTTACAAGCAAGAATCCCAGGGATTTCCTATGAACTTCTAAACAAGAATCTTCAGGGAAAGGTCCTGGGAATTGAGCTATCTAGTATTTATTTATCTATTAGCTAGATGACACTTATGATTAGGAACTTTTGGGACACACCTAAATAAAATGTATGGTCTAGTGCTTTCCAACCAAGTGCAGAGCTATCTGACTGGGGAAGGGTGGAGGCCAAACAGTGGGCTCCCTTGGGATGAGTGTCATGAGATGATAGTGAGGGCAGAGAGAACATCCTGAGTGAGGAGATGTGGATGCTGTGAATGGCTTCAATGCAACTGAGGAAAGTGATTAGGGCTATGTTGAGGTCTTGCGTGTAAGACAGTGGATTTACTAAGATTTCCACAATCACAGGGATTGATTTGAGGTATTTGGAACTTGGTGAGTGGAACTGTCTTTAAAGTGCATTTTGTTCCTACAGGAAACATAAGCTTGAAATGTGAAAATGGAGTTTCTGCTGATAGGCCTACTGCTTTTTGAGTGCCTCGGTTGTCAAGGTATATTTGACATTTTTCTGGATCAAAAGATTCCAGAAATTGTCTAATTTTTATTTTTTCATTTGTAAAGGTCATTGGCAATAGATTACTTGATCTGCCAACTTTTGAAGACAAAATAAAATTCCATCATGAAAAATTGATGGTTTCTCTGTGCCTTATTGAAATGTCATATAGGTGTTAAGACAAAGATTAAAAATGCCCCTACTACAACTTGGCATATTAAAGGTAGAATAATTGTCAGGCTGTAGTTACATGCCACTATGCTGCAGGAAAATAAAATACGCTCATGATAAATGGAAAGAAGAATCAAACAAATATAGTATGGCAAAGAAATACATTGAAGATCCCTTTTCAAATAGATTAAATAGGCATAGTACATAAACACAGATATTGGCCAACCAAGCTTGAAAATTTACTATTTACGTATGCTGTTTAGTGGTTTAGGATAATACTCACTTATTTTCTCATAATATCTTTAGGCCTGCGCATGGCATAACTGGATTTTTTGCTTACAAGGCTGAAACCAAGGTATCAACTAGGGGGCATTCTCATCTGAAGCCTAGGTCCTCTTCCAAACACAATCAGTTTGTTGGCAGAATTTGGCTCCTTGTGGTTGTAAAATTGAAGTCCTCAGCTGTAGAGGCTGTCCCTTTCAATAGGCAGTTCATAGGATTAGATATTTGCTCCTTGAAGGCCAACAAGAGAGCATTGTATTGTTTGAAGCATCTAATTCAGGAACGCTCTGCATGTCCCTCTTTTTAAAAAATACATTTTACTGTATATACTTGAGGTACAAAACATGATGTTATGGGAGACATATAGACAGTTAAAAGGTTACTAGAGTGAAGCAAGTTAACATATCCATTATCTTACATAGTTACCAATTTTTTGTTTCTGTAGCAAGAGAAACTAAAATCTACTCATTTAGCATGAATTTCATATAAGTTCAATTTTATTACCTATAGTCCTCATGTTGTACAGTAGATCTCTAGACTTGTTCATCCTACGTATCTGCTAGTTGTATCCTCTGACCTACATCTCCATGTTTCCTTGCCCCTCCTTTTCCCACCAATACCCCACTCCCCTGCCCCGGTAACCACTGTTTGTTTTCTGTATCTTTATATTTGAATTTTTTAAAGGTTCACGTGAAAGTGAGGTCATGCTATATATATATATATATATGTGTGTGTGTGTGTGTGTGTGTGTGTGTGTATATATATATATATATTTTTCCTATGGGCCTGGACTCCAAGAGCTCAAGTCAGGTCCACTTGAAACTTGGTCCAGTTGAGCTCTTTAAAAGGGTCCTGGCCCATAGAAAAAAAAAAGAGCTTGTGAAAACATAAAATTATAAGCCTCATATATTTTACCTCAGCCTTGTCTAGAAAACATATTAGGGCAGAGACTACTAACTTTAATGACTGCAAATGAAGAAAGTTGGACAAATGGTGACTGTCGACACAAGTGCTTTGGGAGAACAAGCACGCAGCTAGCCATCACTTACTGTTAGGTGAGAACAACGTTAGTGAATACTTGCATAATTGTTACTACAAAGTTTAATTAACATTTATTTGTATTCCATCACTGTAAAGTTATCCCATTACTATAAAGTTTGCTAATTAGAGCAAAGAGCTTTGCTATAGCAGTGAAAGATTCTTTTTTGTTTAATAGTTCTGCAAATTGTTGACATATAACCTCTAGACTAGAATGTTTGCTATAAGAAACTACATTTACTAGAACACTGTTATATAAAATTACGTTCACTTAAGGTTGTAAGCTACATTTAGTTTTACTTATCAACTTTGGTATGTGTTAATTTACTATGGCATTACTAGCTTTGGTAAACTTAATCTGTATAAAAGCTCTGTGAAAATTTTCTTAAAAATAGGCAGATAGCTGAAGGCATATTTCCTCATTGAAAATGATTCACAAGTAAAGTACAAAAGTGTCTTGCACACTGATTTTAGGCAACAACTCAGAATTTGTTGTCAAGGTGAAATAGATTTTAAAGACCTAAGAAGGGTGAATGAATAGAGTGCATGATTAACTGACGGTCGCAGGACATGCTCTGAGATAGCTTCTTGCATGTGGTGACTCCTGTGCCCAGGACCCCCACTTATGTGCCTGAGGCAGAATGAACTGACTATTCAGTTCTTGTCCTCAGTGCCTAACTCATTGTTATGGGACTTCAGATAAATCTTTTAATATCTTGAAAGGATATCTCAGGTCTGGTGAAGTTCTAAAACACCATTCTTTGATCTCTATTTTCATGGGACCAGTAGAATATATTTGCGGGATAGCTGGGGTTTGAGATTAGCCACTGCCATGAAACAGTGGAACTAACTGGCACTTCCAGAGCATGAGATCACGATTCTGTTACTGATTACTTTCAAATATGTTTGACAGTTCAGAGAAAGGCAGTAATTGCTTCTCAAGACACTTAGCATAGTCTCTGATTTCTCAGGCAGCAATGCTGTTAGTTGCTAGTTATTTTAAACCAAGATGGACAAAAATATGTCTTTGGAAAATATTGCCATTTTATCAAACTTAAAATTTTTTTTGGCATTATATTTACCAAACCAAAACTTTCATGCCAAACTCCAAAAACATTTAGACTTGGTTTCAATAGTTTCAGGGTCCACATATGTCTCAGAGATAATTTAATACCATATTTCATTTAATGTTCACTTGCACGTTCTGCCTTTGCTGCACTTCCAAGTTAGCGATCTGAATTGATTCAGCTGAATTAATCTTCAAACACTCTTGCTTCCTTCTGCCAGCTGGTCCCTTTGTAAGTTCTTTAGAGGATATTGGACTGGTAAAAATAAAGGTCTTACTTTGTTAAGTGGTTATCCTATCATAAAAAGATAAAAATAGACACTAGTCGATTTTCAGACCAATCAATTGAATCCCCTTGGGTATCAGTGGGCAATATGAGCCATTTAATAGCTATTGGAGAGTTGTAAAACTAAGAAATAATTTGTTTGGGTAAAGTTTATCTCCTTGTAAAAGTGATTGTTTCTTATAGTATTTAAGAGGCTGGTTATATAATCAGGGAAATATTTTTAGATGTGTTTGTAAAGCTGAAGTTTTGCTCTGCTGGCAAAAGAATCCACCCAGGTCGTCATGAGCAGAAGATGCTCAGCAATAAGCATTCAGTGTAGGCACTCTTCTTTTCTCTTTTGGTGAGAACTACCATGATACGTCATGTGAAACAAACGCTTAAGATCTAATTGTGTTCTAAGTGGCCCCTTTGAAGTGACTCAAGTTACCTCCTTTTTAGAGGAAAAAAGCTCAGCATTAAGAATAATTCATTAACTTGCCTCCAACAAGTTTTTCTAATCATAGCAATACACATATAATAAAATAGGGATACTTTTGTATTCAGATGTCAAACCTTTCTTGGAGAAAAGGTTGGAAAACAGTATAATGAGGGCAGGGGAAAGGAAAGTATCTCTGATACTATAAATCTCATAGGAATCTATAATTTTGAACTAAACATTTAGCTCATAAATTAATAAAATACAAGGAACAAAATGGCAGAAGATGAGCAGTGATAATAAGTACTTTCTGTATTTGTTAGGGTCCAATATGGAAAATAGAAACCACTTCAGGTATCTCAAGCAGAGAGGAATTAATGCAGGGAACTGGCTGAATACTTGTTGGAAGGATGGAGGAACAACTCAGAAAAGGGCATGTTACTCAGGGATGAGCGGTCACCTCTGCTACTACCACTGCAGCCACTGCTGTTAGAGTCATGCTGCTGAACTCCTGCTTCTGCTGCTGCCAGAGGTACCACTAGGAGGTAAGAGAAGGTGAGGTATTTTAGCTGATTTGCCAAAGACTCTAGGTGAGATACATGCAGAGAGGGTTGGAAGAGTAATCTCAAGATGGACTGGAGGACAATGGCTCTGTATTTGCTGCAGACTAGGATTATGGAAGGAGGTACAGTCAGTAACAACTGAGACATTTTTACAGAAAATTGTTGAATTAAGGATGTTGTAGCCCACCTCAAGAGTTTGGGAAATTAATTCATTTTGAAAATATAATCAGAATATATTCCAGTTCACCAGCATAGGGTGGTTGTATTTCCTTTAGATACAAAATGCAAGCCCCCTCACATGTCTGAAGTCTACTGTTTTCTTTGAGTCTCTCATCGCATAATGCAAAGCTTAATTTTCTGGTCTATGAATTAGTTTTTGTTTTTCATCTGCTACAACCGTTTAGGAGAGAAGAAAGCACAACATATCCTAGACACTGACCTCGGTGACCCTGATCTGTCCTCTCTGCTTGTTTTTTTCTGCCTCCAGTATCTTTTTCTATGAAAATATCTCCTTCCTGCGCTATTCCATTCTCTTTTATAGCCAATATATTGGTACGGAAGCCTGGGGTGGACACCACATATCCCTGCTCACACTATGGTGGATCCGGACCAAATACATTGACAACAGAAAAAAATGCTACTAATTTGAATACTAGCTTTCTTGTTTTTTGAAGGTGGTTGAGAGGTGGCTTTATGTAGAACGAAGGAATCAGCCATTTAAACTGGGTTGACTAATCAGTTAAATCAAATAACTACTTCTTTTTCTCTTCACCACATTAACCAAGTGTTTGACAGAACAGAGTGGTTAATTAAATAAAACACACATTTCAGCACTTAACTTTATCCTACACATTTGTTACTTAAAAAGTATTTTTAAATTGTAATCAGTGAATTACTGAAAATCTGTTTGCAAACTATTGCTTTGAAGAGCTTAATATTTGTCTAGAGAGTCACCTAAGACTTAGAAACTGGCTCAAAACGCAGGTCGTTAGCACCCACATTTTCTTTATTTTCTTCATTTATCTATCAGCTTTTATCAACTCTTTAAAGTTCAATCATATCTTTTACCAGTATTTGGTCCTTCCTGTGTCTTCCTCCGGCTCCTATCCAGCTCCAAAGTTCTATTGGGTGATTGCAGTGCCTATCTATGAACTTCTAGATCTGTTCGGCATCACTTTGGTGGTGAGGGAATGAGACTTTTGGTCAACCATTATGGAAAATAGGAGCTATCACATTCTCATGTGCCTAATTAAGAGGCCTTTCCTTTGTGCAGTCTCTGGGGTTGACTGTGGCCTTGAGGGTCTATTACAATTGAGGAAATCTTAGAAAAGAGCCAAATATGTTTAATTCTGTTCCCTAAGCATACCTTCATGCCATCAAATGCTCATAGCACTTTTTTTCTCCCACTAAGTCTCTTAAGAATTTTGAGTACCTACACATACTGAAGGAAAATTTCAACTGTATTTGGACCAAGACGCAAAATGCAGTTTATTGTACTTTCATCTCACAGTCATTCCATGAAGTTTTTAATTTACCATGTGGCTCCAAAACCAAATGCATGGCACTGATGCATTGGGATTTATTGGTGAGACAGTGTAATATAAGCAAAGAGGATAGTCAGGAAAAGGGGGTATGCAGCGCTTGGCAGAAGCTATTTACTAAAGGTGAATAGGCACATGGTAGGGTCAATAGTGGGCTTGGCTAATATCAGAGGTTCAATTAGGCAAGTAAGCCATGGTGATCAAGAAGTTTGGATTCCCAGATGTGGTTCAGGCAAGCGTTTGGCACCTTGTGTCTGAGCCAAAGAGGCAGGAGGCAAAAGGAGTATGGTGATGGGAAATATGTGTATGTGCTTGGTGTGTGTGAGAGTTTTACATAAATAATTCATAATGCAGATAGTGTATTCCTAGATGACTGAGACTTAGGAGTAGAGAGAAGAAAGTTGAAAAGGCATGTTACATGGAGGGTGTTTTATGCTTTCTGAGTCTGTGCTTTGACCTGGTCTAAGTTGTTTTCATCAGAAATAAATCACTACTGACATTTCATTTTTAGTCACAACTCTAAACTCTTATTCTACGTTCTTGAAAAATCCTTGGTTTGGCAAATAAAAATTGGCAGCTACTATCTGTAGAAATCCATTCTCTTGAGGTAAAGTTGACAGAATCATTTAATACAAGCCCAATTCTCCCACACAGGAGAGTTGTGAAGATTAATGAAGCCATTTAAAAACATTCTTTGACAGCATATTGTAGAAAAGCCTTTTTAGAAAAATATTATTATATCTAGATTTTGGTGATAGGGACGTAATCTTTTCCTAAATAAATTAGAATCTGGCTGTCTATCTATTCATCTCTCTCTCTCTCTAATCTCTCTTCCCCAGAGGGATATCTTTCACATGTATTTGATTTTTAACCTGGAGTAAGAAATATATTTTATATCACATACTAGTGTGTGCATGTATGCACACCACACCTGGGAACGTATATTGTATACACAGCTCTGCTCTGTTCTATTGATTAAGGGGGGAAAAGGAGGTAAAACAACTGGTTGAGCCACTAAATTGGTTTCATGGCTTTCTGGTTGCAACTTGTAGCTTAAAAAACACTACTAGTACATATCCTAAGTAAGCAGATAAGCATTTAGAAATATCTATGCCAAAACCCTGTGTCGAAATTATTCAAAGCAGGAACTCAAAGCGCAGGAATCAGGTAATTGTTTAACTAGGCCAGAGTCGTTTTCTTCAGGGACCTGGCGGGGGCGGTAAAAGCCTTTAACAAGCTGCTTCTGAGTTCGCCCTAATTGAGCACTGACTCCCCCATGAGGTTTCTGATTGAATTTTTTTCTGTTTATTGCTGTGAGCAATACAGAAATTAATAGGCTAATTCCCATACCTGGTCCGTATGGTATCTTTTGACAAATAATAACATTATTATTTAAATGAGTGTTTAAAGAGACTAAAGTTATTTTACATGAGTTTTTGCAGTTACATGCATATTTATGCTAGACGATAACTACACACTTAGTTCTAGTCTTTCTTCCATTGTTCTACAGAAATCTAGATGACAGTCTGTTTTCTGTCACCATCCAGCATTGGGAATCCCCAGAGGCCACTCAGACATTTGTTTGTGTTGGCATTGGGACATTTCCTCAAGTCAAAATGGAGAATATTTCTGCCCATTTGCTTTCACTTTTTCAAAATGACTGGCCAGTTTTGTTGAAATAGCCTGACCTTATACTTTAATAATCACCTATACAGAAATTAACTACTGTCCCTGTTTCCTCAACTTAGGAGTTCTAAAAATCAGTATAGGCCAGGCATGGTGGCTCACGCCTATAGTCCCAGCACTTTGGGAGGCTGAGGTGGGTGGATCACTTGAGACCAGGAGTTCAAGACTAGTATGGCTAACATGGCAACCCCCCGTCTCTACTAAAAATACAAAAGTTAGCCGGGTGTGGTGGCACACGCCTGTAGTCCCAGCTACTTGGGAGGCTGAGGCATGAGAATCACTGGAATCTGGGAGGTAGAGGTTGTAGTGAGCTGAGATCATGCCACTGCACTTTGGCCTGGGTGACAAACTGAGACCCTGTTTCAAAAAACAAAATAAAATAAAATAAAATCCGTATAGCTCATACTGCACGATATGATTTTTATAACTTAAATTCTGGTTTCATTTTTTAAGAGCACTCGGTATTCAAAATCTCACACTGTTTCATAAACCTTTCAGCACAAATCTGTACAGGGCAGTGACATGCTGTTTTGATTATGTCTCAGCTCATTTATTTAAAAGGCCTGAAAGGTTGTTTCAGCAGATTTCCTGCAGGTGTGTCTGATTACCTGTGCTCCACTGATTCAGTAAGATAAATGGAAAACTTAGATCTTCATGAAATAGGGGCTTAAGGGAGAAATTCTGCAATGAATTGTCTTAAGAAGGAAAGGGTTCCCCATCTCTAGATGTATTTAATCATAGGCTTGCTTACTACTTGTTTGAGACACTTTGGGAAGGACAGTAATGTAGAATTAGATAGCTTGTGAGGTCTCAGCCAACTGAGAAATTCTATGAGATTAAATTATGTGAAAAGGTTGTCATATTTAGCTTTCAGATCTATTGAATTTTCAGTGACAGGCACATGGACTGGCACCCAATATTCTAAGTTATCATTTGCAAAGTCTGGGTTCAGTATGGTAGCAACTTCAGAAAAACTTGTGCTGAATTTGTTCTTCAGTTTAAAAACTTCAGTCACTATTCTTTAGCCGTTTTCTTCTTCCTTTTTCTGGGGTGTCAAGCTCTACATCTGCAGAAAAATTAACAACGTTTAAATATTAGGGAATCCAGATAACATCAGGCATGAACATTCTTTGAAGAATCTCTAATGGTTCTTAATCATTTTGGAATCACAGATGCTTTTGGACCCTGCCCAGAACAGTGCACACTGAATTTTACAGGCTTAGAGGATTCACCCCAAATTAAGAATCCTTGTAACGAGCAATAGAAACAATTCCTGAAAGTATCAAAGACCCCAAACCATAAAATTACTAGAATAAAATATTGAGGAAATGCTTTAGGACACTGGTCTGGGCAAATACTCTTTAAAATAAGAACTCAAAAGCACAGGCAACCTAAGCAAAAATAGAAAAATGGAATTTTGTCAGACCAAAAAACTGCTGCACAGCAAAGGAAACAATCAACAAAGTGAAGAGACAACCCGCAGAATGGGGGAGAAAATATGTGCAAACTACTTGAGGGGATGATAGATACCCCATTCTTCATGATGTGCTTATTTCACATTGCATGCCTGTATGAAAACATCTCATGTAACCTATATATATATATACACACACACACACACACACACATATATACACACACACATACACACACACCCCCCTACTATGTACACACAAAAATAAATAAAATAAAATAAAAGTCTAGCAAAAAAAAATTTACAAACTATTCACTTGACAAGGGATTAATAATCAGAATATATAAGGAGTTCAAACAACTCAAAAAAAGATCTGATTAAAAAATGGACAAAAGATCTGAATAGATATTTCTTGAAATAAGATAAACAAATGGCCAAAAGGCATATTTAAAAAACCCCAACATCACGAGTCATCAGAGAAATGCAAGCCAAAAGTACAGTGAGATATCATCTCGTCCCATCTCATCCCAGTTTAAATGGCTTTAATAAAAGAGACAGGCAATAATGAATGCTGGAAAAGATGTAGAGAAAGGTGAAACCTCACACATTGTGGTGAGAATATAAATTGGTACAGCCACTATGGAGAACAGTAGGTAGGTTCCTTAAAAAACTAAAAATAGAACTACCATATGATCCAGCAATTCACTATTGCATATATATCCAAAAGAAAGGAAATTAATGTATCAAAGAGATACCTGCACTCCCAAGTTTATTGCAGCACTATTCACAATAACCAAAATGTGGAGTCAACCCTAGTGGCCATCAATGGATGAAAGGGTAAAGAAAATACGGCATTTATACACAACGGAATGTTTTTCAGCCATAATAAATGAAATCCTGTCATTTGCTGCAACATGGATAAAACTAGAGGTCATGTTAAGTGAAATAAGCCAACCAGAGAAACAAAAATATAATATGTTCTCTCTTATATATGATGTAATGAAATGTTATTATTATCTCTGGTTTCTGAATTAGGGATGATTTTTCTTTCTTTCCTTTTTTTGAGTTGTCTTTTTAAAAAATTGACACATAGCAACTGTACATGTAAATGGGGTACATAGTGATCTTTTGGTACATATAATAGTGATCATCAGGGTAATTGGCATATCCATTATCTTAAACGCCTGTCATTTCTTTGTGTTGGAAACATTCAACACACTCCTTCTAGCTGTTGGAAACTATGTAATATACTATTGTTAACTATAGTCATCTTACAGTGATGTAGAACACTAGAACTTATTTCTCTTATCTAGATGTAGTTTTGTATCTTTTAACAAATATCTCCCTATCTCTCCCTTCCCCATGCCCTGTTCAACTTCTATATCCTTTGTTCTACTTTTTGCTTCTGTGAGATCAATTTCTTTTAGTTTCCACATATGCGTGAGAACATGCAGTGTTTAATTTTCTGTTGCTGGATTATTTCACCTAACATAATGTCCTCCAGTTTCATCCTTGTTGCTGAAAATGACAGTATTTCACTCTTTTTAATGGCTGAATAGTATTCCATTGCGTATATATGCCACATTTTCTTTATCCATTCTTCTTCTGCTGGACATGTAGGTTGATTGCACATGTTGGCTACTAAGCATAGTGCTGCAATAAACGTAAGAGTGCAGATGTCTCTTTGATATACTGATTTCTTTAGCTGTGGCCCAGTAGTGGGATTGCTGGATCATATGTAGTTCTATTTTTAGTTTTTGTGGAACCTGCAAACTGTTCTCCACAGTGGCTCTATTACTTGTTTTCCAAATTCTCTATAGTGAGCATATTCTTATACGTTTTATAAGTTCAGAGATAAAAAATAAATGTTATCTTTAAAACCCACATCTGGACTACAAGAATATATTTAAATTGTTTTTCAAATGATGCTGTTATATTATAATAATTATATGAAAGCAAGATAGAAAGTATTCATGTAGAGAAGACACCTGGTATTATAGAACCAGCTGTCTTTAGAATCTGTAGTTATTTAGCTTGATAACATTTACAGGAATTTGATTCATTGAAAAAGAAGACAGAACTGAGCATTTTCCACTTGATACCTAATCTAATTTTACAATTTTGAAAAGGTTATTCTTTGAACTTTCAGACATTCTTAAAATGTGCTAGGCATTTTTGAAGTTCAGAAATTGGTTTACAGAGGTGCAGGCTTTAAGTTAAGTGCTTGTATTATTTATTAAATACCTTTTTCATAGATTCACAGTAAGGCATTTGAAGCCATATTAAATCTTTTTATCTCATTTATTTATATTTTTTCATATGAAATCTTAAGGAATGCAAATTGGTCGTCTTTTAGAAAATCCTAAACTCAAATAAAGGCAAAATGTCTGCAAGGATTTTAATACATAAGTGATATGTCAGTGCTTTATCACTACATTTAGAATAAAGAAATAAAAAGAGGAGGTTTAAAGAAATTTGTAAGGTACCTGAATGATAAACGTGCTTTCTCAGTTTATTTGACACATCTTTCTACTTGTTAACATCTAGATAGATATCTTTCCACATCCATGTGTAACTATGAACATGCATATAAATATAAATATAAATATAAATATATGCACAACACATGCACGCAAACACTCCTCAATATTCCTGAGAGTATTCTTTCTCTGTCTTCCTTTCTCATTAATTCATTCCTTTGTTTATTTCATTACCTGTTTCCTGAATACTTATTATGTAACAGATACTGAGGTACCACAGATACTAAGATGAGTCAGATGCATCCTGGATTTGAGAAGCTTACAATGTAATGGATAAGATAATTATGCAAGTAATATCACTGATTATACTACAATAGAGGGAGTTATAAAGTATGTAAGCACTAACAAGAGGATGGCTAACTTGGCTTGCTTTTGGGGTAGGAATGGAAGGAAATAATATTTAAATTTGGTGTAATGAGTAGAGGTTTGTTAGGTGAAGGGGAAAAAGCCCCCTAGATTTGTGAATGTATACCCCACGTGTATGACTGACCAATCTACAGGGTGAGTAGAGGTGAATGGTCACCGTGGCTCAACTGTGAAAGGCTTTGTACATCAGACTACATTGAAGCCTCAATTCCATTGACCTGGAGCATGACTGTGATCAAGCCCCTAAGTGTGCTTTGTCTCAAGGCCAAGGATCATCTTGTTCTTCTTCTGTTCCAATTATCACAGAGTGCTCCTTGTAGATATATAATCAGTACCCCACTGTGCAGAAGGCAACCCTCCATTCTTGCTGAAAAAGTGCTTTAAGTAAGTCCATTTTTCTCTTCAGGTGTACCTTTTTCAGAATCAAATAGTAAACAGTACTCACAGTGCTTTCAGGAGACCTTCTCATTTGCAATGATCTGGGAATCCCAAACTCTGTTAAAAAGCAGCAAATACCTACTCAGGCTGGCAACTGGGTCAAAATGTTAATTACTCTCCAACAGCCACATTTTTTTTTCTCTCTTCATTTGCTCTTTCACCTCTTCAGAGACTGTAATCGAGTTTGAATTTTCCTTATTGCTGAGACTACTGTGGTGTTAAAAATAAGTTAGCCCTTTGCCTGTCTCCTGGGCACTTATGATGTCAGACGTCGTTGGTTTCTCTCCTTTTTCAAGTTAATTACATTCAGTGTGAGTTTGAATTTTCAAATCCATCTGTTTTCCCCATCTCTGTAGGCAGTTTATTTATATCTACCCTTTTAAATAGAAAAGGAATAGAACAACAGCTTCCTCATACTTCAAGCATTTTCTGTTCGATGCTATAGCTATTTCTTTTTTTTTTTTTTTTTTTGAGACGGAGTCTCGCTTTGTCGCCCAGGCTGGAGTGCAGTGGCCGGATCTCAGCTCACTGCAAGCTCCGCCTCCCGGGTTTACGCCATTCTCCTGCCTCAGCCTCCCGAGTAGCTGGGACTACAGGCGCCCACCACGTCGCCCGGCTAGTTTTTTGTATTTTTAGTAGAGACGGGGTTTCACCATATTAGCCAGGATGGTCTCGATCTCCTGACCTCGTGATCCGCCCGTCTCGGCCTCCCAAAGTGCTGGGATTACAGGCTTGAGCCACCGCGCCCGGCCAGCTATTTCTTTTAGAATAAAATTGCTGGAAGTGAATTTGTTTCACAGCTGCTAAGTACTGATGAAAAACTGCCCAGTGCAGCTTGGGTTACTCTTTGTTGTCCTCTCCTGTAGGCACCTATTATAATGTATAGACTTGTGTGTTAGCACTTTTAATGCTAACTGGACTATAAACTCCGTAAGGGCAGGAAAATGTTTTTTCGCCAAGCTGTATCTGAAACATATTTTATATTCATGCTATAGATATTTATGGAGCAGCTAGCATATTCAAATGGAATAAATGAATGAGTGAATGAATCAAGATTCATAATAACTGCATGCTTTAGAGGCTCACGATTTTTTTAATCACAGGGACTATTTTACTAATTTTTACTTACATGGATGCTATTTTGGTAACCTATACTATAATGCAAATCACCCCAAAACTTATGGCTTACAAAACAAGAACAATTTATTATTTCTTACTGTCTTGTGGATTGGTGGATGACTCATTTTTTGGTTACATCTGAGTCACTCTCATGGCTGTGAATGCTGGAGAGTCAGCGGGTCCAGAGGGTATCACCCACATGTCTGACAGTTGGTGCTGGCTACCATCTCGGGTACCTTGGTTCTCCTTCATGTGGCCTCTCAACCTCCAGTAGGCTCTGGCTTCATTATGTAATGTTTCAAGCAGGTTCAAGAGGGCAAAAGTAGAAGGTTCAAGGCCTTTGAGGCCTACCTAGGCTTTGGAATTTACATGGTATCACTACTGCCATATTCTATTGGTAAAAGGAAGTTTCAAGGCAGTCTAGATTGAAAATAGACTACTTCTCAGTGGGAGAAATTGCAAAATACTGTGACTGTTTTTCAATTAAGTGCTTTTAAGTGATGATGTTGATAATCATGATAATGAAGATGATGAGGGTAAGGATAAGGACACTAAACGTGTTGAGTATTTGCACTATCTAAGCAGTGTTTAAAGTACCTTAAGCATCCATGTCTCATAACAACAGTTTGAAATGGGTGATGTTATCATCTTCAATTTGCAGATAAGGAACTGAGAGTTAGAGTAGTTATTGAACTTGCTCAAGGTCTTGCAGGCACTAAGTAGCAACTTAGGGATGCAAACCTAGGTCTACTGACTTTATAACCTGTGGTTTTTCTCTCTTCTCCCATTTCTCCATATTCTTTATGCAATAATTAATCCCTGGTGTCTGTATTATACTTTTCCATGTCAACATCAATCTTGATTTTAAGGAATGATACAACTCTAAAGGATTAATAATGAGATTATAAAACTAGAAAAATTATTGTATGACTGGGTTGCTAATAAACAATATGGTTGAATGAGCATGTAGATATGTACACACTGTTAATTTCTACTGGTAGCCTGGTGTTGATAATTGCCAAAAAAGTATGTTACATTCTTTTTCTTTTTAAGATTGATCTAGAAACAGATGGGCAGAAACTCCATTTAATGAATACAGATTGCAGCTGGTCCTTCTCCTGGGTTCTTATGTTAATCAGTTTTCCCATTGGCTAGAAATCTCAAAATCATTTCGTCATCTTCTCTCTTCCTCATTCCACATAACCAAATTTATTTTTGAAGGTTTCTCCTATGTCTTTCCTCCCTTGCATTTCTATTGGACACAACTTTTTTCAGCTTAAAGTGTGTTCTATGGAACAGCAGTATCAGCATCACTTGGGAGCTTGTTAAAAATGCATAATCTCAGATTGCACCAAATCAGAATCTGCATTTTAACAATATCTCCAAGTGACATGCATCCATTGTGAAGGTTGAGAAGCATAGTGGATAAGAGCATCAGCCTGGGGTTGCTAGCCGAGTAACCTTAGGCCGGTTACTTAACCTTCCCAAGCCCTGGATTCTTCATGTATAAGATGTGGACAATATGGTATGTAGCTTTGAGGGCTGTGTGAGGATTATATGAGATTATGCACAATGCCTGGTACACTGTATGCACTCAGCAAACGGTAGGTATATGTACACACCTTTATTGTCATTGTGCTGGTTGAGACATTTCCTGGACCATTGTGATAACTTACTATGATTTTCAGCCTCAGGCTCTTCCTGTTCTTTTCATCACACACTCTAGTGCTAGCTATTTCTAAGAGCACAGATTTGATTGTGATCCTGCCCTCCTCAAAAAGTTTCAAGGCATCTCACTGCATTTATAAACCAACTTCTTGGCATGGAATCCACAGCCCCCTACATTCTGAGTACAGCCTGAGAAAGAAAGATATGGTGGAAACTAGGGAAGGCCTAAGAGTCAGGAGCTTCAAAATGTTGCTCTTGTTCTGGCAACAAAAAGTTTAGTGATTTTGAGTTATTACTTTACCCTCTTTGGGCTCCAGTTTCCAAATCTATAAATTAAGTAGTTTAGTCAACAGTTTTTTAAAAAAATATTTTCTTCTGTGCAGGATGTGCAGGTTTGTTACATAGGTAAATGTCTGCCATGGTGGTTTGCTGCACAGATCAACCCATCACCTAGGTATTAAGCCCAGCATCCATTAGCTATTCTTCCTGATGCCCTCACTTCCCTCAACCCGCTGACAGGCCTCAGTATGTTTTGTTCTTCCCAATGTGTCCATGTGTTCTTATTGTTCAGCTCCCACTTATAAGTGAGAACATGCAGTGTTTGGTTTTCTGTTCCTGCATTAGTTTGCTGAGGATAACAGTTTCTAGCTCCATCCATGTCCCTGCAAAGGATGGGATCTCATTATTTTTCATGGCTGCATAGTATTCCATGGTGTATATGTACCACATTTTCTTTATCCAGTCTATCATTGATGGGCATTTGGGTTGATTCCATGTCTCTGCTATTGTGAACAGTGCTGCAATGGACATACGCATGCATGTATCTTTATAATAGAATGATTTATATTCCTTTGGGTATATACCCAGTAATAGGATTGCTGGGTCAAATGGTATTTCTGCTTCTAGGTCTTTGAGGTATCACCACACTGTCTTCCACAATGGTTGAACTAATTTACCTTCCCACCAACAGTGTAAAAGTATTCCTTTTTCTCTGCAACCTCACTAGCATCTGTTGTTTCTTGACTTTTTAATATTTGCCATTCTGACTGGCATGAGATGGTATCTCATTATGGTTTTGATTTGCATTTCTTTAATGATCAGTTGAAATTTTTTTCATATGTTTGGCTTGCCTGAATGTCTTCTTTTGAGAAGTGTCTGTTCATGTCCTTTGCAAGGGTCTTACATCTAGTAATTGACCAGGGTGGAACTTAAACCAAGTCTACTGACACTAGGAATTCCAAAGCCCAGTCAACACAACATTGAAAATTGAGGAGAGGAAACTCATTCCTTATTTCTTATTCCTGGAAATAATTTTGTCAATTGCTTGGGAATAGACTTACATATTATATTTTAGATAGCTGTTATTAAAAAGTGTCTAGTATATTTGCCTTGAATGTGTTTCAGAGAAATAGCAAATGTATTCAGTTTTATAAATTAGGAAGAACAACACATTTAGTAAGCTACAGGAACCACCTGTAGTCTCAGTAAAAATCATACAGTGTTTTAGAAATGCTTTTTTCCCCTGCTTTTGATTAAAGGGCTACTTTATACTTTCAAATAGGTTTCTGACAGAAGAGAATACCCTTGAAGTAGCATCCCAGAATTACACTCCCAGTGATGGTGTGATGGGCCAGAGGTAGCTATTTATCCTCAAGAAGCTCAAAGCTCTATTTTCATAATGCAATGTTAAGTTTTACTGTCGTTAAGGTAACAAGTTCTTGTGGTTTTGCTGCTATTGCAATACATTTAATTCAAAATTATTCCCATTTTCTCAATTCTTACATGAAAAAGGTAAACTTTTTTTGTGAGATATTTAATCAATTTTGACCTTTTTATATGATTCACTTTTGTCTTTAAATTCAGACATTAGTAGCAATGAAATCACTTAATGAAGAATCCTTTCATAAACTGATGAGATGAGTACATTTAGTCTTAGAAGAAAATGTCAACACAGTTTTTTTCCTTAATTCTATGATGTGCGTTCCATGTGTGTTTCTGAGGGTATATCTATTAATGTGAATGTTGTGTTTTTACTCCCCAAAGCAGTCATTAAATTAATGGTATATTTTATGAATTGTATTTTAGAATCAAGAAACCACTGTAGATTGTTCTCTGGGACACCTAAGTGGGTACAGTTGATCTACAGGAATCATAGGAGACACTGGATTTTCAGTTCTTGAGATGAGGTAATGTCTTAGGCATTAAAAAAAATTATTCTCAGTGGAGCTCAGCACAGTGCCTTGGAGATAGAGTATTCTGTAAATATGTGTTAAATGATGAATTTACAAACACAAGAAATCAAGATACCAATTAAGTATAGTCTTTTGAGTGGACTATAGCTACATCTAAACTAATTGCTAAAATGGCAAATGGAAAAATCTGATGCTACCCCTGCTACGGTGATGTCATAAAGGAATTGTAACTGTACGGAGTGTAGCGCTGTTCCTAACTTTAGGTGAGATAGGAGGCGTTTTGTAGAATGAACTAAATTATTGGTGTAGAGAGCTGTCAACAAAAAATTGGGGGCAATAAGAAAATCTTGTTAATTTCTCTATTTTGCTTTGGGCTGATTCCATAGAGCTCTGTGAAGAGAATGGATAATTAATGTCTGCCATTCTGACAAGTAATCCAAGTAAATTCTGAATCAGATATTTCTTCAAAATTTGACAACTTTTAGAGCATAATTATAATAATTATACAATCTTGATTTACTCAGTAAACTTTTAAGTATTTGTTATAGCTATTATCAACTGTATCAGTGTTCCACAGGGACTATGGTTTGGTAGAAAGGACTCAGGGCTGGTTTGTAGCTGCTTTTTAGGTGTAGGTCTCTAGACACACAATGAACTGTGTTAAAAATAATTTGGTTTAATTGTGGCTCATTTTTCTCACCTTTAACACTTGATAGTCTCTAAAGTATCTTTCAGATTCAAGGTTCCATGAGCCTGTGACATTATAACCCACAAAAGCAGTAATTTCTGGGACATAATACAAGAGTCTAGGTTTCTGACAATTTGGTATGATAACGAGTGCCTTCAAACTACTGGCCATATTTAAGATACATTTTACTAATTCTGAAACATTTGGTCTTTGTTCAGGAGAAACTATTTCCATTAAGAGAATATAAAATCCCTTATAGAAAATCTTAAAAGTAGAAGCTACAAGCCAGAGGTAAATTAATATACAAGCAATTCTTACTCATTCATTTTTATTAATTGATGATCAAAGTTTAAACGAGGCACCTACAATTGAATAAGAATAGAATAAGGATACAATTATTATTTGACTGAGTGACAAATACCCAACTATCACTATTAACTTCATTTGAAAGTAAACCTGTATACATATCATGGCCAAACATATAAAACACATAAAGAGTCTCTATCAAACCACCTCTGTAAATCTGCATATAAATATGCTTATGCATAGAAAGGCTATATAAAGGGACAAAGATAAATTTATTAGTCACCCTTTTTATTTTCTACTTTGATTAAACTAAAGCTCCTTATGACTCTTAGTAAATATAATTTAAAATAATTCACTGACCAATTGTTTGAGGACTATTGGGAATGCTACTAGAAAAAGGTCTGTGGTTTAAAACTGAGTCTTTAAAATCATAATATTTTTCTGTATTAAAAAAGACAATGAAAGTAAACAATTGCTCTTCAATTATCACATAATAAGATATTTCTGACCCATTGTGCTGGGTTTTCAGAAGTCAGTATTATTCACTGAGTCTGAGCTGTTGCACCTTAGAAAAGTGAGAATGAAGACCCCTGAAATTGTGGCCATGACACAGCTTCTCATTGACGTTTTACAGGAGCATCCAGCTGCGTATGTAGGTCTCTAGACCTCAGCTATGGAAATAAAATGTTTCAGATGTGTAGTTCTCATGTTGTTTACGGAGCCATTCATCCAGATATGCATTTAGATACTATCCAGTTCTGAAATTGTGCCTAAAAATTCTAGAGTAAAATAAATAGGGTTAAAAATCACGTCTGGGTTGATTCAAATACAAGTTTATCCAAACACAATTGAGATATAAAAATGGAGATCAGATATAAAAATGGTTAAGTCTTTTTCTAAAAAGGGCTGATTGAAAATTGGTTTCAGATGTTTATGGAGTAAACAAATTTAATGTATTTAGATGAAGAAGGTGGGTTTACAGACTTTATCCACAAACAAAATAACGATATTTGTCTTAGTGTAGAACCCAGGCATTAAATGCATTGTTTGCTTGCCTAACTATATGTAAGTCTAAAGAGGAAAATATAGATATAATGAATACCTATGAAAATTTAAGGGCTAATTACTTTTTGTACCTTAGAACAAACATGTATACTGTAACCTAAAGGGAATGTTTCTTGGTTTTTGTTTGTTTGTTTGTTTTTTGAGATGAAGTCTCACTCTGTTGCCCAAGCTGGAGTGCAGTGGCGTGATCTTGGCTCACTGTAACCTCCACCTCCTGGATTCAAGCGATTCTCCTGCCTCAGCCTCCTGAGTAGCTGGGACTACAGGCACGCACCACCATGCTCGGTTAATTTTTTTGTATTTTTAGTAGATACAGGATCTCACTATGTTGGCCAGACTGGTCTTGAACTCCCGACCTTGTGATCCACCCGCCTCCACCTCCCGAAGTGCTAGGATTACAGGCATGAGCCACTGAGCCCAGCCAGGAATGTTTCTTAATGAAGCTTAAAGTCCAGAAGTAAGGTATTATTATTAAAGTGTAGATACCAGTTTCTACAGTTTGCAGGTGTGAGAACAAAGGTAATCCAAAAGGATGCTTAAACATCAACTCGTTTCTATCAGACTTTAGTTCTCCCCTTGCAGGGCTATAGGAGAAAGCAAAAGAAACTCCAAGTTACTGAGTTCTCCAGTATAATAAGTAAAGGTTGCCAAGGTGGTGCAGTAGAAAAGAAACAGGCAGAGCTGAACATTATTAGCCTGGCTCTTAGATAGCTGTTGCAGCATTAGGCCTAGCATATCTCCTTCCTGAGCCTTAGTAAACAAAGGTAATAATACTTATTTCATAGGTTTGTTACATGTAATCTTACACATTGCATGTGTGCAATAAATGGTAACTGTTATCTGAAAGGTAGGGCTTAGTTGTTGAAGGTATTAGATTGGACCATATAAAACCAACATATTTGTAGATTAAAAATAGCCAAATTTCAGACTTCACTGTGAGGTGATACCCTCCTAGGAACCTTGAGGAAACTGTTACAGTGAGGCCACAGTGTGGAGGGCAAGGTCAGGTTCCTCGGTGAGTTTTGAGTCAATGGTCATGGATGGCCATTTGCATTAGTGACTAGTTTATAACATGCTGGAATAATATATGCCATCATGAAGCTTGGGTATCTTAGACTATCCCATTCCCTACCCACAATATAGATTAATATTTTACATCTTGCTAAAGTTAGCATATTAAACTCATTGCATTTGCATGGTTACACTTCTGTTCCATGCTGCTAAGAGTCACAAGTACACAAGAAAAATGGGCATAAACATATCGGTACACCTGCCCTTTCTAATAATACCAGTAAGATAATCATGTCTAGACTCATGGTGATCCATGTACTTTCCTAAAAGTGTGATTTCAGAGTGTTTCCCATATTTTTGATTTCCTTGTCAGTCACTCTCCTTTGGATTTGAGGCAGACGTTTCTGGAAATTTCCACTCAGCAGGATGTAGAGAAAAGGGTTAATGCTGCTGCTGGCATAGCTGAGACAGATGGAGAGGTAATAACCCACATAGAAGGCCAGTGTGGGCTGTTCCATCTGTAAGTTCACCAGTTGTATCACATGATAAGGGGCAGCACTTAGGATAAAGACTGCCACCAGCACCAGCACCATCTTTGTCAACTTCATCACTCTCTGTTTTGGTACGCTGGGATTGCAACTGCAAAGGAAACATTCAGATAGACAGGGTATAAACAACCATAGAAATCATGGGGCAATGTGTTCCTAGAATCTTTTGGACAGTTCATAATGGCTTTGCAGTGAAATATGAACCTCATTATTATATTCCTACTTAGTGCATTATGATATATTCTTTTTTATTATTGTTGAAAACTTTCCAAAGTTTCCAAAGCTGGAACAATTTTTTGTTGTTATTTTTTTTTAATTTTTTTGTGGGTACATAGTAGGTGTATATATTTATGGAGTAAATCAGATGTTTTGATACAAGCATGCAATGTGTAATAATCACATCATGGAGAATCGGGTATCCATCCCTTCAAGCAATTATACTTTGTATTACAAACAATCCAATTACACTGTTTTAGTTATTTTTAAATGTGTAATTATTATTGACTATAGTCATCTTGTTGTGCTATTAAATGCTAGGCCTTATTCATTCTTTTGAACTATTTTTAAATACCCATTAACCTTCCTCACCTCACCCTCAGGCCCCTACTATCCTTTCAAGCCTCTGGTAACCATCTTTCTATGCTCTATGTACATGAGTACAATTGTTTTTATTTTTAGATCTCACAAATGTGTGAGAACATGTGATGCTTGTCTTTCTGGCCTGGTTTATTTCACATAACATAATGACTTTCAGTTCCATCCATGTTCTTGCAAATGACAGTATCTCTTTCTTTTTTATGGCTGAATAGCACTCCATTGTGTATACATACCACATTATCTTTATCTATTGATCTGTTGATGGACACTTAGGTTGATTCTAAATCTTGGTAATTTATATAGCCAAGCTTTTCAACTTGATGTGATCCCATTTGTCCATTTTTGCTTTGGTTGCCTGTGCCTGCGGAGTAAGAAATTTTTGCCCAGACCAATGTCCTGGAGATTTTCTCCAATATTTTCTGATAGTGGTTTCGTAGTTTGAGGTCTTAGATTTAAGTCTTTAATCCATTTTGATTTTTGTGTATAATGAGAAATAGGGCTCTAGTTTCATTCTTCTGCATATGGATATCCAATTTTACCAACACCATTTATTGAAGAGGCTGTCTTTTTCCCAGTGTATATTCTTGGAACCTTTGTTAAAAATGAGTTCATCGTAGGTGTGTGAATTTGTTTCTGGGTTTTCTATTCTGTTTCACTGGTCTACGTCTCTGTTTTTATGTCAGTACCAGGCTGTTTTGCTTACCATAGCTTTGTAGTATTATTCGAAGTAAGGTAGTGTGATTCCTCTAGTTTTATTCTTTATGCTTAGGATATATTTGGTCTGGGTCTTTTGTGGTTTCATATAAATTTTAAAATTGTTTTTTCTATTTCTGTGAAGAACATCATTGGTATTTTGATAGAGATTGCTTTGAATCTGTAGATTGCTTTGGGTAGTATGAACATTTCAACAGTACTGATTTTCCAAACACTGAATGTGGAATATCTTTCCATTTTTTGGTGTCCTCTTCAATTTCTTTCACCAATGTTTTATAGTTTTCATTACAGAGATCTTTCACTTCTTTGTTAAGTTTTTAGGTACCTAATTTTATTTGTGGCTATTATAAATGGGATTACATTTTTATTTCTTTTTCAGATTGTTGACTATTGGCATAAAGAAATGTTACTGATTTTTGTATGTTGATTTTGTATCCTGAAACTTTACTGAATTTGTTTATCAGTTCTAATCTTTTTTTTGTTTGTTTTTTGTGGAGTCTTTACAGTTTTCCAAATATAAAATCATGTCATCTGTAAACAAGGATAATTTGGTTTACTCCTTTCCAATTTGGATGTCCTTTATTTCTTTCTCTTGTCTGATTGCTTTAGCTAGGACCTCAGTACTATGTTGAGTAACAGTGGTGAAAGTAAGCATCTTTGTCATATTCCAAATCTTAGAGGAAAGTCTTACAGTTTTTTCCTCATTTAGTATGATACTAGCTGGGGGTCTGTCATATATGGCTTTTATTATGTTGAGGTATGTTCCTTCTATACCTAGTTTTTTGAAGGTTTTTATCATAAAGAGATGTTGAATTTTATCACATACATTTTCAGCATTTGATATTTCAATTTGATATATTGAATTTAAATGATCATATGATTTTTATCCTTCATTCTGTTGATATGATGTATTACATTGATTGATTTACATATGTTGAATCATCCTGGCACCCCTGGGATAAATTCCTCTTGGTCATGATGAATGAGATTTCTAATATACTGCTGAATTTGGTTTGCTAATATTTTGTTGTGAATTTTTGCATGAATATTTATCAGAGAGATTTGCCTGTAGTTTTCTTTTTTGTTGTGTCTGTCTGATTTTGGTATCACAGTAATACTGGTGTTGTAGAATGAGTTTGGAATTATTCCATGCTCTTCCATATTTCAGGATAATTTGAGTAGAATTTGTATCAGTTCTTTAAATGTTTGGTAGGATTCAGTGAAGCCATTGGGTCCTGGGTTTTTGTTTCTTGGGAGACTTTTTATTATGGCTTTGATCTCATTACTTGTCAGTGATCTGTTCAGATTTTGGATTTCTTCCTGGTTCAATCTTGGTAGGTTATATATGTATAGGAATTTGTCCATTTCTTCTGGATTTTCCAATTTAATGGCATATAGTTGCTCATGGTAGCCTCTAATTATCCTTTGAATTTCTGCAGTATCAGTTGTAATGTCTACTTTTCCATTTCTGAATTTATTTATTTAGACTTTCTCTCTTTTTTCTCAGTTAGTCAGACTATAAGGTTTGTCAATTTTGTTTAACTTTCAAAAAAAACCAGATTTTCGTTTCATTGATCTCTTGTATTGTTTTCTTCATTTTAATTTCATTCATTTTTGCTGTGATCTTTATTGTTTCTTTCCTTCTACCAATTTTGGGTTTGGTTTGCTCTTCCTTTTCTAGTTCTTTAAGGTACATTATTAGACTGTTTGACATTTTTCATCTTTTTTGATGTAGGCACTTAGAGCTATAAAATTCCCATTTAGTACTGCTTTGCTGTATCCCATAGGTTTTGGTATGTTGTGTTTCCATTATCATTTGTTTCAAGAAATTTTTCAACTGTCTTAATTTCTTCATTTACCCACTGGTCATTCAGGAGCATATTTTGTAATTTCCATGTGTTTTTATAGTTTCCAAAATTCCTCTTGTTATTGATTTACAGTTTTATTCCACTGTGGTCAGAGAAGATGTCTGGTATTATTTCAATTATTCGAATTTTTAAAGACTTGTTTTGTGACCTAACATATGCTTTATCCTTGAGAATGATCCACATGCTAAGGAAAATAATGTATATTCTGCTGTCATTGGATGAAATGTTCTGTAAATATATATTAGATCCATTTGGTCTACAGTGCACATTAAGTCCAATGTTTGTTGATTTTCTGGCTGGAAGATTTGTTCAATGCTGAAAGTAGGTTATTGAAGTCTCCAGCTACTATTATATTGGGGCCTATCTCTCTCTTTAATTCTAATAATATTCGCTTTATATATCTGGATGCTCCAGTGTTGGGTGCATATATATTTTAAATTATTATATCCTCTTGCTAAATTGACCCCTTTTTATCATTATATGGTGATCTTGTCTCTTGTTAAAGTTTTTGGATTGAAATCTATTTTGTCTGATAAGACTACTCCTGCTTTTTTTGGTTTCCATTGGTATGGTATATCTTTTTCCATTCCTTTTTTTTTCAGTCTATGTCTGTCTTTATAGTTGAAGTGTGTTTCTTGAAGGCAATAGATCAACAGGTCTTGTTTTTTCACTCAGTCAGCCAGTCTTTGTCTTTTGATTAAAGAGTTTAGTCCATTTACATTCAATGTTGTTATTGATGAGTAAGGACTTACTCCTGCCATTTAAAAATTTGTTTTCTGGTTGTTTTGTGGTGTTCCCTTCCTTTTTTCTTTCCTTCCTGTCTTCCTTTAGTGAAGATGATTTTCTTGGTAATACGATTTAGTTTCTTGCTTTTTATTTTTTGTTTATCCACTGTATGTTTTCTGAGTTGAGGTTGCCATAAATCTTACAAACACTATCTTATAAGCCATTATTTTAACCTGATAACAACTTAACACTGCATAAACAAGCAAAAAGAAAACTAGTAAAAATTCTACACCTTAACTTTGTCTCCCCAATTTTTAACTTTTTATTGTTTAAATTTATATCTTATTGCATTATCTATGTCTTAAAAAGTTGTTGTAGTTATTATTTTTGATTGGTTCATTGTTTAGTCTTTCAACTTACGGCAAGAGTGGTTTACATATCACAGTTACATTGTTATAATATTCTATGTTTTTCTTGGTACTTACTATTACCAGTGAGTTTTGTACCTTCAAGTGATTACTTATTGCTCATTAATGTCCTTTTCTTTCTGATTGGAGTACTCCCTTTAGAATTTATTGTAAAATAGGTCTCGTGTTCATGAAATTCCTCAGCTTTAGTTCATCTGGGAAAGTCTTTATTTCTCCTTCATGTTTGAAGGGTATTTTTGCTGGATATGCTACTCTAGGGTATACTTTTTTTTCCTTCAGTGTTTAAATACGTTATGCCACTCTCTCCTGGCATGTAAGGTCCAAAGTTGGAACATTTTGAAAGACCAAATAAATAACAAAGTATTAAATTATGACTCAATGTATGAAATAACTATATCAGTCTATAGTAATACAAATAATATTGAATAAAATGAGGAGAGAAGAGCCAGACCTTCTTTACAGAATAATTCCAAATAATATGGGGATTCTTATATAGATACTCCCCTTTCAGAAGATGGAGCTTAATTCCCACCTTCCTGCTTCCCCCTTGAAGGTAGGCTATGTTTAGTAACTCATTTCCAAAGAATAGAATAGTGAAAGGGATAAACAGTTTCATGGTGGAGAAACTTAGCAAACACCACCTTAACCAGGTAATCAAGGCTAGAATCAACAGTGATGTAATGTAGCCATCATGTGACCCCTGATATGCTGTGATGAGAAGAGTTGATTTTTTAAAATAAAAACATGTAAGTACAGTTGAGTAATGATACAATATCAGACAAACCCAGATTGGGAACATTCTACAGGATACCTGGCCAGTGCTCAAGACTACGAAGGTCATGAAAAATAAGGAAAGAGTGAGAAATTCACAAATCAGAGGATACTGGGAAGACGTGATAACTAAATGCAATGTGCTATTCTGGATTGAATCTGGAATAGATTTAGGACTTTAATGGAAAAACTAGTGAAGTCCAATAAAGAATGGAATTTAGTTAACAGTAATGTACAGAAATTTTCTTTGTTTTGACAAATGTCTTAGGTAATGTAAGATGTTAATTATGGGAAAACTGAGTGAGGGGTAGTTGGGAAACCTCTATACTATCTCTGTATTATCTATACTATATTTTTACTATCAACTTTTTAAGAAATACAAATTATTTTAAAATAAAACATATTTTAAAACTCATACATTTAATCATGTTATGTCATATTTAGGCATTTAATGAAAATTTCCCTGGGACATGAGGGTAACAGATGAACAAAACTTGGAAATAATTTTAAAAGCATGGGAGCTAAAAATCATTTGATTCTCCTGCAGTTTATCAGAGTAGGCCCTATCATTCCTCCAATTTCTTGCATTTTGACGTGTATGAGATTTGTTTCATAAGATCCTCTTTAGCATTTCTGAGAAAAATGTCAGGAGCAAAATGATCTGATTTGGAGAACTGTTTTAAAAAGGCTCAAGCATTCTCTCCAGCTGTTGGTATCTTTAATATTCCATATGATTTCACTTTAACCTTCTCACCAACTCAGCTCCCTGGGATACATTTATAAGCTATGTTTTTTTTCTGTAACTGTGGCTACTTCCTTTTTCTTCCCAAATGGACCATACTTTACAAGTGTAAGACTTTCAAAGAATTCCAAGTAACTAGGTGGTAAAAAAAAAAGTTGTGAGCCAACAGTCTACTTACAAACCTTTGGTTCAAGGGTTTGCCACAATTTTTGAGGAATGGTGGTTAAATTGTTCACATTTTTTTAAACAAAAAATTTGTAAAATTTGTAAATTTGTAGTGTGCAGGGAAACCCAGCAAACTTGCCTTTCCAAGAGAAACACAAAAATATATTTACAATATAATGTTTAATGAATGTAAGTGTGTTTTTACCCAACAGGTTATATAATTACTGACTTATTTATTTGAACAAGTAGATTGTGGAATACACAATTGCAAGGTGAAAATAATTTAGATTTATTTATGCAGTTTTAGAGACAAGTATCTTCACAGGTTCTTCTCAAGTTTATTGACTTTAGGTTAAGTCTTTGGTTTTATTTGCTCCTAAATAATCTTTTAATATTAACAAAACCCATCTTTTAAAATTCAAATATTAATGAGACTTTTCTCCTCTAAATTAAAAAATTGAAACACAAAAATTAAAAGGTTGCACATAACATTTAAGATATTTACATACGCATGCAACTCTGCAAAATGTGCAATGAAAACAGTTAAATAACTGTTAATAACAAAAATAAAATTATTCTTTAAATAGAATCTTGAGTTCTGTATGCATTTTAATGAAACCATTACATCAGTGATTTTTAACATTTGTCACTGAGAGATTCTTAAGCAGTTCATTTAGTACATGCCTTATTTTCCGAAAGTTCTTTCTATAGACATATATCAATGTCGACATGTTTAAGTGTGGTATGTTTCAAGTCACTGTTGCCTAAGTTTCTATTGTAGATGTCTTAGACTATATAAACTGTTCTTTTAACAAATAAAGCAAAATATGGCAAACACTTACCATCTGGCATCCTTATTCTGTTGATACATCTCCCAAGTATAGCATAAAATTAAAATATAGCACACCAAAATCAAGGGTAGAGGGAAAAAGAAAGTTGTTATTGTCAAATAAAGTGTATACCTGTAAAATGAGAGAGAGGGGAGAGAGAAGAGAGAGAACAACACCATTACATTAATTGGATTAGGAATTGGCTTTTGCAGTTTCCGAGGCATGACTCTTTCATTTTTCAGGGTCCAGGATAAAAGTCCTTGTGGATCTCTGGTTGCTTTATTGTAGAGAAGCCCTGATCTTCATTGTTCACCAATAACAATGCTTGTCTTTTCTCTAGCCAAACCCAGCTGTACTGAGTGCAGTATAGGTGAGGCTACCTATCACCAATCTTCAGTGTTTAACAATGACAGGCAACAGTACGTAACGTTTATTATATAGTAGGCACTGTTCTAAGCATTTTTTATATCTTTATCCACTGAATCTGTGAAACCCCATGAGTATGATGCCATTAGTGCCCTTACATTGTAGAAGAAGAAACTGAGGCACAGAGGGGTTAAGTGGCTTGCCCAAGACTACCCAAGCAGTAACTGAAAGAGGTAAAATTTGAACCCAGGATAGCCAATGCTGGTGGGAGAAGTAATGAATAAACAATCTTATCTATGTTTCTTTTAAACAATTTTCGCTGATGCATAATAGATGTACATTGTTTCAGGGTATATGTGATAGTTTAATACATTCATATAATTTGTAAAAATCAAATCAGAGTACTCGGGATTTATCTATCATCTTAACTATTTGACTTTTTAAAAATGCTAGAAACATTAAAATTATTCTCTTCTAGCTATTTTGAAATGTACAATAGGATATTTTAAACTATAGTCATCCTACTGATTCATCAAACACTAGGTCTTAATTCTTCTAGTAAAGTGTATCTTTGTATCCACTTAATCAACTTCTCTTCCTTACCCACATCCTCTACCTTTCCTGGGATAACCACCAATCTACTATCTTTATGAGATTCACTGTTTTAGCTCCCACATATAAGTGAGAACATGTGATATTTGTCTTTCTGTACTTGGCTCGTTTCACTTAACATAATAGCCTTCAGTTCTATTCATGCTGCTAAAAATGACAGGATTTCATTGTTTTTTATGGATGAACGCTATTCTATTGTGTATATATACCACATTTTCTTTATCCATTCACCTATTGATAGGCATTTAGATTACTTACATATTTTGGTTATTATGAACAGTACAGCAATAAACATGGTAGTACAGATATATCTTTGATATATTAATATAGTTTCTTTTGGATATAAACCCAGAACTGGAATTGTTGGATCATATGGTAGCTCTACTTTTAGTTTTTCAAGGAGCCTTTATAGTGGCTCTAATAATATATATTCCCATCAACAATGTACGAATGTTCCCCTTTGTTCACATCCTTGTCAGCATCCGTTATTGCCTGCCTTTTTGGTAAAAGCCACTTTAATTGGGGTGAGATGATACCTCCTTGTGGTTTTGATTTGCATTTCTCTGATGATTAGTGATAGCACTTTTTGTTTACCCATTGGCCATTTGTATGTCTTATTTTGAGAAATATCTGTTTGGATTTGTGCCCATTTTTTACATTGGATTATTTGGGGTTTTTTGCTATTGATTTGTTTGAGCTCCTTATATATTCTGGCTATTAATCGCTTGTCAGATGCATGGTTTGCAAATATTTTCTTCCATTCTATGGGTTGTCTCTTCACTTTGTTGTTTTCTTTGCTGTGCAGGCTTTTTAGTTTGAGGTAATCCTATTTGCCCACTTTTGCTTAGGTTACCTGTGCTTTTGAGGTCTTACACAAAAAGTCTTTGCCCAGACCAATGTCCTGGAGCATTTCCTATGTTTTCTTCTTATAGTTTTCATAGGTTCAAGTCTTAGATTTAAGTATTTAATTCATTTTGATTTGATTTTTGTGTATGGTGAGAGGTAGGGGTCTATTTTCATTCTTCTGCATATAGTGTTCCAGTTTTCCCAGCACCATTTATTGAAGAGACTGTCCTTTCTCCATTGTATATTCTTGGCTCTTTTGTTGAAGATGAGTTGGCTATAAATGTGTGGATTTGTATCTGGGTACTCCACTCTGTTCCATTGGTCAATGTGTCTTTTTATGCCAGTACCAGGCTGCTTTAGTTACTATAGCTTTCTAGTAAATTTTGAAGTCAGGTAGCATGATGCCTCTAGCTTTGTTCTTTTACCTCAGGATTGCTTTAGCTATTCAGGGTCTTTTGCGGTTCCACATAAATTTTAGAATTTTTTTTCTGTTTCTGTGAAAACTGTTATTGGTATTTTGAGAGAGATTGCATTGAATCCTGTACATTGCTTTGGCTAGTAGTGTCATTTTAACAATATTAATTTTTCCAATTAATGAGCAGGGAATATCCTTTTTTTGCATCCTATTTCTTTCATCAGGTATCTAGGTATGTGCGTATTTTTTTTTTATCAGGGTTTTATAGCTTTCCTTGTATAGATATATTACTTCTTTTGTTGAATTGAATACTAGGTATTTTATATTCTTGGTAGCTATTTTGAAGGCAATTGCATTTTTGATTTCTTTGTCAGATTGTTCATTACTGCATATATAAATGCTATTGATTTTTATACATCCATTTTGTATCCTGCAACTTTACTGAATTCATTTATCAGCTCTAATAGTTTTTTGGTGGAGTCTTTAGGTTTTTCTAAACATAATATCATGCCATCTGTGAACAAGGCTATTTGACTTTTTCCTTTCCAATTTGAATGCCCTTCATTTCTTTCTCTTGCCTAATTGCTCTGGCTAGGATTTCTGATATTATGTTGAATAAAAGTGGTGAAGGTGGGTATCCTTGTCTTGTTCCAGATCTTAGAGAAAAGGCCTTCAATTCTTCCCCATTCAGTGCAAAATTAGCTGTAGGTATGTCATGTATGCCTTTTGTTATTTTGAGGTATATTCCTTTTATAACCAGTTTGATGAGGGTTTTATCAGAAAGGGATGCTGAATTTTATTGAATGATTTTTTGGCATTTATTGAAATAGTCATATGGTTTTTGTTCTTGGTGCTGTAAATGTGATGTATCAACTTTATTGATTTGCGTATGTTGAACCATCCTCACATTCCTTGGATGAGTCCTACTTGCTCATGATATATGATCTTTTTAAAGTGTTGTTGTATTCTGTTTGCTAATATTTTATTGAGGATTTTTGCATCTATGTTCATCAGTAATATTGGTCTGTAGTTTTCTTTTTGTGTGTGTCTCTGGTTGGTTTTGGTATCAGGGTAATGCTGGCTTTGTAGAATGAGTTTGGAAGTATTCCTTCCTCTTCATTTTTTTTTTTTGAAGTTTGAAGAGAATTGATATTAATTATTTAAATGTTTGGTAGAATTCAGCAGTGAAGCCATCAGGTCCTGGACTTTTCCTTGGTGAAAGACTCTTTTTCAGCATCAGTCTCCTTATTCGCTGTTGGTTTGTTGAGGTTGTTTATTTCTTCATAGTTCAATCTTGGCAGGCTGTATGTGTCCAGGAATTTATTTATTTCCTCTATATTTCCCAGTTTGTTGGCATTTAGTGATGCATTACAGTTTCTAATGACTCTTTGTATTTCTGAGGTTTCAGTTGTTATGTTTCCATTTTTGTTTCTGGTTTTGTTTATTTGGATCTTCTCTCTGTTTTTCTCAGTCTAGCTAAAGGTTTGTTGGTTTTGCATATCTTTTTGAAAAGCCAACTTTTCATTTCGTTGATCATCTGTAGTTTTTTAAGTCTAATTTTATTTATTTCTGCTCTAATCTTCATTACCTCTTTCCTGCTACTAATTTTGGGTTTGGTTTGTTCTTGCCTTTCTAATTCTTTGAGGTACGTTCGTGGGTTGTTTATTTTTAAAGTCTTTCTACTTTTTTGATATCGGCATTTATTGCTATAAAATTCCTTGTTAGTATTGCTTCTGCTATATCCCATAGATTTTGGTATGCTGTAGTTCAACTTTCATTTGTTTCAAAAATGTTTAAATTTCCTTCTTGATATCTTCATTGACTGATAATTCAGGAGCATGTTGTTTAATTTACATATATTCGTGTAGTTTCCAAGGTTTCTCTTGTTATTGAGTTCTAGTTTTAGTTCACTGTGGTCAAAGACACTTGCTATAACTTCTACTTTTTTGAATTTGATCAGGTGTGTCTTGTGGCCTGATAGGATTATTCTGGGGAATGTTCTATATGCTGTTGAAAAGAATTTGCATTCTGCAACAGTTGGGTGAAATGTTCTGTAAATGTCAGGCCTATTAGGTCTAGCGTGTAGTTTAACTCTGCCGTTTCTTTGTTGATTTTCTGTCTGGATGATCTGTCAATTACAGAGATTGGTGTGTTAAAGTCTCTTACTATTATTGCATTGCAGCCCCTCCCTCCCCTCAGATCTATTAGTGTTTGCTCTATATATTTGGGAGCCCCAATGTTGGGTGCAGAGATACTTAAAATTGTTATATCCTTTTGCTGAATTGACCCCTTTATCATTATATAGTGACCTTCTTTGTCTTCTTTTACAGTCATTGATTTGTAGTGTATTTTATCTAAATATAGCTACTCTTGATATTTTTGATCTCCAGTTGTATGGAATGCCTTTTCCCATCCCTCCACTCTCAGGCTATGTGTGTCTTTAGAGGTGAAGTGGGTTTCTTGCAGGCTGCATAGAGTTGAGTCTTGTTTCTTTATCAAGCCACTCACTGCATTTTAATTGGAAAATTGAGACTATTTACATTCAGTATTATTATTGATAAGTAAAGACTTACTACTGCCATCTTGTTGCTTGTTTTCTGGTTCTGCAACTTTTCTCTTCCTTTCTTCTTTTCTTACCATCGTCCTTTGTGGAAAAGTGATTTTCTTCGATGGAATGTCTTAGTTCATTACTTTTTATTTTTAAAATCTGTTATGGATTTTTGCAATGTGGTTACAATGATGTTGACAAAAAACATATATCTTACAAGTTATTCCAAAGAGATGATTATTTATCTTACATCACAAAGAAAATAATAGAAACAAAGAAACAAGTGGAAAAAACTACACTTTAACTCCATTCCCCTACATTTTAACTTTTAGTTGTCTCAATTTACATATTTTCATATTATCTGTCTCTTAACAGGTTGCTACAGCTGTTATCGTTTTTGATAGATTTGTCTTTGGGCTTCATGCTATAATTATGAGTGGATTATGTACCAAAATTACAGTATTAGAGCATTCTGGGCTTGTTAATGTATTTAATTTTATCCAGGGGTTTCATACCTTCAAATGTTTTCTTTTTGCACATTAGTGTTTTTTTTTCCTTCCAACAGAAGAACTCCCTTTAGCATTTCTTGTAAGACAGATCTGACAGTGGTAAATTCCTTCAGCTTCTGCCTGTCTGGGAAACACTTTGTCTTCTTCACAGTCAAAGGATAGATGCAATATCTTGGATGGCAGGTTTTTTTTGTTTTTGTTTTAGTTTTTTTTCTTTAGCAGTTTGAAAATGTCATTTTACTCCCTCTTGGCCTATATGGTTTTTAGTAAGAAGTCCCTATCCAGATGAATTAGAGCTCCTTTACACGTTATTTGCTTCTTTTCTTTTACTGATTTTAGAGTTCTATCTTTGTCTTTGACTTTTGAAAGTTTATTATCTGCCTTGGGGTAGAGTCTTATTTGGGTTGATTTTGTTTGATGTTCTCTGATCTTCCCATATCTGGATATTTACATCTTTCTCAATTTTTGGGAAATTTTCTGTTATTATTTCTTTGAATAAGCTTTCTACTTCTTGCTCTTGCTCAACTCCCTCTTGAACACTGATAAGTCTTAGATTTTGTCTTTTGAAGTAATTTTTTCTATATCTTGTATACAGTCTTCATTTCTTTTCATTCCTTTTTTTTTCTGATTATGTATTTTCAAATAACCTGTCTTTGAGCTCACTAATTCTTTCCTTTGTTTGACCCATTCTGCTGTTGAGAATTTTTAGTAACTTTTTCAGTTCAGCAAACGTATTTCTCAATTCCAAGATTTCTTTTTTAATTTTTAAATTATTTTCATCTCCTTGTTAAATTTCTCTGATATATTTCTGAATTGCTTTTCTGTGTTATCTTGGAGATCACTGAGTTTCCTAAAAACTATTATTTTGAATTATCGGCCAGAGAGCTCACATATTGCTGTCTCATTAGGGTCAGTTACTGGTTCCCTGCTTTGTCTATTTGGAGAGATCATGGTTTGCTGTTTGCTGTTGCTTCTTGTGGATGTACAACTATGTCTTTGCATTGAGGATTTGCTATTTATTCCAGTCTTCTCTGTCTGACTTGTTTTGGTTTTTATTGCATATATTTTCTTAGAGAGTCTTTATCGCTAGGTTGTTGTCTCCTTTTGGCTCTAGGTTGCGCCTTAAGCCCAGATTTGCTTTCGCTCTAGTAACCCATCAGTCACTGGCTGTCCTGAATGGGGGAGGTCCCAAAGGAGATATCCCAGATGTGTGGGAAGCCTGGCTAGGGGTTTGTCCAGGGGACCTGCTGAATGTACCTCCTGCAGTGTAGTGGTATTGAATAGCCACTCTGATTTAGTGTCTCCTTTGGCTGAGCTACAGAGTAACTGTCCCACCTCCCTACTTTGTCTCTGCCTGTTCTCAGGGATATTTCTCCCTTCCAGCACTTGTGATACTTCCCATAGGTTAAGGCAGAGACAGATATTTTGTCAGGGAACCCAAGGTGGTGGGAAAGCTGGTTGTCTACCTTGATCGTGTTTTCTTCAGTGTAGAAACTGTGAGTTGGGGGGAAATTTTTCATGTGTTTGGTGTCAAGCAGAATGGGGGAGAAGGGTGTCATGGATGTGGAAATCTGATTCTATTACAGTCGGCTTGGAGGCTTTTTCATATTTTTTTTCACTTCTCTGAAGCCTGAGGAACCGTCTCATCCTCATATTTGAGTTCTGGAGTTCTGGGATATTGCTAATGCTAACCTTGGTGCTGTATATTTGTTTTTGATTTTCTGAGGGCTCAGGGGGGCATTCAGTCAGCTTGCTTCTATGCTGCCATTTTGGAACTGGAAGTCCAGTCCTATCTATGTTGCACTATTATGTTCTAGATGTTTGTGTTCCCTCAAAATTGCTATGTTGAAAACCTAACCCCCGATATAATGGTATGAGGAAGTGGGGTCCTTGGGAAGTAATTAAGTCATGAGAGTGGAGCCTTCATGAATGGGAATAGTGTCCTTATAAGAAGAGAGACAAGAGAGCTTGCTTCCTGTCTCTCTCTTTTGCCACATAAGGATAGAATGAAAAGTTGGCAGACTGCAACCTGGAAGAGGGCTGTCATCAGAACTTGATCATGCTGGCACTTTCATCTTGGATTTCCAGCTTCTAGAACTGTGAAAAATAAATTTCTATTGTTTACAAGCCACCTAGTCTATAGTACTTTTTTATACTAAACTGAACAAAACATGCATGTATATGAATTTTATTTTTTACTGGATTAGTGGATTTGCAGGTCCTTTACTGCCATCCTTCTTTAGCTGCGTCCACATAATGCAGAAATGACTCATCTGTTTGACAAGTTATAGAGTCGGAGAAAGGGATCTGCCGGACTGACTTGAGATAGCATATGTAAAAATATCTAACACAGTTATTGGCCATTGGTAGTTGCTCAAAGAATTTAATCATGAACTCCAATTCTATGTTCAAATTTCACATTGAAGACTTTTAATTTCCTTTTAAATTAAAATGCATAAAATGGCTATGGTAGTTGCATTAGTTTCCTAGGACTGCTGTAAGAAATTAGCACAAACTGGATAGCTTAAAACAATAGAAATTTATTCGCTCACAGCTCTGAAATCTAGGCATCTGAAATCAAGGTGCTGGCAAGTTTGGTTCTTTAGAAACTCTGAAGGAGAATCTGCTCTATGCCCCCTCCTACCCTCTCTGCTGGTTTCTGGCAATCCTTGGTGTTCCTTAGCTTACAGATACATCACTCCAATCTCTGCCTCTGTCTTCACATGTCTCTTTTCTGTGTGTCTCTGTATTTCTTAAAATCTGCTTCTCCTTATCAGGACAATAGTCATTGGGCCCACCTTAATCCAGCAAGACCTTAACTTAGCTTGATTACATCTGAAAAAACCCTATTTCCAAATAAGGTCACATTCACAGGTATGGCAGGGGGGAGCTGGTGTAGGACTTGAACATATCTTTATAGGGGACACAATTTAAGCAAACTGCAATTGCATACTGATGAGGTTTGAGTTTGAGTGACTCTGGAAATTCCTTACCTCCCTTGATTGCTGCATTCCCACTGCATCTGGCTGCTATGAATCTTTAAAATCCTATTTAAATATATTTGTGTCCACTGAGGTTACATGATTGAATTCAAAATCTTTTCTAAAGGTTATCCTCTCCTTAAAAATCAAACTATCACCTTGATTGCATGTGTGGAGAGACCTAAGTGGAGATACTGGTGAGAAGAGGATCCACAAGGATACTCTTTGAGGCTGCTCACATGTTGACAAGGAGAATGAAGTAATTCACAACTTAATTCAACTCATTTTTCTTAAGTTTTAACAACTTACCAGAGTACATCGTCAGGGGATGTCAAATCAAAAGCACAACTCTCGACACCGTCTTTAAATTTGATGACCTTCGAGTAGATCCAGACAGGCAATGCCAGGATAAAGGAAGCTGCCCAAAGGCCCAAATTGATCCGGATGGTCTTGTACCTTGTTCTCCAACTTGTCAGTCGAAATGGTTGGACGAGGGCAAAGTACCTGCAAAAGCAGTCAGGAAGAGTTTTGGAACAATCAATAAAAACACTGAGCTCCAAGGATGAAAGGTTCATGACGAGCGTAAATTATTAGCATTATTGTCCTCTCTGAAGCACACCTCTATCAGGGTAAAAGAAAGTTATATTTTTTAAGAGCTGCCTGGTATCTGTAGAGAAAACAATTCTTGGCCCTGCAAGTCTGAATAAACCACTCACTGAAATAGTTGTTCCTTCTATGAACACACTGATAATGGCAAAATTCTGCAGTGCACTCTTTACAAAGGTGCTTTTCCTGTAAATGAGACTCTGGAAAACTTTGTCTCTGAATACGGATTTCCTCCAGGAGGAAATGACCCTTTTCCCAGCAAGATTTACTGACACAGAGGCAGGAAGGAGGAAAATGTGGGGCTAAGAGAATCTCTCAGCAGAAAGGGATTCAGGAACATAGAACAAACATTTTGCCCCGATGGCTTTATACTAAAGTCACCACGCTCATGGAGTTTCAGCTCACAGAAGTCACAGTGAGGATGAACAAGTGTGACTAGTATAGACAATGCAAATTCCTTAAGGAACTTAGGCTAGGAGCCAGAGGGAAGAAATGGGCTAATTTCATGGGGAGGCATTTTTCTTTATTTTTTTTTCTTTTCATTTTACAGCCAGGAAAAAAGTGGTAATCATTAATCAAACTTGAAATTCTGACATATCTAATATATTTAGTCCTCCAGCAAATCCAAAGAATTTTTCAGAGCAAAATGAAAACTGAAGAATGAGAAACAAGAGCTCAGATTCAGAAGGAAGGCCTATTTGAAAAAGCACAGCTTTGCTGGGGGCTGGGGGGTGGTGGAGGATAGTATCAGCAGAAATTAAACAAATGTAAAAATGGTTTTTATGGTCACTTAAATTTCTCCAAGTTTTTGTAAAGCTACTTAATGAAGACTCACAAAAATAAAAAAATTTCCTCTTCTTTTGCCCTTTCAATTTTGCACCAGAAGCAGGACATTTGTATTCAGTTAAGGGGCCTTTGGTTGCAGAGAGTGGTCTGGCCAGGGTTCCTCGGCTACCCATCCTCTGCACACTGCACGTGCATTCCCTGTGGCTAAGGAGAGAAGGGCCTCTTTTCTCCCTGCTGGGGAAGTGGATACCGTAGTGACTGCATAGCAGCCCAGCCATCAGTTTTACTGGAATTATAGGATGATGAAGTCATGGGATCAAGCAATTAAGGAATCTTCTCTGATAGCATCCCTCCCCAACTGAAAATCTTTCAATGGTTTTCTATAAATTCTCAGAATTCCTCCCATGTTCCACAGGTCTTTTTTTCCCACCTGGTTCTGCCTGCTGCTCAAGCTGGAGCCTGTGCCAGTCTCTCCCTTGACTTCCTCAAGCTCTTCCCCTTTCAAGGTCAGGTATATGCTGTGCTACCTGCCTGGCGGGATCTGCTTCTGCTTCTTCCTGCTCTTCCTTCAAGACCCTATTTAACCGTCTCCCTCTTAGGGAAGACTTGTTTGACCACCCATTCTATACAAGGGACCACGACTGTAAAAGAATATTATAGGGAGACTCTATTTTTCCTTCCTAGTGTGTTATCACTATGTGGAAATAAACATTTACTTGTGGGACTCTTCACTTAATGTCTGTCTATGTCACTAGAATGAAAGCCCCATGAGGGCAGGAGCCTTGACTATTAGTTTAAGGCCACTGTATCCCCTGTGTCCAACAATCTCTGGCATATGGTTCATGCTCAATAAATATTTTTTGAATAAATGAATGAATAAATTGCAAATTTTGGCTCCTACTTACTGACTCCTGATGTTTTAGAGAATTTATTTATAAAAGTAGCCACTAATGAAAGTCTAGGTAGCTTTCATTTGAAAGCAAACATTTTTGACATTTTGGGTGTTTATATATTGTTTTTGTATGGCTATGGAGGTAGGAGCCGACTACTAGATATTCTACACACTTGCAGTTATCACTAATTAGGGAAAGCAAAATGAGTTATTGGAAACACTTGAAATGTATGATCCATTAAATTGGCAATTAAAATGATTTAAATATGTAAACACTAAGGCATACTGATGGCACCGACATTTAGTTATGATCTTACAAAGCAAGCCTCATTTCTCTCTTACAAAATTGCAGATTTTGTTAAACTTTAATGATTTTAGTAGAGTTAGAACTACAAGAACTGTGAGGAAGGTAATGGTTCAGTTTTATAGCCTCTTCATTTGTTTCTTACCACCTGATTTTCCAGAGCGAGGGGAAGGAAAGGGCAGATGTCTTAAATGTGAAATGAAATTTTAGCATACTATGTCAATTGGATTAAAACCAAACAAAACAAAAGACTACGAGTAAGATACACACACATGCATGTGTGTACATGTATACATACAGAGAAAAATCTGTCAATATTAAAAAATATACACAGTTTGTCTGTTCCAAGGCAGAAAATGCCCATTCACTTCATTTACAGTAAAAGATTTACAGGAGTATACCCCTCTTTTTTTTTTTTTTTTCTCAAAAAAAAGGCAATATTCTCCTGCATCCAAGGCACAGTGTATAAAGAAGCTCATATTATCCCCAAGAATGGGATTACTAGTGGTATGGTCTATACCTTAGGTTGCTTTTCCATAGTGAGCCTGGCCTGTTCAAGGCCCTCTTCCTGGTATTGGAACCCTGACATGTTTATGGGGCTTTTCTCATGACACAGTCACAGTGGCTGGCATCAGCTGAGCTAACTAGACCTATGCAGTATATTGATTTAAAAATATGCGAATTATAAGTTGAGAAGGAAACTTTATATTTTGAAAATTCTCTTGCAAAAAAATAAAAGTATATTTAAAATTTTACCATTATTATTCATTTTTGTCAGAGTGGATGATTTATATGAACCTTGTCATTCTTTTTTTGTTCATCTAAAGAATGGTTCATCACTTCCCCACCCAAGAGTCCCATTTGGAAGGGTGAAAGAGGCAGGGTTCAGGAAGATTTCTGGATGGACCCGGGGAAATTTAACATACCCTTCAAGACATTCATTCATTCATTCATCAATATTTTTTTAGCACCTGAGTGCCAGGCAGTGTTACACACACATTTATGATATATTGATGGACAAAGACCTGCCTTTGGAGAATTTACATTTGAGGTGCAAGGGAACTAGACAATAAATCACACACACACACACACACACACACACACACACACACACGTGATTTATGTAATATATTTGAATCAAAGGAAAAAGACAGTAGATCAGAGAAAGGAGGATTAAATGTGTTGGGCTGGGGTTGGGTTGGGAAGAAGGCAGATGGAGATTTTAAGTGGGTTTTTCTGAAAGACAGAGTAACACTGTTGGAAGTACTATGGTTGTCTTTAGGCCCTGTTTCTGTTTGAGGTGAGCTGTTAGGACCTGGGGTGGACATTCTGGCATCTGGATAATGCAGGGCACATCCTAGCTTGCATGCTTCCTAGACAGGCCAGAGATTGAAGCAGTTACAACTACCTGCCATCTCTAGAGTCAGATGATTTGGGTCTGAACTGGATTCTACCACTTATCGGCTCAATAAGTACTCACTATCACCATCATCTCCTCAAATAACATTAGCTTACATGGATGGTGAAAGGGGCTATGGCACATTCCAGGACATAGTGGTATACATTTCTAATAATATAAAATGACAGCATTTGTATTAACCAATCACAATAATGTTTGTGAAAGATGATCTTCTTGGCACTGGGAAATTGCTTCATGGTCATATAAGAACCTCTATTTACTCTACTGATTCCTTAGAGCTATGAGGCAATAACAAGTGTATGAGACAGTGGACATATCAGAAATAGCCTTGGACAGAGACTAAGGAAACCTACTTTAATTCTTGGCTCTGCTGCTAATTCTCTATGTGCTTCTAGCAGATCTCCTCACCTCTTTGGGCCTCAGCTTCCTTACTGTGAAATTCATGGGGGGAATTCATTCTGGTTTCTAATATTTCACGGTTTTGTGATTTTTTTTCATGCAGTGAATTGCAAATAAAACTGAGTTGAAAAGAATGATTAGAAAAAAGGAGATTTTTGTGTTTTATGTTTTCCATTAAAAATAGACCTCTGTGAAAGTTGAACAAAATATTCTTAAGTAATCAATCCTACAATGAAACAAGCGAAGGAAGAAAAGCTTTGCTGTTATAAACCAAAACTGATGTTGGAATTGGAATGAGCTTGGGGAAGCGCAGGCACCTCTGAATTATATTAAGATATTTCAAAGTCCTTCACTTACCTGTCCACACTCATTACAGTCATGATGGCACTACAGGCAAATTGGTTACAAGTATCCAGGGATGTGATGATGGTGCAGAGAGGCCCCCCAAATACCCACTCTCCCCCTCGGGCCCACTGGTGAATAAGAAAAGGCATTCCAACGATGTGGACCAAATCAGCCACAGCCAGGTTGCAGATATAGATGTCAGGGACTGTTTTTTTTCTGGACCTGAAAGAGATAGAGGAAACTGAGGTTTGACATTGAATGTATACAGACTATTCAATATATGCTACCTGATACAATTTTTAATTGCCATAATGCATTTTAAAATGTTAAAGGAAACCTACACAAATGCATAGAGGAAATGCCTAGTCTTGTGTATATTTAAGCATTTTGAACTATTTATTTGATAACTTACTGTGGTGGTTTAAAAATATGTCCACAAAATCTTTGATATTCCTTTCAATAGGTGTAGCCTAATTCCCTCTCTCTCTTTTTTTTTTCAATTCCCTCTCTTTGAGTGTTGACCTTATTAACTTGCTTCTAACAATGAGAATATGGCAGAAGTCACAGTGTATGCCTTTGAAATTGGGTCACAAAGTTATTGTAGGGTTTTCTCTTTGCTCTCTATTGGATTGCTCTCCCTGGTGGAAGCCTGTTGCCATCTTGTGAGGATACTCAAGCAACACTATGGAGAGGTCCACGTTGAGAGGAGCTGAAGCTCCAGTCAACAACCAGTCAGTACCAGCTTTCGAGGTATGGGAATGAGCTACCTTGGAAGTAGATCCTCCAGCTGCAGCCAAGCCTTCAGATGACTGTAACCCTGGAAGACAGCTTGATGGCAACTTTATGACAGTTCATGAGCCAGAACCAACCAGCTAAGCTGCTGCTGAATCCATGACCACTGGACACACATGAGACAGTAAACGTTTATTGTTTCAATCCGGTATGTTTGGGGTAATTTTTTAATGCAGCAACAAGTTATACCAACTTTAAATACACTCAGACAAAAGATTTAGTCTTTACTCATTCCTAGTATTTAAAACAGCTGAAGACTGAAAATAAATGATTTCTGTTGTCTAATGCTTTTTTTTTTCCTGTTGTAGCTTAGGCCATTGTTAAGATTTCAACAATGACTTAGAAATATTCCAGAAAAATCTAACAAATAGCAAAGACTATTAATAAAGACCCTGAGATCCAGACAGAGAGAGTCATCTGAAAAGAGGGAGCTGGTAGATGGCACTGAGAATGATGTCATGTCTCCTGTGGGGAGCTGGGGGTGGGAGAAGTGAATTCAGTGCTATCTAGAAGTGGCCTTCTCATCAGCAGGTGAAATACATTTCTGAGAGCAGAAATTTAAAATTCAGTTGGTTCCTCTTTCAAGGAGCTGGCACATTCAATAATAAACAGGTATCATCTTTATCTGGGAGATGCTGTTTATTAATTCAACAAACATTTTGTTGAGCACCAATTACATGGCAGGCATAATACTGTGCTCTAAGGCTGTAAAGCTAAACCATGTATAAACCTTGTCATCAAGGAGCTTATAGTCTAGACTTGCATAAATAAATGATCACATTACAATTTGATGAGAGAAAACTAGAGACAAGTACAAGGTCAAGAAGCACAAAGAAGGGGCCCTCTCCTTTTTCTTGGGCACAGTCAAGACAGGTTTCTTGGCAGATGTGGACAAATAAGAATTTAAAGAGCATATAAGAACCAGTCCTAAGATTATGCCACAATTGCTAGTTTTCTCCTATTTCTTTTTTTTTTAAAATTTATTTTTTATTATTATTATACTTTAAGTTCTAGGGTACATGTGCATATCGTGCAGGTGTGTTACATATGTATACTTGTGTCATGTTGCTGTGCTGCACCCATCAACTCGTCAGCACCCATCAACTCGTCATTTACATCAGGTATAACTCCCAATGCAATCCCTCCCCCCTCCCCCCTCCCCATGATAGGCCACGGTGTGTGATGTTCCCCTTCCCGAGTCCAAGTGATCTCACTGTTCAGTTCCCACCTATGAGTGAGAACATGTGGTGTTTGGTTTTCTGTTCTTGTGATAGTTTGCTAAGAATGATGGTTTCCAGCTGCATCCATGTCCCTACAAAGGACACAAACTCATCCTTTTTTATGGCTGCATAGTATTCCATGGTGTATATGCTCCTATTTCAGGGCTAATGCTCTGCTGTTTGGAAGCTCGTGTGTGTCTTTATTATTCATTGGCTACAACTTCTATAACCTGTGAGCTTCATTTCTCAGCTGTCAGATTCTCATGTGAAACATCAGATTGGGTGAGGCCGTCTCTTCTCCAGGCCTTGGCAGCACCCACTATGTGGGGCAGTTACTGCCATGGAGTCCTCATTCAGCAACCATACTGTATGCATTGTTGCTGCCACTAAAAAAACAGGTTGGTTCCTTGCTCTCAGGAACTTAGTGCCTCACACTAGAATGACCAAGAGGGAGAGATGACATGAAGAAAAGATCATGTCAAACAAAAGACCAGCCAGCTGACTGTCCTTGGTCTCTCATCCCCTGTCCTCTCCAGGCCATTAGAGTGGGAAATGGAGAGGGGACAGAGAAGAGGGACAGATATTAGCAGTCAGATAGAAAGAGCTCCAAACTAAAAAAAAAAAAACAGACAAAAAAAAATCATAAATCTTGGTCTATAAATAGACATTATTTGCATGTGAATTGGGATATAAACCATAAGCAGTTGCTTAGGTCTCAATTGCAGCAATTAGATCCATGGTCCTTGTTTTTCTCTAGAGGGGTACCCATCATTTACTGATAATGAATTATGGTAATTATATTGTGGAGACAGTGCAGGCCATTAACTGCCAATTAAAAAGAATTAAATAAAAGTGTGTCTCGATATTCTGTACAGTACAAAGAGAATTCTGAAGCAATTGATAAATTTATCTGGACATAAGTTACTAGGGCAATATAAATAACACATTATATTTATTATTGTCTTCTTTACTGAAAGCAACAGCATCGAAATTAAAAACAAATAGAAATTGTAAAATTTCTAACTATATAAATTATATCCCATTTTAGGTCTAATTTATCTTCAGATTTCCTGATGTCAGACTTCATGAGATTTATGTTTCTTATGATGCAAACATTTAAAATAAAATACAAAGACTTGTGATAATTTTGGCTAACATGTGTTCCATATGGTTAAAGTGGTCATATCTAATGCTCATTAATTTGAGGAATGACAAAATAAATTACGGTATTCTACACTACCACACTCAATAGGATATAGCTGTTATAAGTCATAGTTTGAAAGAATATTTAATCACATTGGAAAAAAAAGAAAGAATACTCGTGTAGAGCATGACTCTAAATTTATTTAAACATTTGTTAAAAAATTTGCAGGAACAATATGTCAAGTGATCACAGTGATCATCTATTTGGTAGTAGTATGACTGATTTTTTTACTTTACTGTTTGCATTTTCTGACAATTTTTCAAAATTTCTATTAAAACCATGCTTACCTTTTGCAATCAGAAATAACAACATATGATATGGATTCAGTAAAACTAACAAAACACAACACTACGCATGTAGGCTGCTGTGCTTGTCATTCGCTAGCCTGTCCTCAGGCCCCTTTGCCAACTGGCTTCTGATTAGGTTTGGCCAATCAGAAGCACTGGTGGGAACTGGAGAGTAAGGGGGAGAAGAGAAGCCAGAATGTAGCCCTCACTCCATGATCCAAGATACCAGTGGGGCTCCAGCTCCCACCAGGCAGCCCAGACTGCAGAGGGCTGTAAAACCTCTTTCTCCCTTTCTCCCTCCAGCTTGGGGCAGGGAGAGGAAGGTGGTGTTGGGGTGAGGGATGGGGTAGGGTGTAGAACTGGCTTCCTGCTCTTGTTAATCTCTGGGTTGCCTCACCATCCTGTCTGGCATTTAACTCTAGTTGAATTAAATTGCTATCATGAGCCAATGCCAATGGATTAGTAGTCATTTCCTGAAGCACTTTGCTGAGAAGAATTCTGAGTCCTCACACAGGACAGACCTATACAAAACAGATGCTACACAGGACAGACCTGTGTGATTAGAGATGACTGCTAAGGGTGAGAGAGTTTACAGTAGAGTCACATATTTGCCAACCCTTCCCTACATAGATAGAGTGATATAGTGGAAAGATAACTTAATTGGGAATTTTATTTTCATTTCTATGCCCTCACTCATTGTGTTGTTAGGCAAGCCACTCAACTTCTTTAGATTCCCAAGCCGGCTTAGCATATTGGCCAACTGGACCATAGATCTGAACAAATGTGGTTGCAAGGTACTCTGGCATCTAAAACATATCTGTGCAGCCAAGGGTATGGGTCAATTCCAACAAAAGTCTGTGTATGGCTGACATTTGGAATGGTAGAGGGCTGGGTCAGAGGGAGCTGTTAGTTATTATTTAATCTGGGTTGGGAAAAAAGAGACCTGTGTTCTAAAACGTTTCCCATCCCTGTCAGCAACTGGAATTCTGCCATTAGACAGTATTCCTCTAGGTTAATACATTTATTAACCTCTGTTTGTAACCTCTGTTTCATGATTTCATGACTTAGTATTAATTAGTTGACCTGACAGGGAGATGAAGGCAGGAAGTGACAAAATGGGAACTCTTTATTTTTGGAGGATAGGGCACCTTTTATAGAGACTCTGCCCACTTGAAGGGAATCTATCAGTAAACAGAAGGAAGATGTGTTCAGAAGGTGGATGTGGGGGTCTGATAAAAAAAAAGTCAGTGCCTTTATTAAAGGACAGGTGATTCCCAGGGCCTGCTGTGCCTGTGGAGAATAGTTGAGTAATGGGGTTGAGTTCATTGATCGGTCTCCTGGGAACACAAGAGGAAAATATTATAATTGGCTCAATTTTCTGCCTACCTTTTCTAAACTGGCTTCTTTTGACCTGCTACAAATTTAATGTACAACAGACTAGTGATGATCTGGCCTCATTATTTTAAAGTCACCCTCCTAATACACAAGTTGCTTCTTGTTTTTACAAAAGGCACCTAGAACATCTTATTATTGAAGCTCCACCTTCCTTAAACATATTTATTTTATATATGTTTCTAGTCTTCATTTGGCAAAGTCAGAAATTGGTTCATTGCTTGCTTATGACTCTTAGTTCTATTGATGAACACTGGTTTTGATACAATTACTACCATAAAAGGAAAAGTCATTAAATCTTGTTTAAATGTTATTTATTTCTCCTTATTGTTACTGTAGTCTTAATATTTTATTTAATTCACCTGTCTGTTCAGAAAGTAACAAAAGATCATGGCAAAGCAGGATGAAAACATTAATACAAATTGCCTTAAAATATTTAGAGAGCAATTTGCAAAATGTTGATACATTCCTAGCCAACTAACTAAATAAATAAATGTAAGTTGCTTTTAAATGACTTTTGAAAGATTAATAAATTTTTGGCGAGCAATTTGCAAGGAAAAGTGTTAAAATCTTAGCAAAAAAATTAAAACTGTTGTTTTAATTAAAAGTTGTTCCCTATACTTTTTGAAAGATTAAAATACTTATTTTAAAAGCTCAATTAGCATTTCTTTATCTAATGTATATTCTCACATTATGTATAAAATGATAATATGAAGAAATGATAGATTTTTCACAATAATGCAAACAAATTGGTCCATATAATGGCTCAAGTGTTTTTTTCCCCAGTTAAATGATGGTTGACTTCATGTTGAAAATTTGTTTCCATAAATCATAGCTCAGAATTTACTTTTAGAAGAGTTCACATTGCACATGTCTTCCTTTTTTTTCAACTTTGTCTCTGTATAAGTAGACAGGATTAGCCTGTTATCTATTGGTGTAAATTGAGGGGTCCAAGAAATTTCTCTGGCTCCAAACATCTCTTCAAAAGCTTGTCACAAGGCCTGGAATCCCACATTGCAAAGGTTTTGCATATAAAAGCCACCTGTGAAAATGCAAACATTTCAGAAGGGCTAAGACCTAATAAGGACTTGGGTTTTTCAATGGTGGTACCAAGGCTTTTGGGTGTAGGACACACTATATGTATCTGTAGAAGAGCAGGGCAGAAATACTGGAGGCCATGAGGGAGAGATGGAAGGAGAACTGGGCAGATCCAACAGGCCAACAGGAGGGAGCTAGAAATATTCTCAAGTATCTGGCTATTAACTCTCTACTCAGCACTATTGCCTCTTTGAGGCTCCCTAAGAATATTTGATTACTTCCATTTTCTTTCCTGGAACTCATCTGAGCCATCTTTTTCCCCCCGCAATTGATTGTTTTTATTGTCTTTCTTGTATTATTTTTCAAATTATTCCATGAATTTAAATCTCATCTTCTCCACTAGAATATGAACTTTTAAAACAGATGCTGCTTTGTTTTTTTTTTGGGTATTTTCATACACCCTAGGGCAATGCAGGGCATGCAATAGGTATTTACTAATATATATTGAATGGACATTCTTCTAGCACTTAAAGAAAAGTTTAAAATGCTTGATATTCACAAATGGCTTTACAGGACACAATAAGGAATGCCTGAATTTATTAAGAGTAGAATCCCTATGTACTAAATAAATCTTCAGCTGTGACTGGTATAAAAAATACCATTGATCCTCTAGTTCTAACTGCAGAGAGAGCGAAAATGAAAGTTTGAGAGAGGGCTGGCTGATGAGACGCCACCCGGGGAAGTGACAAGTTATGAGTCTTCTCGGGGTGATGAGCACCATCTGCATGACCATCCTGAGGGCTCCTCTTGCTCTCAATTAAGGCTGTGAGGATTCTTTTATCTTTATGGCAAATCCAACAACTGTCTCTATAATTTTGATGACCTCTTTGTTTTCATTAGCTGTGGAGGAAATAGCCTAGAATTTGGAATTAGATCTGAGTTCAATTGCCAGGATTGCTACTTACTAGCTCTGTGATGCTGGACCAGTTATTTACTCATCTGAGCCTCTTTTCTTAAATATATAGTACTGTATATATAATAGTACTGCTACATATATAGTACTATATAATGTACTATATATAGTGTATATATATACTATATATATAAGTACTATATAATGCTATATAGTACTAGTGTAATAATAGTACTGCTGTGCTTTTTAGTGTAGTATGTTCCACAAAAGTTTTTTGCGGTTATGTGTTAATATGATGCTGAAAACACCTATTGGGTAGTACAGGTTGGGCATCCCTAACTTGGAAATCCAAAATCTGAAGTGCTCTAAAATCTGAAAGTTTTTGAGGAATAACATGACCCTTCAAGTGGAACATTCCACACCTGACCTCATGTGATGGGTTGCAGTCAAAATGCTGCTGCACAACACACAGCATTTCCAAGGGAAAAATGACCCTCCCAGCCCCCTTCAGCTGCTGTTGTTTCGCAGCTGGTGCCGGTGTTCTGGTGATGTTACTGGGCTGCTTAGTTGCCCTGAACACATTATTTTTCACTGTATTAGTGGTATTAATGGCCATATTTTTTTACTGCTAAGTACCGTTGTGTGAATAAGTTTAAGAAAGTGATTGTTCATTGGTTAGATGTAAATCTGGAGTCAGGAATGATGGTGATGCCAGACAACCACGGATGTCCACATGGGTGGCAGAGAGAGTGACGACTTTACTATCTGATGGTTTGGTTTACAAAAATTTGTCTCATGCATAAAATTATTTAAATTATTACATAAAGTTACTTTCAGGCTTTGTGTATAAGGTGTAAATGAGACATAATGAATTTTGTGTTTAGACTTGGTCCCTTCTCCAGGATATCTCATTATGCATATACAAACTGTGCAAAATCCAGAAAAATCTGAAATCTGAACCACTTCTGGTCCCAAGCATTTTGGATAAGGGATATTAAACCTGCAGTCTAGAATACCTTTTATAACATATGAATATTCACAAACATTTTAAAAATGGCAATTTTAAGTATAATCAGAAACTAGGAAAAAAAGTTAACATCCTATAGTTATTAAAACTAGCAAAACTTACATGTGAAAATCAAGATAGCAAATATACCAAGTAGTTATAGGGCTTGTGTGCACTAATTCTGAATCCATTTTATCAAGTCCCTAGAAAACAAATAATCAGTTCTTATTCTCCAGGTAAAACTTTAGTCTCTACTTGAGAGGAGGGAATTACCTGAATTAGGTGAGATACGTGGTGCCAAGGCAGGAGGTACTGGGGGGCAAATGTCTCTCAGTTTGGTCTATATAGGCTGGTCTACACAAAAGGGAACAGCCCACTGCCTATGACTCCCTGCATCTTCTGGTGATCAGATAAAGTCTCTCTTTTGCCCAAGTGAGTAAAAGAATCTCTTTCACCTGCCTAAACAGGTCAGCTTTTTAGGATAATTCTTATTGCTGGAAAATAAAACGTTGCATTGCAGTTTCAAATCTTACCCAGACCCTACCCTTAGAGATTCTGAGTTAATGGGTCTGGGGTGAAACTGCATATCAGGAGTTTTTAAAACTCCCCAGGTGATTCTAATATGCAGCTAAGACTGAGAGTCATTGCCCTAAAAATTCACTGACCCAGCAGTAAGCATTGGCCTAGGTCTTAGCATGTTGAGATTTCCAACTGAGATGTTACCTAATGCATGATGAAAGTATCTGTAGAATCTTCATTAATTATCTTAATTATCTTAAGCAAATATTTAAGAAATTGCATTTCATTAAGCAAAATGCTACAGGGGAAAGGATTGATTTAGGGAGCTTTGACTGTAGTTTCCTAAAGTACAGAAGGAAAAAAAAAGGAGCACTTACCTTATTATAGTGAATACAATGAGGATGTTGCCAACCAGCCCTGTTGAACAGATAATCCCAATCATGGAAGGGAGGATGACTGTATCTACAACACTGGCAGTTTGATAAGCAAACTCTTTATTCCAGGATTTGTTTGAAAGTTCGGCAGAGGTGTTCCAACAAGATGAGTGAAATGGATTCATTGTTCATGGACTTCCAGGGATTAAAGCTGTGAAGTAATAGGAAGTGATTTATTTAGTGAACATTCTCTCAATATAACTTCCTTTACCTAATTCAAATAATATTTTTTGGGACCTATTTTTTTTAAACCAAGATTCCATGGAACACAGGATTCCAGGTTGAGTATGATTTGTCCCTGTTCATAGTAATCTCACAGATTACCATAAGAGACAGGTAAACAGCAAGTTACAGAACAACATGAGAAGCACCAGGATAATCTTTGTATCTTACCACATCTTACTGTACTATATGCTTTGAGCATAGGTGATATTTACCTAGTATATACTGGTCCTGGTTGTTTACAGATCGCTGGTATTCTTATTGGCCTGTAGGTCTGTTCATATTGGCTAGTATTCTTGTAACACTTATGTTGTTAAATATATCCTCTCTGCTATAAAATGCATGGGATCTACTGAACTCAGATTGTGTAGAAATGGAATGGATAAGACTTCCTGATGTGATTATTGGACTATCCTGAAGCATGAGGAAGAGTTAGCTGAGCAAAGTAGAGTTGTGGGAAGGGAAAAGTGTTGTAGCCAGCGGAGGCACCATGTGCAAAGAAGTATTCAAGGAGAAACGCTCACTGCCAAAAAATAAACAAGTAAATAAAGCCAAATAGAACTAGAAAATTATTTGCTTGATCATCTGTTTTGATAAAAGACATTTTAAAAATGCCATCTAAGTCTGGTGTTTGGTAATGATAAATTGTATTACTCAGATTAATCTTCCCACTGAAAATAAAATATGCTGGACAAAATATGTGTGTGTGTATTTATATTTATGTATGTCCATGTGTGTGTATACAGCAACTTAAAAATATTCAAGGTCTGAAAAATCAGTAGGCCTTCCCTGGCTGGGTTTTGAATGAGATCTTGAAAGGTAAGTGGAATATTGAAGCACCAATGCTATCTTGATTTAGAAGACATTTAGGGATGACATAGCATTTGAAGTTTGGTTCCATGTCTACAAGAAGTCCAGAGAAAAATTAGGGTCCAGGGCCTACTGAGGCTGGGGAATCTTACAGGAGATACCCTCCTCTGAGCTGGAGCCTCAGGGGCTTCATGATTAAGTGTATTATATTTGGTCAGATTAAGAAAGTTCCCTTCTATTCCCAGTTCATCAGCAGGTTATTAGTTTAATATTAAAGATGGTTTTTCCATCAATTGAGAGAGTGATGTGATTTTAAAAAAATGTTCTTCATTTTCATTTGGTTCTTTTTCATGTCTGTCACGTTACTTTGATAATTGAATCTCCCCTGAAGAAAACTTTAATTATGAAATGCTGAACATTTCCCTTTCAAAACATGAAAGAACGTCCACTATTACCACTTGTCTTCAATATTGGACTTCTCTAGCACAATGAGGGAAAAAAATAGGATGTATGAGACTTGGAGAGTAAGAAAGTCTCAGTGTTATTATTGTGCAGCTATAAGAGAATTTAGTAAGTTTGCTGGATATGAAAACAAGCCAAAAAATTGCATTTCCATATATTTTCTACAAACCATTAGAAAAAGAAGGTTTAAAAGAGTTAACATTTAACTGTTAAAAATATATATACCTAATGCTAAAAATATGTAAGAACTCTACTGGAAAAGTTATAACATTTAACTGATGTTAAAGAACACTTGTAAATGGAGAAAAATACCAAGTTAATGAATTTGAAGACTCATTATTCTATAGATGTCAATTTCCCCCAGATTGACTTATAGATTCAATGCAATTCCAATAAAATTCAAAGTTTTATTATCTGTGAAAGATGATAACATACTACTTCTGACATAAAAGACTAAGAATAGTAAGTAAACTCTTGAAAAAAGAGAACCAGATAGAAGGACTTAATTTATTTGATACTAAGACAAATTATAAAGATACAGTAATCTACATAGTGTGATATTTGAATAGGGATAGACAAATAGATCAAGGGAACATTAAAGAGAACATTAAAGAGAGCCCCCACACATATACATTACACTTGATACATGAAAAGATGTCACTTTAGAGAAGTGAGGAAAGAATGGACTCTTCCATAAATGATGCTGGGACAACTGCCTATCTAAATAGAAAAAAAAAACAATCTCACCTATATAAATATATATTATACACACATATACATGAATTCATATATGCTTACTTACACTTATATGCGCATTGATTTAAAATCTATACATAAATAAAAATAAACTCCATGTGGCTTAAAAACAAATGTAAAAGGCTTTTAGAAGTGAATATAGAATATCTTTATGTCCTTGGAGTAAAAAATTTCATAAACAAGACACAGAAAACACAGATGTTTAATAAAAACCTGAAAAATTTGATTACAATGAAAAAAAATCTGTTCATTAAAAGACACCATTAAGACAGTAAAATAGGAAATTTCAGACCCTCTTTCTCCCATGGCAACACTGATTCAACAGCCATACATGGAACAATTCCTTTTGTGAGAAACCCAGAAACCAGTTAAGAAACTTTTGCATCCTAGGCAAAGGGGAAGCCAGCTACATCAAAGCCAGTAGAAGAACCTGTGGCACCCTCTTGCCATAGTATCTCTCTCTGGCACAGTGCCATGTGATTGCGGGGAAACTTCCAGCTCCTGGCTTCTCCCTGGGGAGAGAGAGGAAACTGGAGCATATGTCCATTTTTCTGACTTTCAAGGGGCTTCTTTGGGGACAGGCTTTTGTCTTATCTATCTCAGCGTATTGGCAGGAAATGGCATATTCTGGATAGCTGGGGGCTCCTCAGAAAAAAAGAGCTGGGCAGTGTGCTGTTGCTCCAGAGGACCTGTGGTATAGCTGACAGAGGTCAATGCTGCTTGGCAGTCTCTTCCTTCAAGGAGAGAAGAGTGGAGCATATATGCAGTGTTCTGGCTTTTGGGGGGTTTCCAGAGGTACTGGTTTCTATGTAGTCCAAATTGGGGCACTGATGAGACCTCATGTACTCTGGATGCCTGGAAGGCCACTGGGAACACAAAAAGAGTCGGGTGGCATGCTGCTATTTTGGAGAACCTGTGGTACAAAAGATAGATACCAATGGAGAAAGAAATTACGAGTTCCAGGAAAAAAAATTGGTAAATCTCTCTAATTAGGAACCTAGACACAGACATCCAGAGGAGACACATCCACAGAAAATGTTTGCGATGTCCCCTGAATCTGTAGCTATGCTGCTTGGTGAAGATGTTTCCCTGTTTGGAGCCAGTCTACAAAGACTGGGAGAGGTAGCTATATTGTTAAAATGTGTAGATACTAATGCAAAATTACAAGGAACACAAAGAAGCAGAGAAAATTGGCCCAATCAAATAAGCCAAGCAAGTTTTCAGAAATTGATACTAAAGAAATAGTTAGATACTAATTGCCTGACAAATAGTTCAAAATAACCACCATAAAGGTGATTGATAAACTCATCAAAACAATACAGGAACAAAATGAGAATTTCAGCAAAGGGATAGAAAATATAAAAAAGAACCAAACAGATTTTGGAGCTGAGAAATTCAAAAATTGAAATGAGGAATTCACTATAAAGTTTCAACAGCAGATTTGATCAAGCAAGAGAGAGAATCAGAAAATTTGAAGACAAGTGATTTGAAATAAAATAGGCAGAGGAGCAAAAAGACACAATAATAATAAAAATGAAGGGTAAAAATGGCCTAAAAGGCTACTGGACACCATTGAAAGGATCCATATACATGTTATGGGAATCTCAGAAAAAGAAGAGAAAGAAAGGGACAGAAAGCTTATTTAAAGAAATAATGGTTGAAATCTTCCTAAATATGGGAAGGGAAATGAACACCCAGATTCAAGAAGACCAGCCTACCTCAAATAGGCTACATCCAAAGAAGTCCACAAAGGCAAGAGAAAATTTCAAAAGCAGCAAGAGAAAAATGATTCACTGTGTACAAGGGACTTCCAATACATCTGTTAGGGGACTTCTCAGCAGAAATCTTGAAAGCCAGGAGAGAGTGGGATGATATAGTCACAGTGCCGAAAGAAAAAACTGGCAACCAAGACTACTACGTCCAGCAAAAACATTCTTTGAAAATTGAAGAGAGATAAAGACTTTTTCAGAAAACAAAAGCTCTTCAAGGAGAACTACAAACCACTGCTCAACAAAATAAAAGAGGGCACAAACAAATGGAAGAACATTCCATGCTCATGGATAGGAAGAATCAATATCGTGAAAATGGCCATACTGCCCAAGGTAATTTATAGATTCAATGCCATCCCCATCAAGCTACCAATGACTATCTTCACAGAATTGGAAAAAACTACTTTAAAGTTCATATGGAACCAAAAAAGAGCCTGCATTACCAAGACAATCCTAAACCAAAAGAACAAAGCTGGAGGCATCATGCTACCTGACTTCAAATTATACTACAAGGCTACAGTAACCAAAACATGGTACTGGTACCAAAACAGATATATAGACCAATGGAACACAACAGAGGCCTCAAAAATAATGTCACACCTCTACAACCATCTGATCTATAACAAACCCGACAAAAACAAGCAATGGGGAAAGGATCCTCTATTTAATAAATGGTGTTGGGAAAACTGGCCATATGCAGAAAACTGAAACTGGACCCCTTCCTTACACCTTATACAAAAATTAACTCAAGATGGATTAAAGACTTAAATATAAGCCCTAAAACCATAAAACCCTGGAAGAAAACCTAGGCGATATCATTCAGGACACAGACATGGGCAAAAACTTCGTGACTAAAACACCAAAAGCAATGGCAACAAAAGCTAAAATTGACAAATGGGATCTAATTAAACTAACGAGCTTCTGCACAGCAAAAGAAACTATCATCAGTGTGAACAGGCAACCTACAGAATGGGAGAAAATTTTTGCAATCTACCCATCTGACAAAGGGCTAATATACAGAATCTACAAAGAACTTAAACAATTTTACAAGAAAAAACGACAACCCCATCAAAAAGTGGGCAAAGGATATGAACATACAATTCTCAAAAGAAGAAAATAAAAGTGTTTTAGGAATGCTTTTTTTTTTTTTTCCAAAAAAGTGTTTTAGGAATGCTCTTCCACTTTTTGCGGGAATGTTAATTAGTTCAACCACAGTGGAAGACAGTGTGGTGATTCTTCAAGGATCTAGAACTAGAAATACCATTTTACCCAGTGATCCCATTACTGGGTATACACCTAAAGGATTATAAATCATTCTACTATGAAGACACATGCACATGTATGTTTACTGCGGCACTATTCACAATAGCAAAGACTTGGAACTAACCCAAATGTCCATCAAGGATAGACTGGATTAAGAAATGTGGCACATATATACCATAGAATACTATGCAGCCATAAAAAAGGATAAGTTTATGTCCTTTGTGGGGACATGGATGAAGCTGGAAATCATCATTCTCAGCAAACCATCACAAGGACAGAAAACTAAACACTGCATGTTCTCATTCATAGGTGGGAGTTGAACAGTGAGAACACAAGGACACAGGGTGGGGGACATCACACACCAGGGCCTGTTGGGGGCTGGGGGCTGGGGGCTGGGGGAGGGATAGCATGAGGAGAAATACCTAATGTAAATGTCGAGTTGATGGGTGCAGCAAACCAACATGGCATATGCATAACTATGTAACAAACATGCACATTGTACACATGTACCCTAGAACTTAAAGTGTAATAACAAAAAAATTAGGAAAATCATGTCAAGTATCTTTTCCAACCACAATGGAATGAAATCTATGACAGGAAAACTAGCATGAATTTATTTTTTCTTCCTCACAATTTCACAGAGAGATTTTTTTCTCATGGTATATCATATCAAACTCAGCATATGATTTTTAAAATTTCTTTATTAAGTAAAAATCTTTTACCTTTTCACTTAAAGCACTTTATAGCTTTGCTTTGGCATATCCAAATTGCCAGCATTACTAGTCTTGTGCTTTGGGTCTGTTGTTAAGTAAAATAAGGATTGCTTGAACACAAGGACTGCTATACTGTGACAGTCAGTCTGATAACTGAGACAGCTACTAAGTGACTAGCAGGCAGGTAGCATATGCAGCGAGGTTATGGTAGACAAAGGGATTAATCATGTCTTGGGAGAAATGAAGTTAGATAGTATGAGATTTCACCGTGTTCCAGTAATGATGCACAATTTAAAACTTACATATTGTTTATTTTGGAAATTTCTATTTATTAGTTTCTAACTGTGGTTGACCACAGGTAACTAAAATCTTGAAAAGTGAAACCACAGATAAGGAAGGGCTAGTGTGTGGTCAACTGATCTTCAACAAGGGTACCAAAGTATACAATGGGAAGAGGATAGACTTTTCAACAAATGATGTTGAAAAATCTGGGTATCTACATGCAAAGGAATGAAATTGGACCCTTATCTTTCACTACACACAAAAATTAACTCAAAATAGTTTAAAGACTTAAATGTATGACCAGAAATGGTAAAACTCCTAGAAGAAAACATAGGGGAAATCTTCATGCTATTGGTTTTGACAATAATTTCTTGGATGTGATATCAAAAACACAGGTAAGAAAAGCAAAAATAGATAACGAGTCTACCTTGAACTAAAAAGCTTCTGAACAGCAAAGGAAACAACAGAGTCTAACTACATCTGACAGACTGGGAGAAAAATTTGCAAACCACAATTCTGATAAATGGTTAATATCCAAAATATAGAAGGAACTCCTATAACTTAATATGGATAGCAAATAAGCAAATAACTCGATTTAAAAAATGGGCAAGTAACCTGAACAGACATTTATCCAAAGAAGACATAGAAATGGCCAACAGATACAGGAAAAGATGCTCAATGTCACTAATCAGGGAAATACAAATAAAAACCACAATGAGCTATCACCTCATCCCTGTTAGGATGACCATTACTAACAAACAATAAAAACATACAAATGACAATTTAAAAAAGTGACAAAACAAAAACCCCAGAAAATAAGTATTGAGGATGTGGAAAAATTGGAACTCTTGTGTACTGTTGGTAGGAATGTAAAATAGTGTAGCCACTATGGAAAACAGTGTGGAGGTTCCTCAAGTCAACAGATAGAAATCACCTTAATGAACACTGATAGATAAATGTATAAACAAAGTTTACACATACAATGGAATATTATTCAGCCATAAAATTAAGGGAATTCTGTCATATGCCACAATATGAATGAACCTTGAGGCCACGATAATGAGTGAAGTCAGTCAGTCACAGAAGGAAAGATACTATATGATTTCACTTGCATGAAGTATCTAAATTAATCAAACTTATTCAAGCCAAAAGTAGAATGGTGGTTGCCAGGGGCTGGAGGATGAGGAAATGGAGAATTGTTGAATAAGTATAAAGTTTCAATCATGCAAAGTGAAAACAGTTTAGGTCTTTGCTGTAAAATACTGTGTTTATTGTTCCTAATACTGTACTGTTCATTTATCAGTTTGTTTGGGGGTGGTTATCATGTTATAGTTTTCTTTTTAATCATAATAAGAAATGCATGTAGAGGACAAAAATGAATGTTTGAGAAATGATGCAGCGTTTAGTGGTTCATGTTCTAGGTGGAATATTCCATTCAATGTCCTATTGGTAAACTATGTTTGCAAAAAATAAAAAATAACATGGGAATTAAAAAAAAAGACACCATTAAGAAAGCCAAAAGTCAAGTCTCAGAGTGAAGATATTTCTAAGGCATATAACCAACAAAAGGCTCTTGATCAAAATATATAAACTATCTATATGAATCTATAAAAAAAGATAGAGAAGCCTATAGAAAAATGGCAAGTGACTTCAATAGGCATTTATAAAATAGGTATCCGCTGGTGAATAAACATATTTAAAAGGTATTTAATTTCACTGAAGATAAGGAAAAGGCAAATTAAAAGCACAAGTGGATACCTTTGCTTAACTATCAGATTGGTAAAAATATTCATGTCTAACAGTTCTAAGTGTTGGAGCCACAGAAACTCCCACCACTGGTGGCAGTATAAATAGATATATAACTCTGGAAAACAAGGAGGCATTATTGAAGTTGAGTAGCTACATATTGCTGCATGACCCAGAATCTTCCCCTTAGGTGGGATATACCTAAAGATACACAAGTTTATATGTACCAGGATATGTGCTCCAGAATGTTTACAGAAATATTCATTTAAAATGCCTTAAACTGAATGTATTAGTCTGTTATCACAATGCTATGAAGAAATGCCCCAAACTGGGTAATTTATAAAGGAAAGAGGTTTAGTTGACTCACAATTCTGCATTGCTGAGGAAGCCTCAGGAAACTTACAGTCATAGCAGAAGGCAAAGGAGAAGCAGGCACCTTCTTCACAGGGTAGCAGGACGGAGTGAGAACAAGCAGGAGAAATGCCATATGCTTATAAAACCATCAGACCTCCTGAGACTCACTCACTATCATGAGAACAGCATGGGGAAAACTGCCCCTATGATTCAATTACTTCCACCCTTGTTCTGGCCCTTGGCACATGGGGATTATGGAGATTACAACTCAAGACGAGATTTTGGGTGGGATACAGCCAAATTATATAACTGAAATTAACCAAATGTCCATTTACAATGGAATAGATTGTGATATATTCACACAATGAAATACTATATAGCACCGATGGGAACAGATTCTAGGTACACACAGCAACATGGATGGATCTAAAATCATAAGGAAGGGCAAAAAGCAGAAATTCATATGTATGATTCCATTTTTATAGAATAAAAAACAAGGCAAAATGAATCTATATTATAGGGATACATATAATGATGGTAAAAATATAAAGAAAAGCAAAGAAGTGATAACTGCAAATGTCAGATTGTTGGCCACCTCTGAAGAGAGAGCAACTTGTGATTGGTAAGTGGTTCAGAGGGACCCTGATGAGCCGAAAACGTTCTGGCTTTCTTGTCCTTGATAGCCAGTGTTTTCTGTATGGTTCTGCAGGTTATAATAACAGTAAAAGTATTGTTAAAAAACCAGTCTAACATCTGACCATACGGTTCCAAGGCAATAATCTAACTCTCTGTTCTCTCCTTTATTAATGCTTAGTCTTAATTTTCTGCCACTGCTCTCTTTTACTTTCCAAATTGATTATTTCAAATTTTAAAAATCATCTAATATGATGTTAACTTTGATTGTGGTTCTGTTATACGAAAATTTAATGTCAAAGTGTTTACAAAAATGTAGCAAAACAGCTATTTTCAGGGAACACCAATAAATATGACTGACTGGCTGAATTCATTGAAGAAATTTGTATGGAGAAACATATTCAGTTAGTTACCTCATATTGTTTTAAAAATAACTGATGTGGCTCTTTTAAAAAGCCAAAATGATTAATTTATTTTAATTTTCATTTCATTTTTAGATAATGAAATATTAGTGTTAAGAGAGATTTAGGATACACAAAAATCTAGTGTTTTGTAATTATAAAATGTAAGATAAATAGAGAAAGTTAACTTTTATGACACTTGCCTTTTAAGCACTTCTATAAGTTTAAAAAAGAAAATATAGATTATATATGCAAATGAATAGGTTTGGGAGCCATATGCATTTTTGAAAATGATTACTTAAGTTTAAGCCATAGGCAAACTTTTTCCAATGAATTATGGATAGCAATTTTTTATGATCTCACAAATCATTTATGAATTTCAATATCTCTTCTCCAAATATAATCTACAGGAAGATAGCTCCCCACATGTGTTTCTAAGACTAATGGCTTCACGTCATAAGATTTGGGAGTATAATCTATTTGGCTACATATTAATTTCTTTTAATGCTTAACCAAAAAGAAGTGCAGTCAGAAGACTTACTTGTTATTGACAACTCCCAGGTTAATGAAATCTCAGCCCAAAGCTTTGTAGCCTCACCCTTCCACCTCTCTATACAACTTGCTTTATTTATTTTCCAGCTCTCAAGTCCTTTGAGGAAGATGGGAGCTTCAAAGAGTAGAAAAGAAAGAAATATGCTAAATAATACTGTGTGTGGAAAGGACTTTGAAAGTAAACTGTAACCTTTTTATCCTTAAATACCTGAAAAAGTAGAGCTCATTTACCTTAGCTGTCACTGTTTTTCTTCAGTGTCAATTAAAACTTCATGTTTACCATCTCCTGTAAATGCTGGAGTTTAAAGTAAAGGCAAATTAGTGTACCAATGGAAATTCGTCATAAGTAGAATTTTGTGAATCCTTGTCATATTTGTAAGAAATTCGTTGCTTTCTTAACTTAATATAATTTCAAACTGGGAAACTCACCAAATCAAATAATAAATCCGTGTCAAGAACAATAACCTACTTGTCTTTCATCTTGTTTTGTGAACTGTGGCAGGTAGCAGGCTGCCTTCCCTCCAGGTGCATGGCTGCTAAACTTGAAGAGTGAATGCCCAACAATATTTGGTACTTCACAGGTTCAGCAAGTACCATATTCTTATCTTTGTGTTTTTAATAGACTGTTTCATTAGTTAAATATACAGAAACAAAATATTAATTCACTGATGGTTATTAAATATTAGCTGTTGAAAAAGTTTAAGAATTAGTATTTAAATTATGTTCATAATTTTAATTATTGTTAATATTTAATCAAAAGGTTATTTTAAAGAATCTTTTGTATAAAGAATCTCTCAATTCTTCAGTATGATTTCATTATATCTAGGGGCCAATTTCATCCAGGAAAACTCTCCCTAATTTTATAATGAAAGCCAATGCTAAATAAGATTAACTGCATAAAAACCCCTTTGCAAAAACCCCCTTGCACTGTCTCTTCATCTGTGCTCATGTGGTACCTTTGGGTTGAACCCAACCACCCTGAATATTAAAGAAAAAAGTACTTTTTTTCTTGATACTTTTCAAAGTATGAACCTTTTTCTCATTCCTTAAATTGCAAGTTTTGACACTTACTTGAAATATGACCCCAGAAAACAGGTCTTAAACAGTTGAGCCTTTTGGTAGCAAGATTGTTTTTCTTAAAGGAAAAAAAAAAAGAGAAATGTATGCTTGTGAGGTTGGTGTTGAAAGAAGACTGACAGTGTCAGTTTAATATATTCTGATTCACATCGTTCATCTATATACACTGACATCTTCATACATACACAATTTATTCATGATGACTAGGACAAGCAAAAGGGGAAATGCATTTAAAGAACATTAGGCTTTTTAAAGCAAAAAGCCAGTGTTAAGAAGTCTGAAAAGTGATAATAAAAAATACATGGCAAAGAGGAACATGATGCAGAGATTAAATCAAGAGAACTAACAGATGATAAGCTTATTTACACTGTAGTGATAATTTCATAGTTTTGGTTATTTTTTAAACATAAACCCTAAAATAATTATCTTCAACTTATTTCAGTAAACAGTCATGATGATGAGATTAAGTGAACTGGTGAGCCAGCTTTTGGCCACTTGTTTTGTTACTATTTTCAAGTTAAATATCAGGGGAAAAAATCATATGGGGAAAAATACCTACTGCGAATAACTAGGAAAACCACCGAAGACATGTCAATAGCCACAATGTACACAATTACATTTACCTGTCAACAATCCCCCCTCCATACACACCTATGGATCCAAGTTTTATACATTTGCTCTCTAAGTTATGTCCCAACTAACTGGAGGATCTCATTTTTCACCTGATCCACCCGTCTCCTTACATTCTATTCAGACTTTATTTGTGAAATCTCTATTTCAATGATCTGCAGGCATACTCTATTTTATGTCATTCATTCACTTAACACACATTATAGTGCCTATAGCAAAGAATTTGGTTTAGTAATCTCTCTCAGTCTCAGGTTCCCCGCTGGTAAAAAAATAGTACCTATCTCATAGTGAGGTTGTGATGATTAATGTGATAATCCAAAAAAGGTATTGAGAATAATGTGTTCTAGTAAGTGTTCATGTAATATCAGTTATTACAATAATCATCATGATCATCATTATGCACTCGATTTTGTTTACTAGGGGTATGGAACCCTGGGATGGAGAGGAGGTGGTAAGAACTGTAGGAATGAGTTGTGAACCAACACAGGGCTGAGGTTAAGGCTCTCAGGTTTTAGTCCTTAATCTACAGGGAATAGGTTTAAAAACATAGCACCAGCTTTTAGTTCAAAACACTTCAAACAGTGAAGAGAACCACAGGAAAGTGGATCATTCCCATGATCCCATTTCTATATATTGATATTGTTTAGACAGCAGCTAGAGTGACTGGATTTAGATATGGGGAAATTAGGCTTGGTCACCTCTCATAGCTAGAAAGCAAGCTAGGGGTCATTCCACCTCTCACTTCTCAGTTGCCCACATATCTCTAAGTGACAAGGAGAAGCTAGACAGAAAAGACTAATGGAGTTTATCTTAATGAGGAATACACCATGAGTTGGTGATCATGATGTAATATTACAGTCTTATTGGCTGGGAGTGTATTTTAAACATACTACTTCATTTCTGCCTCTTACCCACCTCCCTAGGATAAGTAGTGGCTAAACACTTAAATCAATATAGCTGAAACAACTGAACTTTATAATAATTCTTGACTGACAGAAAGGCATTTCACTTTTCAATTGCAAACATTAGTAGCATCCTTCATTTGAATTCTTTTACTAAGTGACCAGAGAGAAATTTCTGTTCACTGGAATGATGCAGGAATTAAAATCACGGTTTGGGGCCGGGCGCGGTGGCTCAAGCCTGTAATCCCAGCACTTTGGGAGGCCGAGACGGGCGGATCACGAGGTCAGGAGATCGAGACCATCTCGGCTAACACAGTGAAACCCCGTCTCTACTAAAAAAAAAATACAAAAAACTAGCCGGGCGAGGTGGCGGGCCCCTGTAGTCCTAGCTACTTGGGAGGCTGAGGCAGGATAATGGCATGAACCCGGGAGGCGGAGCTTGCAATGAGCTGAGATCCGGCCACTGCACTCCAGCCTGGGTGACAGAGCAAGACTCCATCTCAAAAAAAAAAAAAAAAAAAAAATAAATAAATAAATAAAAATAAAATAAAATAAAATCACGGTTTGAGGGTGGGTATGCAGACAGTCAGGAGCAGGTGCAGGATTTGTGGATCTTTCAGCTTATACAACTAGGGGAAGGTCTTTAGGAAAAACACAAATTTACAAACACAAATTTAAGGGCAAGAAAGATATGACAGCACATTACAAATTTTAAAAAGTTAAAAATATCCCAAACATAAAATCCAGGAAAATAATATAATATTTTGATTAACTGCCTAACAAACCTCTATCTTTCTTCTACAAATTTGGGTTGCATAATCTTTAGTTATCTCTTCAAATGACAATGATGATATAACATCCATTTCACAGTTCAGAATCTATAGCCTTAGGAAACTATGTGATTTTTGCATAAGTCTCAACCTTTTTATGTCTGAGCATTTTCAGCCTATATGAAAACCAGCCATAATCTGGTGGGTACCAATTATGTGCAGGTTTGGAGCATCTCCAGATGGCATTAGTGTCCTAGCAGATGAAGCCATGGATGGTTACTGATGGTGTGAAGGAGCAGGACTGCTGTAGGCTCTGGTTGTGTAGCCACAGTTGTGCCACAGCTCGTCTTTCAATCCACCATCTATATATGCCTTTTGGTCAAGCTACTCCAGGTGTGGCTGCTGCAAGTTAGCTGCATCTGTCTACTTTGACGGAGCACCACCTGGGGCTTTTTTATAGCACTCTCCAGCTACCTCATCTTTACCAATGCACCCACCTGACCTCCAGGCATCTTCAAAACCCTGTTTCCTACTTCAGTTCACCTTCTGAGACCTGCTTTTGTACCGGCCCCATCCAGCCCTGCATAGGGACTGCCTAAGGCTAAGGTCAGGCCTGCTGACTAGGAACCAGGGCCTACTGCTCAAATTCCAATTTTTCCTTTAAGAAATTGGCGTCCTTTGCTGCCATTCTTGCCTCACACACTTGCTGGCTCCTTGCCACAGATATTTCTTTGTCAGCAACTCATACATTCCAGAGCATCCAAAGCTACCTTAGGCATATGGAGGCCAGAATGCCAATATTTACCTGATCTGTTGATTTTCTTTTGACTTCATTTTTATAACAAAGTTATATTTTAGTGAATTTGGTTTGGTGTAAGTTAATACTTAGCTTTTGATAAGCAACTGGGGTCTGAGATGTAGTCTGACATGTTATCCTACTCATTCATGAATCACTCTCAAAATGTGTGCATAACAGTTAATTTTCTTCTGTTCAAGCAATATCTAACATTTTAATTAGCATGTTCAAAATCTCCTTTGACCTTGAACTGTATTAGCTGGAAGGGAATGTTCTTTGAGGATTTGAAAAGAAGTTAGGGAGCTCAGACTCAAGTTTTATGCCTTCTAAAACCTATTAGATTCTTAGGAAAACTCCAGTTCATCATTTTGCTAGATAAGTTTTTACATTTAGTGGGAGACAAATTTTGAAGAAAATTTACTCTGCTTAGGAAGAACAGAAGAAAATGTACCCTGCTCCTGAGACTGTTCACAGGAGTTGTGATACCATACAGAGTAGGGCTGCTTCATTACTTTCATGGGCTCTAGACACTTTTGTCTTTGTGAGTCCCTTCCTCTACAAAGAAAAAAAAATCATATTTACCATTGCATCGGTATAAAGGCAAATGTACTCCAGTTTGCAGTACATTTATTTTTTTCCCTTCTGAATATAAAAGAAATGTAAACATTTCCATTGGCCCCTAGAGGTCCTATGGGTCCTGGGCATAATGGCTACTATGCCTAGTGGATAAGTCAGTTCCTCTTATTCTTATCCTTTAAGAAAATGTAGCAAAGTTTTAAATTAAAAACTTGAAATGTCATGCTATTTCCTCAGCTTCAGAATTAAGAAGACTCATCTACTTGAAAACAAGGTGGACAGTCGTCTGGGGGCACGCCCAAGATGGCCAAATGGGAACAGCTCCAGCCTCCAGCTCCCAGAGCGAGCGACACAGAAGACAGGTGATTTCTGCATTTTCAACTGAGGTACCGGGTTCATCTCACTGGGGTGTGCTGGACAGTTGGCGTTGGTCCGCGGGTGCAGCCCAACCAGCCAGAGCTGAAGCAGGGCGAGGCATTGCCTCACCTGGGAAGTGCAAAGGGGAAGGGAATTCCTTTTCCTAGCCAAAGGAAAGTGAGACACACAACAGCTGGAAAATCGGGTAACTCCCACCCTAATACTGCACTTTACCAAGAGTCTTACCAAATGGTGCACCAGGAGATTACATCCCACACCTGGCCCAGAGGGTCCCACACCCATGGAGCCTCACTCATTGCTAGCACAGCAGTCTGAGCTCTAACTGCAAGGTGGCAGCGAGGCTGGGGGAGGGGCGCCCGCCATTGCTGAGGCTTAAGTAGGTATAAACAGCCGCTGGGAAGCTTGAATTGGGTGGAGCCCACCACAGCTCAAGGAGGCTGGCCTGCCTCTGTAGACTCCTCCTCTGGGGACAGGACATAGCTAAACAAAAAGCAGCAGAAACCTCCACAGAGGTAAATGCCCCTATCTGACAGCTTTGAAGAGAGCAGTGGATCTCCCAGCATGGAGGTTGAGATCTGAGAATGGACAGACTGTCTGCTCAAGTGGGTCCCTGACCCCTGAGTAGCCTAACTGGGAGACATCTCCCACTAGGTGCAGACCGACACCTCACACCTCACATGGTGGGGTACACCCCTGAGACGAAGCTTCCAGAGCAAGAATCAGACAACAACACTCGCTGTTCAGCAATATTCTATCTTCTGCAGCCTCCGCTGCTGATACCCAGGCAAACAGGGTCTGGAGTGGACCTCAAGCAAACTCCAACAGACCTACAGCTGAGGGTCCTGACTGTTAGAAGAAAAACTAACAAACAGAAAGGACACCCACACCAAAACCCCATCAGTATTCACCATCATCAAAGACCAAAGGCAGATAAAACCACAAAGATGAGGAAAAAGCAGTGCAGAAAAGTTGGAAATTCAAAAAATCAGAGTGCATCTCCCCCTCCAAAGGAATGCAGCTCATTGCCAGAAACGGAACAAAGCTGGATGAATGACTTTGACGAGTTGAGAGAAGAAGGCTTCAGTCAATCAAACTTCTCAGAGCTAAAGGAGGAACTACGTAACCAGAGCAAAGAAACTCAAAACCTTGAAAAAAGAATGGATGAATGGATAACTAGAATAATTAATGCAGAGAAGACCTTAAAAGAACTGATAGAGATGAAAACCATAGCACGAGAACTACGTGACAAATGCACAAGCTTCAGTAACCAACTCGATCATCTGGAAGAAAGAGTATCATCAATTGAAGATCAAATGAAAGAAATGAAGTGAGAAGAGAAGTATAGAGAAAAAAGAGTAAAAAGAAATGAACAAAGCCTCCAAGAAATATGGGATTATGTGAAAAGACCAAATCTACGTCTGATTGGGGTGCCTGAAAGTGACGGGGAAAATGGAACCAAGTTGGAAAACACTCTGCAGGATATCATCCAGGAGAACTTCCCCAACCTGGTAAGGCAGGGCAACATTCAAATTCAGGAAATACAGAGAGTGCCACAAAGATACTCCTTGAGAAGAGCAACTCCAAGACACGTAATTGTTAGATTCACCAAAGTTGAAATGAAGGAAAAAATGTTAAGGGCAGCCAGAGAGAAAGGTCGAGTTACACACAAAGGGAAGCCCATCAGACTAACAGCAGATCTCTCCGTAGAAACTCTCCAAGCCAGAAGAGAGTGGGGGCCAATATTCAACATTCTTAAAGAATGTTCAACCCAGAATTTCATATCCAGTCAAAATAAGTTTCATAAGTGAAGGATAAATAAAATCCTTTACAGACAAGCAAATGCTTAGAGATTTTGTCATGACCAGGCCTGCCTACAAGAGATCCTGAAGGAAGCACTAAACATGGAAAGGAACAGGTACCAGCCATTGCAAAAACATGTCAAAATGTAAAGTCCATCGATGCTAGGAAGAAACTGCATCAATTAGCAAGCAAAATAACCAGCTAATGTCATGATGACAGGATCAAGTTCACACATAACAATATTAACCTTAAATGTAAATGGACTAAATGCTCCAATTAAAAGACACAGACTGGCAAATTAGATAAAGAGTCAAGACCCATCATTTGCTGTATTCAGGAGACCCATCTCACATGCAGAGACACACATAGGCTCAAAATAAAGGGATGGAGGAAGGTCTACCAAGGAAATGGAGAACAAAAAAAAGCAGGAGTTGCAATGCTAGTCTCTGACAAAACAGACTTTACACCATCAAAGATCAAAAGAGACCAAGAAGGCCATTACATAATGGTAAAGGGATCAATTCAACAGGAAGAGCTAACTGTCCTAAATATATATGCACCCAATACAGGAGCACCCAGATTCATAAAGCAAGTCCTTAGAGACTTACAAAGAGACTTAGACTCCCATACAATAATAATGGGAGACTTTAACACCCCACTGTCAACATTAGACAGATCAACAAGACAGAAAGTTAACAAGGATATCCAGGAATTGAACTCAGCTCTGCACCAACCAGACCTAATAGACATCTACAGAACTTTCTACCCCAAATCAACAGAATATACAATCTTCTCAGCACCACATCACACTTATTCCAAAATTGATCACATAGTTGGAAGTAAAGCACTCCTCCAAAATGTAAAAGAACAGAAATTATAACAAACTGTCTCTCAGATCACAGTGCAATCAAACTAGAACTTAGGATTAAGAAACTCAATCAAAACCACTCAACGACATGGAAACTGAAGAACCTGCTCCTGAATGACTACTGGGTACATAACGAAATGAAGGCAGAAATAAAGATGTTCTTTGAAACCAATGAGAACAAAGATACAACATACCAGAATCTCTGGGACACATTTAAAGCAGTGTGTAGAGGGAAATTTATAGCACTAAATGCCCACAAGAGAAAGCAGGAAAGATCTAAAATTGACACCCTAACATCACAATGAAAAGAACTAGAGAAGCAAGAGCAAACACATTCAAAAGCTAGCAGAAGGCAAGAAATAACTAAGATCAGAGCAGACCTGAAGAAGATAGAGACACAAAAAACCCTCCAAAAAATCAATGAATCCAGGAGCTGGTATTTTGAAAAGATCAACAAAATTGATAGACCACTAGCAAGACTAATAAAGAAGAAAAGAGAGAAGAATCAAATAGAGGCAATAAAAAATGATAAAGGGAATATCACCACTGAACCCACAGAAATACAAACTACTATCAGAGAATACTATAAACACCTCTATGCAAATAAACTAGAAAACCTAGAAGAAATGGATAATTTCCTGGACACTTACACTCTCCCAAGACTAAACCAGGGAGAAGTTGAATCCCTGAATAGACCAATAGCAGGCTCTGAAATTGAGGCAATAATTAATAGCCTACCAACCAAAAAAAGGAAAGGACCAGATGTATTCACAGCCGAGTTCTACCAGAAGTACAAGGAGGAGTTGGTACCATTCCTTCTGAAACTATTCCAATCAATAGAAAAAGAGGGAATCCTCCCTAACTCATTTTGTGAGGCCATTATCATCCTGATATCAAAGTCTGAGAGAGATACAACAAAAAAAGAGAAATTTAGACGAATATCCCTGATGAACATCGATGCGAAAATCCTCAATAAAATACTGGCAAACTGAATCCAGCAGCATATCAAAAAGCTTATCCACCATGATCAAGTGGGCTTCATCCCTGGGATGCAAGGCTGGTTCAACATACACAAATCAATAAACGTAATCCAGCACATATACAGAACCAAAGACAAAAACTACATGATTATCTCAACAGATGCAGAAAAGGCCTTTGACAAAATTCAACAGCCCTTCATGCTAAAAACTCTCAATAAATTCGGTATTGATGGAACATATCTCAAAATAATAAGAGCTCTTTATGACAAATCCACAGCCAATATCATACTGAATGGGCAAAAACTGGAAGCATTCCCTTTGAAAAGTGGCACAAGACAGGAATGCCCTCTCTCACCACTCCTATTCAACACCGTGTTGGAAGTTCTGGCTAGGGCAATCAGGCAAGAGAAAGAAATAAAGGGTATTCAGTTAGGAAAAGAAGAAGTCAAATTGTCCCTGTTTGCAGATGACATGATTGTATATTTAGAAAACCCCGTTGTCTCAGCCCAAAATCTCCTTAAGCTGATAAGCAACTTCAGCAAAGTCTCAGGATACAAAATCAATGTGCAAAAATCACAAGCATTCTTATACACCAGTAACAGACAAACAGAGAGCCAAATCATGAATGAACATCCATGCACAATAGCTTCAAAGAGAATAAAATACCTAGGAATCCAACTTACACGGGATATAAAGGACCTCTTCAAGGAGAACTAGAAACCACTGCTCAGTGAAATAAAAGAGGACACAAACAAATGGAAGAACATACCATGCTCATGGATAGGAATAATCAATATTGTGAAAATGGCCATACTGCCCAAGGTAATTTATAGATTCAATGCCATCCCCATTAAGCTATCAATGATTTTCTTCACAGAATTGGAAAAAACTGCTTTAAAGTTCATATGAAACCAAAAAAGACCCCGCAATGCCAAGAAAATCCTAAGCCAAAAGAACAAAGCTGGAGGCATCACGCTACCTGACTTCAAACTATACTACAAGGCTACAGTAAACAAAACAGCATGGTACTGGTACCAAAACAGAGATATAGACCAATGGAACAGAACAGAGCCCTCAGAAATAACACCACACATCTATAGCCCTCTGATCTTTGACAAACCTGACAAAAACAAGAAATGGGGAAAGGATTCCCTATTTAATAAATGGTGCTGGGAAAATTGGCTAGCCATAAGTGGAAAGCTGAAACTGGATCCTTTCCTTACTCCTTATATGAAAATTAATTCAAGATGGATTAGAGACTTAAATGTTAGATCTAAAACCATAAAAACCCTAGAAGAAAGCCTAGGTAATACCCATCAGGACATAGGCATGGCAAGGACTTCATGTCTAAAACACCAAAAGCAATGACAACAAAAGCCAAAATTGACAAATGGGATCTAATTAAACTAAAGAGCTTCTGCACAGCAAAAGAAACTACATCAGAGTGAACAGGCAACCTACAGAATGGGAGAAAATTTTTGCAACCTACTCATCTGACTAAGGGCTAATATCCAGAACCTATAAAAAACTCAATCAAATTTACAAGAAAAAAACAAACAACCCCATCAAAAAGTGGGCAAAGGATATGAACAGACACTTTCCAAAAGAAGACATTCATACAGCCAACAGACACATGAAAAAATGCTCATCATCACTTGCCATCAGAGAAGTGCAAATCAAAACCACAATGAGATACCATCTCACACCAGTTAGAATGACAATCATTAAAAAATCAGGAAACAACAGGTGCTGGAGAGGATGTGGAGAAATAGGAACACTTTTACACTGTTGGTGGGATTGTAAACTAGTTCAGCCATCGTGGAAATTAGTGTGGTGATTCCTCAAGGATCTAGAACTAGAAATACCATTTGACCCAGCCATCCCATTACTAGGGATATACCCAAAGGATTACAAGTCATGCTGCTATAAAGACGCATGCACATGTATGTTTATTGCGACACTATTCACGATAGCAAAGACTTGGAATCAACCCAAATGTCCATCAGTGACAGACTGGATTAAGAAAATGTGGCACATATACACCAGGAATACTATGCAGCCATCAAAAAGGATGAGTTTGTGTCCTTTGTAGGCACATGGATGCAGCTGGAAACCATCATTCTTAGCAAACTATCACAAGAACAGAAAACCAAATACCGCATGTTCTCACTCATTGGTGGGAATTGAACAATGAGATCACTTGGACACAGGAAGGGGATCATCACACACCGGGTCCTATTGTGGGGATGGGGGAGGGATAGCATTAGGATATATACCTAATGTAAATGATGAGTTAATGGGTGCAGCACACCAACATGGCCCATGTATATATATGTAACAAACCTGCACGTTATGCACATGTACCCTAAAACTTAAAAAAAAAAAGGCTACTGCTAGCTAATTCAACCATAATAAAGTTTGCTAGATAATAAGTGTAATTTATGATGCTAATATTCAATCTTTGACCATATCACTGCTTTTCTGGAAACTAGTACAAACAACATAAATACTTCGAATATGAGGTAAACTCAAAAATTATACCCACGAACTGCGCAGGCAAGGGGAAAAAACACTTTAAGAATCAATATAAACAGGGATCCCAACATCATGTGGCAAAGGTATAGAGGAACGCAAAGGAAGAAAGTGCAGCTGATGGGCCTCTTTGGCAGGGCCACAATCAGAGGCAAGGTAAGTTTCCACTTGATTAGCAGCATTTCAGCAGCTCCAGGGAGATGCCCCACCTCTTACTTATCTGACATTAATTTAACTGAGAATGTAGACTTTCATCTCCATAGTACAAATGGTGCTTATAATGTGAAAACCCCTGAGAATGATTAAGTATTATATTCAATGCATGATATAGAATTAAGGACTGCCATCTGACTCTCCTCTGAAAGCAGATTGTGTTAAGAGGACATTTCCTAGACTTGCCCATCTTATAGAGTCTGGAAGAGGCTATGGGAGGTCAAGACAGTTCTTTAGGAGAACAGCTCATCCGTTGGCCCTCCCTGAAAGAGGATGATAGCACATTGGGGATGGCTACAAAAGGCTAGGACACCAAAAAAATGTACCCTGCTTCACAGTTTGTGCCGCAGTCAGTGTGAGATCGTTAGTGGGCTTTTAATTAGACAGCCCTGTTCTGATGTTGGTTGGAGTACAGGCAGGGGAAGAACTGGGGAAATGAAAAGGTGCCATGGCCAGTACTAGGCAAAGGGAATAAGCAGGTCTTCTGGTATGGCGATGCAGGTTGTGCACTGCTCAAAGGTGCCACATCCAAGTGGTGGGAGGTGGGACGGAGGGAGGTGGGTTGGATGGGGAATATAATTTACTTCACAGACATTATAGTTGGTGTATTTATTAAAACAGTTTTTCAGTTGATAGTGGTAGAGCGTCTTGTTTTAATAAAATCAGCACATTATGCCCATTTTCTGACATTATGGGAGTCCGGTGACTTGGGAACACAGAGAGTCTCTAATTGGCAGAAAGGTCCATAGACGCAGCACTGTACACCCAAGGAAAGAAACTGTCCCAGCCTGAAAGAATCCCTGTACTTTGCCCTCACTGAGGGCAGGAGTCATGTTTTATTCATCTTTCTTTTTTCCTATCACCTAAGATAGCAGCACAGTATGCATGTTCCATTGAACTTCGCTACAACCACAGTAGCCACTAGCCACATGTGGCTATTGAGCTTTTGCAGTGTGGCTTGTCTGAATTGAGGTGTGCAGTAAGTATAAAATATGCACTTGATTTTGAAGACTAAGTGTAAAAGATGTAAAATAAATCCTTAATAATTACTTTATATTGATTACACATGGAAATAAAATTTTTACTAGAATAGGGTAAATTAAATGTATTATTAAAATTAATTTCACCTGTTTCTTTTTACTTTTAAATGTGGCTACTAAAAAATTTAAGATTACATATGTGATTTGTATTTGTGCCTCCTACTTGTCTTGGGCAAAGCTGCCTGGGAAAGCTGACTACAGAGAATATCCTTGACAACAATTCATACAGTGATTATTTACGTTGTTGCTAATTTAATATCCTTTAATTAATCTAATTCTGATTTACCTTATATCCCTTTTAAGAATTCCATGAGGAGGGATCTTTTAGTAGGTTTAAAGAAGAAAATTGTTGAAAAATGTATGCTCCTTTGCAGAGACAGTTAAATTAAGAAGAAAAAAAATTTTTCAATGACTTAGCACTTTGCTCAACTGATCTACAAGCCTTTATTTTGTGAAGTGAGTTGTTTGTTGTTGAAATTTGCTAGCATTAAAGTACTCTCATATGAACTTGGTGACACATTCTTGTTAAAGATCTTTGTTTAATTTGATCATTTCAACTTACAAGATGATTATTCTGTTTTGTATTTTTTCTATAAATTAATGAGAAAGTAAACATTCTAAAAGCACACTAGCACATTTTACTCGACCCGCTATGGGCCCTTGTTAAACACTAATTCTCAGGTACACATATAAATTTTCCCAGCATCACAGTCTTACCTATGGGGATAAGTGAGATGTTTTAAAAGAAGGCAATGTGCTCCACTGAATCTGGACTAAGCTCACTTTAAGGAAAAATAATTTTACTTGGGACCATCTGGTTGCCAAGTCAGGGCAAGCTGAGACCGAAGTTGTTTCTGCTAATGTCCTGGTCGGATCCAGTTCTGAGAGCCTGGGGGAAGCTTTCGGAGGTCAAGATAGTTCTATAGAACTATGGTTCATCCACTAGCCTTCTGAGAGGCAGGGAAGAGCTGCCCACATAGTCAATGGGATGGACTTGAAAAACTTCAATGTGAAAGCATGTGTGTGTGTGTGTGTGTGTGTGCACGCGCGCTCACGCACATGCACGCAAGTGCGCGAGAGTGAGTGAAAGAGAGGAGAGTGACAGAGACAGAGAAACGTAATTTTCGAGATATAACCTTTCCAAGGACTAGATCTACCATCGACATAAAATACCCTCTGTATTGGGATCTTCACTGCTGAATCAAATTATGGATGACTTAAAACTGGGAGTGAGGTATTTAATAGCAATGAGAAAGTGGAATAATTTTTTATTCTGCCAATATTCAGTGCTCCACTGACAGGTACTGATTACATGAAACCAGCTCCAAAAACATCAAAGAAAAGATATATCCATTCAGACACTGCAATCCCAGAAGGATTGCATGAAAATATTAGCATTCATTTCTGCTGCAGGTTTTATGATAAAAAGTTATTACATATTTGAGTGCATGTCAAAGCAGGGTTGCAAATTTAACAAAAGAAAAATCCTTAGATAATCTTCATATCTTTCAAATAGGTCAAATGCTTATAAAATAAGAGACATTTTACTTTGACAATCAGAAATCAACCATAGTAAAAATAAGCACCTAGAGGTTTTTCTAGCTGTCAGTCCTTTTGCTTATTAATTTATTATTATTATTGTTACTATTTTTACTTTAAAAGTACAGATTGTCCAACGCTGTGGTCCAAACATTAACTTAGCAATCCTATGTCTATCATGTAACATTCTAGATTGAAGGCAAAAACCAAAAATGTCTTATTAGAGTTGAGATAAAACTGACTGGTACTTTTCTGCTAAACACTTCCCTGTGGGGTAAGAGTTTCAGGCACAAAGAAGAGGGTGGCCATAAGAAAAAACATGTTTCACTACTGGACATTGGCTTGTGACTGGAGCTGTTTTCCTGAAAACTGGAGTCTGCCCTCTGGGAAAATCTTCTTTCTCTGTGGGGATCTGGCAAGTGGTATGTGTGGTTAAACATGGAGATGTTGGGGATGAATCCAGGTTCTACCCTACAAGGATTGAGAACAGTGTCAAATTCATTAACCTATTTTGTGAACTCAGTTTCCTATCTGTTTAATGGGAATAATATAATTCATTGCATAAGGCTGTTGCGAGGAAATGAGATGTAAGGCACTTGGCACACGACAACTAGGAAATGTGTTGGTTATCACTGCTGTTACTATTCATTTCATAGCTGTGCTTTCTCTCAAGTTCTCTCTGCATGAAAGTCTCTTTCCTTCCTTGTTGATGTGGAAAGCTCTTCTTTTCAGAAATGGCTCACCTCTAAGAAACAGTCGGTGATTAATTCCAGCTCTGTGAGTCTCCCCTTTCTATATACTCTCAGGTTTTACACATACCTCATAATTATTAGTTGTGTGTTTACATGCACTTCCCCAAAACTGCTAGCTACTGTAAACACATGGTGTAATCTCAACATAATGCTTGTCGACTTTATCCCTCCCGACAACTTCCCATATATCTTGTATCTAATTCCATATTCTAGATTCTGATTTCACATCTCCCTAAACCCTCTGCTCCCTACCTGTCTCTGTTCTATTCAGACGGAATTTCAGGTTTTCCTCCTCACAGCTTCACTGCTTCCTTCATTAGTTCTCACTGCAGTTATGGCAGCCTTGTCTCCCACTTTGACAAAGTTCCTTTTCAGTCTTTCGTGGTCCATTTCAAATCTGCCTCCTAAATTAAGCCTCAGTTAATGACTCACATCAACCCACCTTCCCCAACCCTACTCAGGATGGCTGTTCAGAAATCTAACATTGATGTAGAAAACAATTTTAACTGGGGCCGGGCACAGTGGCTCATGCCTATAATCTCAGTCCTCTGGGAGGCTGAGGCAGCCAGAACACTTGAGGTCAGGAGTTCGAGACCAGCCTGGGCAATATGGCAAAACCCTGTCTCTACAAAAAAAAAAAAAAAAAATTAGCCAGGTGTGGTGGTGCCCATCTGTAGTCTCAGCTACTCAGGAGGCTGAGACAGGAGGATCGTTTGAGCCCGGGAGGTGGAGGTTGCAGTGAGCTGAGATTGTATCACTGCACTCCAGCCTCGGCAACAGATTGAGACCTACTCTCCAGGAAAAAAAAAAAAAACACCTAATTTTAATTGGGGTGCTATTATGGGTGCCATGATTTGGACAATGAACTTTTGATGGGGAAGTGGCTTTTTCCTTTCTCCTTAAACCTCTGACGCAGGCTGATCAAACTGAGCACTCAAACATTAGATGTTAGGGAAAGAAGTTACTTATTAGATGCTGAGACAAATGGAAAGTGACACTAGATGCTCCCTTTCTCCCTTTCGGACTCAAGACAGAGCACTGTCTTGGTGAGACTGGTCTTTCTTAAGGTATATGTGGCTGGTGCCAGCCATGATGTTTTTGGTTTTTTTGTTTTGTTTTGTTTTATCTTATTATTATTAGAGACAGGGTCTTGCTCTGCTGCCCTGGCTGGAGTGCAGTGGTGCGATCATGGCTTACTGAGGCCTCAACTTCCCAGGCTCAAGTAATCCTCTCACCTCAGACTCCTGAGGAGCTGGGACTACAGGAGTGCACCACCATGCCCAGCTAATTTTTTTTTTTTTTTGGTATTTTTATAGAGACAGGGTTTTACCATGTTGTCCAGGTTGGTCTCAAACTCCTGGGCTCAAGTGATCCTCCATCATTGGCCTCCCAAAGTGCTGGGATTACAGGTGCGAGTCACCGTAACCCTTTCCAAGGGTTAGCAACAACTCTTGGAAAAGAACTGTTTTCACTCCTGAGTCCTCATACTTAGATGTTTGTCTACAGAGGATGTCACAAGTAGAATTAGGTCTCAAAAAGCCATCTGAGCTAGCAGAATATGCATGTCAATTATCTTTCCTTTACTAGGCCCTATACATACTATTTCATTAAATGGAGCTGCCCACTACTCTGAACTTTCTGAAGCAAGCCTGATCCTAATTGTTCCCCCAAAAAGAATTTGAAATCATCACATTCAAGCTTTTGTCTCACCACTCTAATAAAACCATTGTTTTCAAGGTTACTCAATCTTACTGTTGGCTAAATCCAAGTAATTCTTCTTTGTCCTTATTTTAGTTGGTTTCCTGGCAACATCCAACATCATTGCAAATTTCTTCCTTGAAACACTCTCTTCTCTTGACTTCCTTGACATGATGCTCATCTGTTATTTAAAAAGTGTGCCTACGTTTGCATTTATCTGATACACCTTTGCCTATATTTTTATTTTTCAACCTTTCTGAACTGCTTTATTTAAGGGATGTTTCTTATCTACAGCATAGGGTTGGATATTCCATTATAAACCAATTTGAAGTTCTTTTTCCAATAATAGAGATAGAATTTAACTCCTTTGCATCTATCATAATAACAGATATGTTTGTTTTTAGCTCTGGAAGGAAGGATTGGACTCTTTACAAGGGGCTTCTGATTAGGTATCCTTTAGCTGGCAGGTGAATCATTTGGGATGTCTTTGCTAGTTTCAAAAAACTCTATACAAATGGCTTAAACATAAAGGGTATTCATTATCTTGCCATAATAAAGACGTCCAGAAGTATTTCATATTTTGTCTTGTTATACACACATGCATGCACATACACATGTATACATATACATATATATACACATTTATACATGAAAGAGAAACATTCATTTCTCTACATTTTTCATGGTGTCTTTTTGTTTTTTAACAATGTTTAGGAAAATGTATATTTTTGTTTTATAGGTTACCGTTGTTTAATTTTACATGCTACTTTTAGACTTTAATTCTTTAGATATTATCTTTTAGTTCTTTCATATGTAACTCACCACATACACAGAATTTTTAAAAACCCCGTGATCACCTCAATAGATGCAGAAAAAGCATTCAGTAAAATCTAGCATCACTTCATGATAAAAACCCTCAAAAAACTAGACTTAGAAGGAACTTACCTCAAAATAATAAAAGTTACATATGGCAACCCATAGCTAACATCATAGTGAATGTGGAAAGGTTAAAAGCATTCCCCCTTAGAACTGGGACAATACAAGGATGCCCACTTTAACCACTACTATTCAAACTTAGTACTGAAAGTCCTAGCTGGGGCAAGCGGTCAAGAGAAAGAAAGAAAAGTCATCCAATCAGAAAAAAATAAGTTGAATTATTTCTGTTTGTTGATGATATGATCTTATGCCTAGAAAACCCTAAGGACTCCTTGAAGAGACTCCTAGATCTGATAAATGACTTCAGTAAAGTTTCAGAATACATAATCAATGTGCAAAAATTAGTAGCATTTCTATACCAATAATGATCAAGTTGGGAACCAAATCAAGAACTCAATCCCATTTACAATAGCTACCAAAATAAAATAAAATACCTAGGAATAGATTTCACCAAGGAGTTAAAAGATCTCTACAAAAATAACTACAAAACACTGATGAAAGAAATTAGAGATAATACAAACAAATGGAAAAGCATCCTATGCTCATGAATTGGAAGAACCAGTATCATTAAAATGACCAAACTGCCCAAAGCAATCTACAGATTAAATGAAATTCCTGTCAAATTACCAGTATCATTCTTCAGAGAATTAGAGAAAGCAATGCTAACATTCATAAGAAACCAAAAAAGAGTCTGAATAGCCAAAGTAATACTAAACAAAAAAGAATAAATCTAGAGATATCACGTTACTTGACTTCAAATTATACTGTGGCTATAGTAACCAAAACAGCATGATATGGGCATAAAAACAGACACACAGATCAATGGAACAGAACAGAGAACCCAGAAGAAAAACTACACACCTCTACAACCAATAATCTTTGACAAAGCTGACAGAAACATACACTAGGGAAGTACACTCTATTAAATAAGTGGTACCGGGAAAATTGAATAGTCATATGCAGAAGAATGGAATTGGACCCATATCTCTCAGCATATACAAAAGTTAATGCAAAATTGGTTAGACTTAAGTGTAAGACCTGAAACTACAAAAATCCTAGAAGAAAATCTAGGTAAAACTATCCTGGACTATCCCAGGCAAAGAATTTATGACTAAGTCCTCAAAAAGAAATGCAACAAAAACAATAGGCAAATGGGATTTAATCAAACTAAAAAGCTTTTGTACATCAAAAGAAATAATCAACAGAGTAAACAGACAACCTACAGAATAGGAGAAAATATTTGCAAACATTGCATCTGGCAAAGGGTTAATATTCAGAATCTACAAGGAACTGAAACAAATCAACAGGAAAAAAAAACAAAAAATAAAAATAACCCTATTAAAAAGCAAGCAATGGACATGAACAGACATTTTTAAAGGAAGACATACAAATGGCAAAAAAACATATGAAAAAAATGCTCAATATCACTAATCATCAGAAAAATGCAAATTAAAACCATAATGAGATACCATCTTACACCAGCCAGAATGAATATTGTTAAAAAGTCAAAAACCAACAGATATTCAGAAGGATGCAGAGAAAAGAAATACTTACACATTGTTAGTGGAAATGTAAATTAGTACAACTTTGCAGAAAACAGTATGAAGATTTCTCAAGGAGTTAAAAAAAGAACTACCCTTTGATATAGCAATCCCGCCACTGGGTATGTACCCCTCGCCCCAAAATAAATCAAGTATCAAAAAGACACCTACACTTGCATGTTTATCTAATGCTATTTACATTAGCAAAGTCATGCAGTCAACCTAAGTGTCCATCAACTGATGGGCAGATAAAGAAAATGTGGTATATATGTATACTATGGAATCCTACTCAGTCACAAAAGATAATGAAATAATGTCTTTTATGGCAACATAGACGGAACTGGAATCCATTATTCTAATTGAAATGACTTGAAACAGAAAGTCAAAAACCACACAGTCTCACTTATAAGTGGGAGCTAAACAATGGGTACACCTGGACATACAGAGAAGAATAATAGACATGGAGATTCTAATAGGTGGGAAGGTGGGAGATAGGTGAGGGATGAAATAATTCCTATTGGGTACAATATATCCTATTTGGGTGATGGGTACACTAATAGCCCCAGACTTCACCACTATGAAATATATCCACGTAACATAACTGCACGTGGACCCCTAAATATATAAAAATAAAAAAAGGAAATGATAACATTGGAATATTTCCCCTTCCTCGCTTTTTTCCTCTGGCCCTCCACTGCTGAATTTTGGTCAACATAATATATTTTTAGTTTTAGCTTTGTACATCTTATACTGTATTGTGTTGCATTGCATTGCATTGCATTGCATTGCATTGCATTGCATTGCATTGCATTGTATTGTATTGATTTATTTTTTGAGAGGGAGTCTTGCTCTGTTGCCCAGGCTGGAGTGCAGTGGCGTGATCTCAGCTCACCACAGCCTCCACCTCCTGGGTTCAAGCGATTCTCCTACCTCAGCCTCCTGAGTAGCTTGGATTACAGGCACATGCCACTGCACCCGGCTAATCCTTATACTTTAAATGCTTTTTTTGTCAGTATATCCTTTGACTCAGACATATTACACAAGGCCATAAGTGAATTTACTCTACCTTCCACCTTCTTTCCCTCTTCCTCTTCCAGTTTTGGTTAGGTATTTAAACCAATTTATTTGGTTAGGTAATTAAAATTTTTCACAGCATATAATATGCCATCCAAATCCCCACACTTGCTTTAGGATTAGTTCTACAATTAAATACATTCCATGTTTGCCACCATTCTTTTTACTTTGGGTTAAGGAATTTGTCAAAAACTATACAAAAATTAGGTAACAGAGCCAGGATTTAAACCAAAGTTTGACACAACATTCCATGCTTTTTCCACTACATTATGCTTCTTCCAAAAGTCTACATACACACACATACACACATACACACATACACTTAAAACTACACTGAAAGCAAAAGAGATCAAGACAGTACACAGAAAAAGTAAGCAAAATATAAGAAATTAAGAGTTAAAAAGAAACAATAAAAATTGAAATAAATGGATAAACACATAAAAGAGACTGAATTCACTTCATTAGCACCCCAAAATAAACACTGTTTTAAAATTTTTTCATGTGGGCACAAAAGGTTATTTTTTTTTATTGATAAGATTGGCAGGCCAATATTGAAAGAAAAGAAAAGGAAACAAGAGACCAACAAGTCTATAGAGGGTTAATCATTTCTTCAAAAAGGCATTAAAACAGGAGGCTAAGTTAAAAATCATTAGGGATTATTTGCATCTCTGGAACTAAGGCAGCCATAGACTTCAGCAGAATATTTAACTCATTTGATGTCCCAAGGGATGGATTCATTGCAAGAGTTTTCTGATTTGGTTCTCTGTGGATGGCGTGTAAATCATTTGGGTTGTCTTCAACTGTCAGTTACAGAAGACCAGCCCTAAATAGCTTAAACATAACAGTGAAGTCCATAGAGTAGACTTTCGCAGGGGAAGATAGGGTGGTACTTTCAAGATTGCTTATTTCAGTGGCCTAATAGTGACATCAGAGTCCAGGTCTTTTCCTTCTTTTCCACTGCAGCTATCCTCAGCACACAAATATTTTCCAAGGATGGTCCCCACAGGGATACCAGATGATTACAGCAGCTCATGCTCATCGTCATGTAAGCACAATAAAAGCCAGAAAGGACCATCCCTTCCTTGTGGACATTTTAAAGAAAGTGCAATCCTTTCCCAGCAGCTGTTTTGCACACTGGCCCACAAGTATCATGGCTGGAATTGTGTCACATGCTCTCTGCCACACCAATCATTGCATTGGTAGGAGGACTGCAATTACAGTAATTGGTCTAAAGTAATCTCAATTCATCCTCCCCCATGGGGCTAGAAATGGACACAGACTTGCCTGAAGCTCAGAGCCACCCAAATTCAAGGCAAGGAAAAATGAGATTATCAACCAACAACATTTGTCATAGGTAGAAATAGAACAGAAAGACCTTCCTTTTACCCTCTACCTCTCACTTTTGAACATTCTTAAATACTATGGAGGATGAGAAGACACATCAGTCCATCTTTTTTACATGCATCTTCTAACAGTTGATTGTTATTGGGCATATGTTGCTACCAGCAGGCATATACCTTTTTCCATATAATGAATGGCACACTAGGTTTCTCTTCCAGAATGGCCATCAGGTAGTATTTATTTATGACTAATGTTAGCTTCTCAAGGCCTTTATGAGTCAATTAAGAGACCAGCCTGAATGTCTCCATGAGCTAAATGGACGTTTACCCACATGCATGTACATAGTCATATTCATGAAAACACCTATGACTCCTACGAGAAAAATAAATATTAAACACAGGTTAAAAACAAGCATTTCAAATGGCTGAAAGAGGGTCTAAGATCATATGAAATACACCACAGGTTTAAAATTACTACCCACCAGGAGGATCACTTGAGCCTCAGATTAAAAAAAAATATTAAATTAAAAAAATAAATTAAAAAATTATTAATCAAATCAAATTTTAAAAATATTAAATTAAAATCAAATTAAAATCAAATTAAAATCAAATCAAAATCAAATTAAAAAAATATCAAATTAAAAAAATATTGCCTGGATTTTCATGAAGGAAGACATAAAAACCAAGATAAAGAGGTAAAGTGCCAATTTTAAGCAAGATTTATAGAATGGTTGTAATGTGCCAGATACTGTATTAAGTACCTTATGTACATTACCTCACTCAAAATTCACAGTCAGATCAAAGGCAAATACTAGTATTATCTTCATTTTGCCAAAGAAAATACTGAGGCTAAGAGGGTAAGGATATTGCTCAGGTTCCTCTGTAAGTGAGTGGTAGGGCCAAAAATTAAACCCAGTTGTGTCAGGCTCTAAAATTATGTTTTGACCTTTGACCTCTACCCTGAGAAGACAATGGGAACAATGGTCCCCCTGAAATGTTTCCTCTCTCTTTAGGGTCCCAAATTGCTCCTGTAGAGCTACATAGACCTTGTTTAATAAGTCATCACTGCTGCTTGAAAGAATCAAGAAATATTTCGAGAACATTACATATGTCTCTGATATAGAGGCTCTCTATAAAGAACAAACTGTACTCCCCTTCCACTTTTGGAAATATAAAATATTTTAGGCAGAATTTATGGAATAAATGCCTTAATAGTACACAATTTTATAACATTTTTATTTAAAAAATGTTTTTATATGTGTTCTGTGAAATAATCTCCCTCAAAGACAGCAGCTTCTTTTAAATTTCTGAAGAATTTTAGTTGGAGAAAAAAATTCACCTAGATTTTTTAAGTAGCAATACATAATCTTTTTTTTCATTTCTAAGATTAAAAGGCATTTTCAACCAAGTACATTTGCAAGTTCATTGGCTTTAAACAACAAAACAAAAACTAAATTCCATCTTACTGAAATTGAGCAGAGCATTGCAAATGAATTAGCTCAATTATTTAGAAGGTGTGGGATGTCAGGTATATTTAGAACAAGGTAGGACCCAGGTTATGAGACTTCAGTGTTCTGCAACCCTACATTAAAATTGGAGTAATGAGCTACTAAATGTATCAGACTTGAGTTCAGCACAGTAAAAACTTTGCCAATATTTTACATGCTTAATACAAATCCCAAAGATAAAACTTTTTCTCATAAAGCGTGATTTCCATCTATGTCTCTCTGAATGTTAGAGTCATAGGATAAACACATTATTTACCCTGTATGTGTGTGCGTGTATTTATTTACCTCAATGATGATCTGATAATCATGCCAGAAGCTAGTATTCAAGAGAAACTTTATTAGTCCTGAGAGTATAGAAAGATTTAAAAGTGTATGTTAATTAAGTAAAATGTACGGTGAACTTATTTGGAACTGTATTTAATGAAATACACAATTGTTACTGAGCTGCATGGCAATTAGCTGTAAGTCATACAGAATTTACAAAAGACTGTCATTTCATCAGCATTAATTTTACACAATCAATCTAATTTTTAAAAACTTTTCTATAATCATAAACTTTTCCCTGGATAAAAGCCATTTACATAATTCTGTCTCCTCTTCTCTCTCTCTACATTTTTTTCCTTATCTTCCTGCCCTTCACCAAGATAGAGGAGGACCCAATACTGGGCCCTGCCCAAGGCCTCAGCATCCACCTCTCCTCCTTCCCACCTGATCAGGGCATCAGTGGCTTGGAAGCTCCAGGCCCTCGGTTCTTCACACCTTGGAGCCACATGTAGCATGTCCTTAGATATGCATCTCCTGGTTTATTTGGAGGCGTCTTTATGACATTCCCAATAATGTTGGGATGGGACAGAAAGGAGAAACCCAGGCATGTGGTGAAAGGGTGGTAACCCTAGGGAGAGAAAGGGCATATGCCAATGATTCTGGAATTGTAGCATCAAACAGTTTGGGGTCAGAGGAGTGAGAAGGTGCAGGCATGGAGATAAAGAGTGGGGAAAAGAGGGGAGCAGAGCAACCTGTGGGGCCCAGGATCTCCGTAGGAGACCTTAGCGGTGAACACATGCTCTCCAGGCACAGCTTCTGGCAGATTCAGCCTCAGCTCATCCTCCTCAGGGAAGCTGGAAGACAGATGGAGCTGGAGGACAGAGCTACTTGGGCTTTCCCTGACAGCCCTCACCAGCAAAGCATACTTGCCTTCCTAGAAGAATTTGACAAATTTGGGCCTAATCTTAGCTCTGTCATTTTTAGCAGTGTGACTTTAGGTAGTCACCAACCTGTCTGAGCCTCAGTCTCCCCATAGGTGAGGTGAGAATAATACTCTCTACACAGTTAATGTGAGGATTTAATGAAATGAAGCATCCGAACATTGCCTAAAACAGAGCAGGCTCTTGACAAAAGTGTTTTTCTTTTCTTCAGCCCTGAGGCATGAAGAAGGTTCTTCTTCTCATTTCCAACTTTGCTCTATTTTCCCCACCGGTATTTATTTCATTTCAGGTTTTAGAATCAGAATGTTAAAAATAAATACATAAGGGATTGGAGGTGAGTAAATTGGAGACTGAATAAGTGATGGCTTGGGTTTCTTCCGGCTGGGTTGAAGGAAGAGGAGTCATGCTGGGTGAGGGGGTGTCACTGCGGAAGGCAGAGGCATCCCGGCATCTTGAGGGCACAGGGGCATTTTCCATCCCTGTGGAGTGGAAGCTGTGACTGTCCCTTGCAGGGCATCTAGGACCTCTGACTGGACAGTCCTGGACCATAGGTCTAATGGGCATTCAAAGGTCCTGTGAAGGAGGAGGCTCCCCACCCTGCCCACCCAACTCTAGGACTAAAGTGCTAGGCTGGGGAGTTTGGGTGTCTGGTAGGATAATTGCTGCCTCTTGTGCATTTAGCCCACGACTTGGGTTAAATCTACAGGCTCGCCTCTCAAAATAGACACTGGACTTAGCAGTATACATAACAGACCTCCCCTCAAAATCTATTTCTAGTTTTTGAGGACAGCCAGGCTGACACTAAAAATGAAACTGGTTCTCTCATAGCATCTTGGACCTGTAGGATTGTTCCTGGCTCCTCTTTAAAGTGCCTGGTGGCTTTTCCTTCCCTATTCAATCTCTGTCTAACTATCTACATTAATATTTCAGAAACATTCAGTGGCCTGTACATTGGTGGTACTTTATTCCCCAGGCTTGAAAAACTTTTTTCTTGGAATTGGAATGCTTTGTGCAGTCTAATAGTCTGTGTTAGGCTAAGAGTCGAATAACATTGCCCTTGTAATTATCTTGTCACAGCCATAAGACAATAAGTGAGGGCATGTCTGCTCTGCAAAAGGCCAATTCAATTGTGACCTTAAACAGATGTTGTGATCCAAATGAAACACATATAATGGGTTACCAACCAAATTCAGTCATTTCCAGCCAGTCAGTATTCCCCCCTCATCTCTACCCACTAAGTTATACTAACAAACAGGTTATTATTTAAGTAGAAAAATGCAATATTAAGAAGTTAGAAAACATTCATTGAAAACAGACTGCCTCCGCATTTGCGCTGAGCTAAGTTCTATGAAATACCTGCGCATTTCTCAAATCCAGACGATTTTATGTTCATGCCTGATTCTTTAGTGGTAGCTTCAGGACCATTTTAATAAGAAGATTCCACCTCAAACAAAGATATTAGGCTTTGGGGCAAAGCCTCATTAAAAAAATACAAGAAGCACATTTTTAGAAAGAGTTTTTCAAAGGCTGTCAGAAACCCCAGCTGAGTTGCAAGGGCCTAGGCTACCTCCTGCCCCCCTCCCCAGTTCTCTGACAGCTAACTTCCCTAGGGCCATTGAGGAGTGCAGATGACCTGACCATGCAGGAGTCCTGTGACAGAGGAGTAATATTAACTAAGTTAACTAAGTGGGAAGGGGGGCTTCACAGAAGTCCGTCCGGAGGCGCGTACAGGAGACACGGGGATCTACCTGGAGGAAGAACTAAATTTGTCTTTTCTAGTTCAAAAAAGCCTTCCTGAACTCTTAGCAAACAAGCCAGTGATCGCCTCCTCGCCTTCGCCACTTTAGTTCAGCCTCTTTAGTCCCCATGGAGAGCCGGGATGAACTAGCCCCGCGCGCTCCAGCGGTCTCGGTCCGGGCCGCTGCTTCCCGGAAAGCCACTCCCTCTTTCTTTTCCCACCTGTGTTTCCATTTTCTTTGTCGAGTACGAAACTAGCCGGCCACCCACCCGCCCCTCTCCGTGGCGGAGGTGCCTCCACAGAGCCAAACTTTGTACCTTCTAGGATGGAGAGGGATCCCCCAATAATCAGACACTACCGGCGAGCCAGCCCCAGGGAGGGGCGACTGGTGGAGCTGGCTCCAGGCCGTTCCCGCCGCGCAGCCTACGGGCCCTGGGGCGCGCCCACGCCCGAGCCCGGCCCCCCTCGCGGCGGCCCGCGGGACGTCACCTGGGTGCTGGCGTCCTCCCCGCGCGGCGGCGGCCCGGGCGCCCTTCCTCTCTGCGGGACTGCAGGTCTATCCGATAAGCGCGCGTGGCCAAAAACAGCTCGAAGCGGTTCCCAGCTGCGGGAAGGTGGGGGAGGAGTGGGAGGGTCTCTGGGACCGATTGGGAGCCAGCCCTACCTCTATTTCCAAAGCGGGAGTCAAGACACAGGAACAGCCAAACGCCCGAACCAGCGGGGCTACCTTTGTCACTTCATCCAATCCGAGCATCGGGTGCATCATGCTCTTTTCTAGGAGCGTGGGGTGCCTTCGCGAATAAAATCTGAAGGCATCTCTGCTCTCGCGGAGCTTGTTTTTTTTTTCTTATTTTCAAGTGCTTTTCTTGACTTCGGTAGTCTCTAAAGTTCCTGTGAACATTTGTAGGTGTTTTCAGCTAAGCAGTAATAGAAACCCGACCTTCTTTTTATATGATCAAATGTTTATTGATGTACCAAAGGTTTAAAGGAAGGGCAGGGGGAAAGGAAAGAGGAAAGAAGAAACCTATAATACCACCAAGGAACTTGTTTTGTTTTCACGAACTTTTAATCCACCCAGTACAACTGCTATAATGATCTTGAGCTTCATGCTTGCACCCTGATCAAATCTGCTGTCCTTAGTGGCTACTTAGCAAATAAGGTGACAAGGACGAAGCTGGAGTTGGATCACTTCCCACCCAAGGGAGTCTCATACGATTTTGGAGACAGGCAGCCCGCCCCGCATTCCATCCCAGCTTTATCCTTTACTGTTAGGCATATGACCTTGGGCAGATTCTTTAATGTTTCTAATCCTCAGTTGCTCATTTGGTACTACCAGAATTGTAAAACTTCCCTCCCAGGGATGCTAAGAGGCTTCACTGGCTTGACATATGCAAAAGCCCTCAAATCAGGCCTGGCATGTAGTTAGTGCTCAATATGTGGTCCTATGATAATTATAGTCATTATAGCACCTTTCAGAATCCTTCCTTCATCTATAGTGTGAGAAGTCAGAGTGGCATGGCAAAATGTCCTGTGTTTCACATTAAGTTAGGAAAACGAGAAAAACTTGAAAGGTTAGTGACATTGGTTAAAATTTCAAAATTTTTAAAGCAAGTGTAGAGTTAATGATTATACATTTCAGAACTGGAAGTCGCCTTAGAGTTAGCGTTTGTGCAAAAAGACATCATCTCTAAAATATCTCAGAAAAACCAAGGAGATATGAGTATGGGAGATTAAATTTAAAGAGAATTTGGATTTCAAAGTGGGAGATTTCAAACCATCTCTTCGGAAAGAAAAACAAGAAGAAACACCTGACCCATTTATCAGTCTGATTATCTAAACCCCCTCTACAATACCCTTGTGGAAAAGCCTTTTTCAAGTTCTCCGATAATATAAAAATTCAGCCCACTATGAGTTTATACACCTCATGTTTTTTCCAAGTTAAAATCTTGAAGTATATTTTCCTGTTCAACTTTTCTATCCGTGACCAAATGTTAAGTCATTTCAAAGAAAACTCAGAGTGGCTTGTCTTGAAGTTCTCACTTGTAGGCAATCTATTTTAAAAAAAGACAGGGATATTGGTAATGCCAATTTTTGCTACTTCAATTCTTTGTTCCAGTGATTGATAATGATGAGGATGATGATGTTGACAAATTCTATCTAATTATGTACTCTCAATGAAGGATGAATAAATATCGTTTTGTTGTTGTTGCCAAATTGAAAAGTGAAGAATACTTTTTTTTTCCTAGCCCAATATATTGTATTGTGTTTTATAGGGCACTGGTGGCTAGAAAGCCTGTGCTAGAGATCACTATTTAGGAAAACATTAGCATATGAGGCCTAATTGCATCCTTGCTTATGTTTGTCAATTTCCATTGATGTCAATGGAGGATATGTGGCCTCATCTTACATTTTAGCGCCACTTTTTATGTATACTTTAAAAAGTATCATTACATTCTTTATTTTTATAATAATTGGCAGGTACACAAGATGGGTGTTATCCCATTTTACTAATAAAGAAACTGAGGTTAAAAGTTACAGTAAACCATAGACAGTGAAACAGAGGCTGAACCGGAAATAGAATCCCACCCAATTCTCACGCAGGACCTTGAGCTTTCTGATGAGGTCACATGGTTTAGATAATGGTAGGGGAGCCAGAATGCCCAGTTAAAATCCCACCCCTCTAAAGTCCCTGCCTTTTTTTCTCAGCTGGAAACTGGGAAGTTTGTCAGACAAAGCACTTCAGTTTACTGGCAATTTATGTGTTGGGAGGTGGCTTTGTGGGCAGAGCTCCTGCTGACCTGGTTTTTTCCTACTATGGCTACAGACTTCTGACTATGCTTATCAGAAAAACTTTCATTTGGTTCAAGGATTTTTGGTGAGTCTCATTAATTATGGTTTTATAACAATAAAAGAGATTGGTCCAATGACTGACCCCACATGCTGATGAGAATGAGGCTTATTGTGTTCCACGCGTATATATACCATAGACTGCAGAGTGCCCGCAGTGCGTTCTGATCTCTATTCCTTCTCATTAAGGGATTGTTCAGGAACATCTCTGTGCTGACTTGGCATGGCTTTCTTCTGAGGACCCAGGCTGTTCCTGAGCTCCTCACTAGCCTGGGCTGGGATATTACTTGTCTCTGCAATCATCTGCTACCCAGCTTGGTCTTTGGCTCTGCACTTCCTCAAAGTACAGTCTCTGAGAACTTAGTCTTAATCATCCACTCCTATCAAAGGATCTGATTCCCTCCAAAATCCTTTATAGAATCCTGACTGAGGTTCTCTAGGAAAATGATTTCTCTCTAAACTGAACCCACTGTGTCCATATTGATTCTATGAACTGAATTTTCATTGAGCTTTGACAACAGAAGGGATTTTAAAGACCAATTAACATGAAGAATTTCTGCTAGGAATCTAGTAGTGGGTTCCATTTAGATTATAATGTTTTAAAATGTCTCTCAGGCTGCAGCACCTCAGGAAATCAGCCTGAATTAGGAAATTCTCAGGAAGTTAGTCAGATGTCATTTTGTGCCCACTAACATAAGCATTGCATAAAAAACAGTGAGATATTGCAGTGTTTCTGAAAGCATGTCCTGTGGAGCACTCGTTCCATGAGATGATCCATAAACAAAGGGTTTTGTTGTGAGAGAATTGTTGGTCCTAGCTCTTTAACCCCTCCTTGGATCCACTCCTTGCAATAGCCTCATCACAGATGGAGCATATTTCATCACTCCTTGACTTTGGGCTTGGCTATGTGACTTGCTTTGTCTAGCTGAATAGAGATTACAGAAACAGTATGACAATTTTAGCAGTAGGACTTAAGAAACTTACTGCCTTTTCACTGCCTCTTTTGTACCTCTGGCATTGTCCAAGAAGAACATGTCCTGGTTAGCCTGCTAAGCCAGGGAGGATAAGAGAAGCATAGAAAACACAAATTCCCAGGCCTGCTGCTTGAACCAGAAGTGTTCCAGTCAAACTTCAGCTCTATAAGAATAAATGATGATTGTTCTGAGACACAGTTTTGGTGTGGTTTACCATCTGGAATTATTGTGGCAGTAGATAACTAGTAAAATAGTCAAAAGAGTTTGGGCCACATATAACTCCCTCTTCTCAGAGTCATAGCCCACATTAATATATTAAAGGCTCTGAGAAGGACTGCATTAATTCATTACTTCCCAAACTCATTTCATTTTTTACCTTTATATTATAATAATATCATATAAAATATACACTTTGGATTAAAAAACAAAAAAGAAGAGCAGTTTGCCTAAGTGCTAAACTTGTTATTAAGAAACCTGGATGAACTCTTAGAACAACTGACAATGATTTTCAAGCCTTACCAATCCATCAGATTTAAAAAGTTTGCTTATTAGTAAATTCCCATTTACCTTCTCATGGCTGCTAAATTTCACATCAGTGACTTGTCTGGTACAGCTCTAAATTTCTAAATGATTAAAAATTATTTTCCACTTCTGGTGCTAGCCAAATTTCAGAATGATTTTATAATTGGTATAAAGAACATTCATTTTTTAATAAATGACCAATGAATTATATTGATCAATTTTAATTAAATTCATTTTTTCAAATAACAAATCTAATATTTGCCATTAAAGTTGCTTAGCAGCTATGTTGGTGTTAAAAATGAGAATGAATAACCTAAAATACTGCCTGATCTCTTTTTCTCTTAGTTATTGAGAAATGGGGAGCACTTTTAGGAGAACTCTTTTTTAAGCTTAGTCACAATGCCAAGGCTTGGAACTGCTTTCAAGCACAAAAGAAAACACAGGGGTTGCAGGAAACATATAGAAAACACCTCCTTTTTCATTTAATTTGGTAACTATGAATCATTGTTGATATCTGTTTATATTCCCTAAGGGGCCTTGGCCTATGCTTTCATTTCAAATACATGTGCTCATGTTGAACAACTACCATTGGGAGTGATATTTGTACAAGAATTTATTTCTTTCCAACTTCCTGAGGAATGGTCACAGCTTATCATGTAAGCTGTCTCAGTAAGCATAAAACATTATGACCTGGAATGTCTCAAAACAAAGTGAAAAATCAGTTGACCTTTTATACTTTTTCCTTATTCTAGGTGGACTTCTTTCTTTCCACTATATTAGCCCCTGACTGGCTGGTCTATGGTACGGTGCTATCTATTAACTAATGTGTTAGTAAAATTATTTCATTTTAAAAATCTTTTATTTTAAAAGTGGTACTTTTAAAAGACATTTATTCCCAATAATAAAATGCTTGGAGTATTATTCCAGATACTAGGGGTACAAAGATGATATCATCCCCGCCAATGAGGACCTTGCAATCTTGTGGTGAAAATAAACACATGAATAGATACAGTGCAAATGAAATGAAAGTATGATATCCATTCCTAAGATAGAAGTAAGACATGTTAATTGAGTATTCTTAAAGGAAGTCATTTTTATGAGTTTGCTCATGTTGGGTAGCAGAATTTTGATGGGTTAGTGAGTTGAGGTATACAGCCTAGTTTTTATTCTTTGAAAAAACATGAAGGGTGCTTTACCTTGGGTTCTAAGACAGACAATCGCCAAGATTCACTGTGAACTACCATCTTTAATATTTGGAATGAGAACTACGTACTCTACTAAACAGTTGCCCTAAGGCTAGTTATAGATAATAAGCTATATATAATATAAAAAGAGAAAGTGGATGTTAATATCCAACTCCATCCTTAGGAATTATGAGAAACTTTGAGGAAACAAATTTCAATGAACTGTCTTTGGCTTAATCCACTCTGTATTTCTCCTGCTGCATCAGGTTCCGTAACCCTCTGCTATGTCTCCAGTGCTTTTTGGGCTAAAGTAGAAATGCCAGGGCTGGTTTTCAGTCTCAATTAATTTGCACAAGTTTCACTTTGGCTTCAGAGTTTGTAGGGATAATTGCCTCCCCAAATGCTCTGGGAAATGCATGCTCTTATTACAAGGGTTACCATATATCTCAGTTTATCTGAGACAATCCCAATTAATGCCTACTGTTCTGATGTGACTATTAGTTGCATCTTATGCCAGTGTAATGGATTAATGGGGCAGCCACCTATTTGTCCTGCTCACCCTGTGGGAAAGGGATGGGAGTGTTATAGTCTGCTCCCTTTGTCTTTGAGATAAGAGCTGAAAACAGAGCAGAAATGTGGGTGCCATGAAACTTCCTGTGTGCACATTAATATCTTTCTTGGGGGGCAGTAGCTCAGAATTCTAAGGTTTTAACATTTCATGTCCCCATCGAATTAGCGTCATATCCTTCACCTCCCATGCATTCATTCTTTGAGAGTGAAATGTTTAAATGCCTACATTTAATATTTACATTTATGCTTTTTGAATAATTTTTGAATTATATGATTTATAAATAATTTATAAATGTCCTTCATTTTACTGTAATAGCTATTCAGAAAAATGATCTAATTTACTCAATTTTAGTGTAGCACCGCCATAAATTCAATGGGAAATTGAAAAGAACTCACTGGTTTGCTGTTTCTCAATGTTGGTGAATTTCATCTCTTTATTTCAGATACATTGTGTCCTTGTGTATTGAGTAAAAATAGCTCCACTATCTAATAACAAAGACGTACTGTGTTTGACAAATTCCAGATTATAAAACATGTTTATAGTGGAATTGATAAAATTCATAGTAGCAGCACTGTAGGGAAGACAGATCTATGTAATGGGTCTAGGTATGGATTGGAATCAAGTCTAAAGGCCCCTTGTGTAAGTTGTGTGCTTTGAGGGAAGTAATTTATTGTTTGGGAGCCTCAACTTCATTATGGATAAAATGAGGAAAGTAAAACTTGCCCCACCCACTTCATAAGGCAAACAAATGTGATGAGTGTAAAATAACTTACCAAATGTAAAGTACTATGTGATCATAAGTGGTAGCAGAGAGCACTGTCCTTCAGGCTGTTTAGAGGTATTATACTCACAGAAGAAAATATATCCACTTAAAAGGTGAGATTTCTTAGTCTATCTCTCTTTCCATTGGCAATTCCATTCCCCCTATACAGACTAAAGCTCAAACAAGTTCAAGCCAACAAGAATTTGTCAAGAATTACTCTGCACCACTGGGTTTTGACTCCTGCCAGTGCCTGAACTTGATTTGGTTATAAAGATAAATAAGATATGATTCTGCTCTAGGGAGCCCACAATCCAATGAGAGAGATAGACATACACAAGTTAATTTCAATATAATGTAATAAACAGTGTAATTTTTAAAAAAGTCACAGAAGAATGTGGAGACACTTAGTAAACCTGATTCTCATAAGGTAAGTTTAAAGAAAGATTTCAGGTGTCAATGATATTGTGTATGTCAGAAAGCCTTCTGTAATAATCATTATGGCACAGTTCTCAGGTGTAACAAAGGGTCAGAGATTACACCTCCTTGCTCCTATAAAAATAACAAGCACAGATTTTGTTGTAGAACAGACCAGTGCCTAATACCTCATTCGGTCAATTACTCGCTACATTTCTGAGCTTCAGCTTCTTTATCTGTGGTGCAGGGGCAATAATATCTACCTCAGTCTGCTGGAATGTCAGCTTTACAAGGGCCTTTGGCCTCTTTTGTTTATTACTGTGTCTCCGTCACTTAGAACATGGTAAGCACTATGGACGTTACCTTACATAGATGGTAAGTACTCAATAAATATTAATAGTTGTGGAATTTGTTTAGTAAATGAAGGTAGCTATTCATCTCCCAATCACCATTTTTTTTTTCTTAATTTTAATCAAGAGCCACCATAAAGTCAAGGAGATATTGGACAGGGTCCACTGGTTTACTCTTTGCTTCTCAATTCTGATCAATTTCACCTTTTTGTCTTTCAAATATGTATTTCCAAGGTACACAGTGTCCTCGTATATATAGTAAAAAAGGCACTGTTACACAAGACAAAGGCAAAAGGCAATGGACAGGCCATGCTCATGATGCTTCCCTGTGTATATTCACGTGGTCTGCCATGCTGCAATGTCCTTCCCTATTGAGAAATTTGCAAGGATCTGAAGCCTCAAGTCTGTATATAGAAATGATATCATCAAATATGCATACTTTTTCTGTTTCTCAATGTTTGGAGTCTCTGTTTTTATAAGTGTTCAGTTATTCTGAAAACAACCTTTTCCCAAATTGTCAAAGAAAAAACTGTGACTATGCTAGAGTAGCTCATCCATCAAGCTACATCCTTTAAGTACTTTCTCATCTAAAGGATTGACAGATTGCACATTTCACTGGAAAGCTGTCACACAAATATTCCCCTGGAGAGTTGGTAGCTCCAGAGCTTGAAGAGTTGGATCTCAGAACGGCAAATACCTCATTGAGAACCAGCGCTAGCATCAAATGCAGTTCTCCCTACTGGCCACTTGGTGGCAGTGCCAACTAAGTGCCAGCTCAAGCCATTAGCGTGCACACAAGCATGTGATTCCCAACTTCTATTCAAATTTTAGGACATACAGGGGGTTTCTGGTAAATCACATGGGCTAAGGTAAACTTTGCTTACTGACAAAGAGGCTATATAAGAATTTTAAAATAAATTTCTTACCCTGATTTATGACATTAGGTTAGGCCCCCAGTTAGGTTACACCTAAAAAGGTGAATAATGGCAATTTCCTCAGTGTCTTTTAATAATCTCTACCTTGACATCACACATAGGTCAAACATAATCCAGGTCCTATCTCAGAACTGGTTATTATCCTGAACTGCTCCACCTCATAAATCTTAAACTCTGTTCTCTGACCACAAGCATCTATCTCTCCCTCTTTGCTGTTATCACAAAGATGTGATTTCTCAGAGATCACAGTCTCTTGAGCCCTTCTCTTTCTTCCTGTTTTCCAGATTCAATAGCCCATCCTGCAACCCTTCTGTATTAGGGTTCTCCTGAGAAACAGAATGAATAGAATGTAGACGGTAGATATATAGATTAGATAGATTAGAGATAGATAGATATAGAGATAAAGACTTATAATAGAAATTGGCTTATATGATGACTGTGGAGACCGAAAAGTCCCACAGTCTGGCATCTGCAAGCTGGGAACCAGGAGAACTGGTGGTGTAACTCCTGTTCTAATTCCTAAGGCCAGAGAACCAGGAGCTCCAATGTCCAGGGGCAGGAGAAGACAAATGCCCCAACTCAAATTGGGAGAGTGAATTCACCATTAGTCCACTTATTTGTTCTGTGCAAACCCTCAATGAATGGGATAATGTCCACCTGCATTGGTGAGGGCATAGGCTCGTTGCTGCACCTCTTTTGCTGTAAAGTGAGTTTCTTGATCAGAAACAATGCTGTGTGGAAAACCATGATGGTGGATAAGGCATTCTGTAAATCCACAGATGACAGTTTTGGCAGAGAAGCATTGCGTGCAAGAAAGGCAAGTTTGTATCCAAAGTAAGTTTCTATTTTAGTATGGACAAAACACTGCCCCTTCCATGATGGAAGTAGTTCAGTGTAATCAACTTGCCACCAGGTAGCTAGATGATAACCATGGGGAATGGTGTCATGTTGGTGTTCAGTGTTGGTTTCTGCTGCTGGCAGATTGGGCACTCAACTGTGGCCATATCCAAGTTGACTTTGGTGAGTAGAAGTCCATGTTGCTGAGCTCATGCATAACCACCATCTCTGTCATCAGGACCACTTTGTTAATGACACCATTGGCCAATGACAAAAGTGGCAGGAAAGAAAGAAACTCTGGTATCCACAGGACAGCTCATTCTATCTACTTGATTATTAAAATTCTCCTCTGCAGAGGTTACCCTTTGGCAGGCATTCAGATGGGACACAAATACCTTCTTTTTTTTTTCTCATTCAGAGATGTTTCCTCTCTGTGTGTTGGCCCATTCTTTCCCAGGCTCCTTTAACAACCCTTTAAGTGTTGCTGGAATTCTTCCTTAGATTTCTTTTCTCTCTATACAACCCCATGTGACCTCTTTTATGGCTTCAATTATCAATTATATACTAAAGAATATACTCCCAAAACAATATCTTCAGACAGCTTGTCTAAACCTGAACTCCTCATTCCTTCATGTCTTCTACCAAGTTTTTTATTTTATTTTATTTTTTTTACTCACTCTGTTGCCCAGGCTGGAGTGCAGTGGCATGATCTCAGCTCACTGCAACCTCTGCCTCCTGGGTTCAAGTGATCCTCGTGCCTCAGCCTCCCGAGTAGCTGGGATTACAGGAGTGCCCCACTACACCCTGCTAACTTTTGTATTTTTTTGTAGAGATGGGGTTTTGTCATGTTGGCCAGGCTGGTCTCGAACTCCTGGCCTCAAGTGATCTGCCCACCTCGGCCTCCCAAAGTGCTGAGATTATAGTCTTTTACCAAGTCTTCTCATCCTTTATTCTTCATCTCATTAATGGTTCTGTTAACCACCTAGTTATCAAATTGGAAACCTAGAAGTCATGCTTTACTCCTTCCTCTCTCTCACTTCACAAATCTGTGTAGGCACCAAATTCAGTTAAATGTAGTACCTTTACATCTACTGAGATAGCTCACTTCTCCATCTCCATAACCACTGCCTTAGCTTAGGCTGTCTTCATTTTCCCCCATAAATTACTGAATAAGTTGCTCATTCCTTCTCCCAACAAACCAATTCTCCAAACTCCTGCAAGAGGGAATTTCAAACAGGAAGATCTGATTTGCTTAAATTCATTTTTGGTTTTTCATATTATTCAGCATAAACTCCTAAGCATAAAGTTTTGGAAATGCATTCTGAAAAAGTGAAACAAATGACAACTTTCTGAAGCTACTGGAAACTTAGATAAAATGTTTAACATTAAAGAGAAACTATCTGTTTTGTGGTAATGATGTGAATTTAAATTTTGGTGGAGCAAGGCTTTGTGGTAAATATAACATTTGTATTAACATAAACATCTATGGAGAAGAAATAAATTCGAAGCTGTTTGTCATGTACAGATAAACCATAATTGTATTCAAACAAACTATGATATTATATCTGTTAAAATACAGTCTGTAGTTGTTGCAGTTTAAAGAATTTAACATATCTCACATGGTTAATGTCATAAAATATTTGCGATGAAGTTGATATTGAATCATAAAACAAGCTTTGACGTGGCAAATTGCATTTTATCTCTTTTCTTCCCATCATCAATTGAATTTTACAAGTGTTTTAGCCTTTGAAGAACTACTTTGCAAGTAGATGTTAATGCTCTACAACAGCGTTCAACTTTTTGTAAATGAGCTTTTTAACCTTTTAGTATATTAAAAAGTCACCTGTAAATCTATCAATCATTAAACTGTTCTGTGAATGTAATGTCAAAAAGTCAGCTTTGGCAGCATTTACTGAGTTGAAATTATTATAAAGAAAGCCTGCACCCAGATCCCAGATGTTGCTTTTCTAAATATCATTCTCCAATAAAAGCAACCAGGGATCCTTTGAGAATGGTTGATGTCAGCAACTCTCAGTTTCAGTTAGGACTGGAACACGGAAAATATAAGATGAGCTTGAAGCATTTGTAGCCCCAGGAAGCAAGGAAGAACCCCTTAAACAAAGGATAAAGGCATGCCGAAGGGACAAAAGAGCCAACCTGAAAGAGCTCCCAGTGGCCACATTGGAATAATTTGAAAAACAAAATAATAATAATGTTGGATTATAACTGAAAGCATAGTATGATTATACATGAATCTGCACTGAATATATATATACAATTCCCCTGGAATGGAAGTATAATTCCCTCCTCCTTGAGTATGGACTGGGCTTCGTGATTTTCTTCTAAAAATAGAGCATGAAAAGGAAGAAAAATAATATCTTTATTGTAGAGAAACCTGGCAAACCCTACCTTAAGCAAGTGATCGTGGTTAACATCACTAGTGCTACGGTATGTTGACATCCTGTGATGAGAAAGGCATTTCACCTTTGTGGTATTCTCCCAAACCCATAACTCCAGTGCATCATAGGAAAAACATCAAACAAAAACTGAAGAACATTTTATAACATATCTGACCAGTACTCTTCAAAACTATCAAGGTCGTCAAAAACAAAAACAAAGACACAGACTAAGATGAGACTAAGGAGATATGACGACTAAATGTAATGAGGTATCCTGGATGAGATCCTGGAACAGAAAAATGACATTAAGGAAAAACTAATGAAATTAGAATAAAGGGTGGAGTTTAGTTAATAGCAACATACCAAAGTCGATTTCTTAGTTATGAAAAGTGTACCATGGTTAAAGCATGATGTTAACAAAAGGAGAAACAGGGTCAAGGATATACAGGAATTCTCTGCACTACTTTTAAAGTTTTTTTGTAACTCTAAAATTATTCTAAAAGAAAAAGTTGGTTTAAAAAAGAAAGCCTATAATATGGAAAATGTTAAATGTATTAATCCCAGAATTTTGGGAGGCCAAGGTGGAAGCATCACTTGAGCCCAGGAGTTGGAGACCAACCTGAGCAACATAGGGAGATGCCATCTCTACCAAAAAATTTTAAAAATTACCCAGGCGTGGTGGTGCACACCTGTGGTCCCAGCTATTCAGGCAGCTAAGGTGGGAGGATCACTTGAGCCTGGGAGGTCAAGGCTGCAGCGAGCCTACGTCACATCACTGCATTCCAGGCTGGGTGACAGAGTGAGACCCTGTCTCAAAAACAAAAACCAAAAAACTTCTTATTTCTACAAAACCAAGGAGAAACTGAAGAAATTATGGAGAACTCAAACAGTGTGTACAGGAATCAATTTTGAGTATCTTGGCTTGTAGAAAGAATATTTTGATGGAGTGCCAATTTTTAATTGGATAATTTATATTGACATCTGGAATTGAAAGATATTGAGAACGCTTAGATTTTGCAGGATTTATATTTGGCAAAAACTTCAAAAGTATATAAATTCAGGCTATGTTTTTTCACAAGTTCTTTTTTCATACGAAATAATTTGTCAAAGAAATTGTACTCTGAAGGAAAGCAAAAAGCATTGCTTGTGACAGTATTGGGGTAAAACATTCATACATCTCAATTAAAATAAATTAGAATTGAGACTATTCTTCATAACTGGCTCTGAGTTTGCCAGGAACCTCAGTGCCTGTGGGGAGAACATATTATCCAATAAAAAAAAGTAGAGAAGTGTCAATTTCGGGTGTCAAAAATTTCAAATATATTAACCACCAAAATAACACTTTGCACATTACAATTTGATGAACAAAAATAATAAGATGCTTATTGGAAAAAATGCACTCTTCAAGAAAATACTAGTAACATAGACAGATGCAGCTAAGCAACCGAATATGCACTACAGTCATTGTTTTGTTTATTTCATTTTTAAAGCATTCAGGTAGTCAATATAACAAAATAATTCTAAAAATTATTTAAGGTGCAAGAATGTATGTTATTTTCAATTTTTAGAAGTAATTTTATTTTTTAAAAGTTTTTAATAGGACTACCAATGTAATACAATAGGACCAATATAGTAAAACCACAATTTGTTGCTCAATAAATATTTTAATTATATGTGTTTTCATGATTGTGTTAGCATATTCTCTTTCACTCTCAAACATGCTTTCACGTGGATAAATTCTGTGGTCACTTAACATATAGATATCCTTGAGCAGCCTGCAGACAGGCAACAGTTTCTTATTCATTGTGGTACCTTCATTATCTAGCATGGGGATATTTAATACAGGTTTATTGAAGGGATGAATAAATGAATGTACGTTTTGTCCTGCAGAGTGTTCAATGGTGCTGCTGCTAATGAAAGGTAAGCAGTAGCAAAGCTTGACATGAATGCTTTTCCTGTCAGCAGCATGTGGGCCTTTAACACCTGGGTGAACCCTAAACAGGTGCTGCATCGTGGAAACCCAGGTGCAGAGCGGAGCGCCTCATCCATCTCTCACAGCTGCTCCCTCCTTTTGGGGTTCCTATAGCCTCAATATTGTTCTTTTGAAGCTTTTAAAATCTAACAAAAAATTGAAAGAAGAATATAGGTAACAACCATGTTTCTTTCACTTCAGAAAATTAATAATTTTATACTGTCAAACATGCACTTAAATTTTCCTGATTGTCCCCCAGATATTATTTTAGCTGCTTTAAACCTGTATCCAATGAAGTTTCAGGCATTGCATTTGTCTGTGTCTCTTTTATCTCTTTTAATCTAGAACAGTCCCTGCCTTCTATTGTTCATTTTTCACATCCCTGGCTTTTTCGACAAATCTTGCAGACTGGCCTTTTGTCTACTCTTTAGTTTTTAAAATGTTATAAAGTGAATTAAGAACATATGGCCAAGTTCTCTTTTACTAGACAAGGATGATTTAGGGAGATGGGCTTTTAGGCAAAAATGCTAGTCAGAGAATGAGGAGAGATTTCATTTAACATACAAGACTTAGGGGCTCCTTTCCATATAGTCAAGGAAAAAATCCAGCCATTTCACTGAAGAAGTAATCATTTAGAATTCATTGATAATTACTACTTCTCAAAAATATTAGGTAAAATTTCCATCAAGCAATTTCTGAAGCACAATAACTACATTTGAAAAGAAATATTTTACACATTTAAGGCATGATTTTAATTTAGGTTTTCCACATACGTTATATGTGAGTACATTTAAAGTTAAATGACCTGCTACCACATGTTAATTATCATTTGTGCTAATAAACAACAAAATAGGGTGATAAAGAGGTATTTTAAATTTTATTCCATTTTTCCATACACTCTTGCTAGCAAATTAACTCTGCATTTTTTTGTGGGGGGGGGGCAGGGAATAAAGCAGGCATAGGCACCAATCCAAATCGATTCTCCTTTCATTAAAACAGACTGATTTGTTGCATTGAATCAATGAATAGCAGTTACTAGGTGCTGAGAATAGATAAAGAAAAGATAGCAAATATGGCTCCTGCTTTGGAAGATGTTTTGTAATAGTATAAATAAGAGAAACATGCTAATACATGTTCTTTCACTTTCCATCTTTTGGTATATATTAAATATTATATATATATGTTATATACATATATATATGATACTATTATAAATGATTCATTATCCATGGCCTTAAGTCTTCTTTCAGAATTTGTACAGAAAATGGTAGGCACTCAATAAATGCCTTTCGCACAACTGAACTCAAATTTGTTCCATGCATATTGCTATTTTCAGATTGATGTCACACATGGTCTGAGTGAATTTCATCTGCATTGAAATGTGGAGGAAGCTCTTGACAGATGACAGTGTGGGGCCCTGCAGGGTGAGAAGAAAAGCCGTGCCAGCCTGAGGGAGAATACTGTGACCTTAAGGCTGCCCTTGAAAGACAGCGGGAGTGTGCGGCTCACACAGCACCCCCAGCACATCCGTGCTGGGCTGGTGGGTCCCAGGATGTACACAGGAGTAGAAAACAATAACTACATTAGCATTCAGAGCCATCCACACCAAATCGCTGCCTCCTCCAATGTCATCTGCAGACGGGAAATCTGGGGATTTTTAGATGGTTTTTATGATAATTATAATGCCACTTACATGTGCATCTTTCTCTAAAGCACTGCTCATGAAGTAACTACCTAACCTATTATGCTGTTGTTAGAGGAGGAAAAAAATTAAAATTACTCAATTTATTTGTTTACGTGGAAGTCTTACTGTAGCATATGTTTTCATACATTTAGATAAAATGTATCCCTTCTGGCACCAAACAGTGTTGAATCAGTCCCTTCACCTCTATGAGATTTAGTTTCCTCATAAGTAGAGAATGAGTAAAAATATTCACTATGTTTATCCCTCAGAGTTGCTGAAAAATCAAATGAGAAAATGAATGTGTATGAAAGTAAAAAAAAAATGTGTTTTTACTACTATTACCTGCCTCTTCAGCTCATATGTTTGTATATGACTCACATCCCTGGATGGAGAAAGGATAAAAGTTTATTCTCTAGGGTCAGAACATCTCCCAGGAGTGGCCTGGAACACTTTGAAGTCAGGAAAGAGGGCTGCTCTATTGGCTACTTAAAGGAGTTTTCTCACTCTCTCTACATCCACCAAAGCCCAGTTCAGTATTTTCCTGTCCAACTTAGTGGTGTGCATCCCCACCCAGAAAACATTATGAGGTGGTGGAAAGACTCCAAAAACAAATAAAACAGCAGGGCTGGAATTTTGACTCCACTTTTGTGTTAGTCCGTTCTCATGCTGCTATAAAGACATACCTGAGACTGGGTAATTTATAAAGAAAAGAAGTTTAATTGGCTCACAGTTTCACCAGCTGTATAGGAGGCATGGCCAGGGAGGCCCCAGGAAACACAATCATGGCAGAAAGCGAAGAGGAAGGAAGCACGTTCTACATGGCTTGAGCAGGAGGAAGAAAGAGAGTGAAGGGGGAGGTGCTACACACATTCAAACAATCAGATCTCTTGAGAACTCACTGGCTAGCACGAGAACAGCAACAAGGAAATCTACCCTCATGATCCAGTCACCTCCCACCGGGTCCCTCTCCTAACATTGGAGACTACAGTTCAATATGAGATTTGGGTGAGGACACAGAGCCAAACCATATCAATATTTAATTTGGTGTGTGGTACACAATACTGAATCTTTTCAAGTCTTATTTTTCTTATTTGTGTAACAACCTTAGTATTGTTAGTCAGTTGTGTAACATAGAATGTGTGAAGCAATACACAGGGGGCTTTTAGAAAATAGTTTACTTTGCTCAAAATGGACAGCCCACACACCTTGAATTTCCTCATTTTTGGAAAGGAGATAACACTTATATAGGCAATATTCAAATTAATGAGACAATGTATGAAAACTCCAGCAAGGAGCTTGGCATGTGGAATGTAATTAATTCATTCAGGCTTCAGTCTTGTAATGGTAACATAGTGAGATGGGGCTGGAGGAGGAAAATCAAAGGAGTCTGTGGCTCAGACAGAGACCTAGGTCATGAGGAAAATAACCTGTGGTGTGTGTAATAGGGCTGAATTGAGGCTGCTTGATCAAGAATATCTGAGTAAAACCCACATTCTATTTTGCCTTTGTTTTAAAGATACAAGTGCCAATTGTTAAGTTTTTCATGCCTGACTTGTCTGTTTACACTGCTGCCTAGAAGGGACTTAGGCTGGCAAGTGCAGACGCTTGTTCTCTGGTGTCAGTAGACTGGAACCTAGGCTTGCCATTCATTGCTCTCCTGATCTTTATTTGCTCTGAAAGAGGAACTGGAGTAGATGTGGGAGAGATACAGTGTTTTCTAACCTGTTTTATCATACTTAAAAAGGTAGCATAAACTCCCAAGTCCCAATCTAGCAGTAAGTCTTCTTGTCTGTGCCTTCAAAATATATTGTCTATTCACTTCTTCCACCTCCACTGCCACCATCCCAGGTCAAGTCATTTTTTTTTTACTTTTTTTTTTTTTTTTTTTTTTGATACAGAGTCTTGCTCTGTCACCCAGGCTAGAGTGCAACGGTGTGATCTCTGCTCACTGCAACCTCTAGCTCCCAGGTTCAAGCAATTCTCCTGCCTCAGCTCCCCAAGTAGCTGGGATTACAGGTGCCTGCCACCATGCCTGGCTAATTTTTTGTGTTTTTAGTAGAGATGGGTTTTTGCTATGTTGGCCAGGCTGGTCTTGAACTCCTGACCTCAGGTGATCCACCTGCCTCGGCCTCCCAAAGTGCTGGGAATACAGGTATGAGCCACCGTGCCTGGCCCACTCTTATCTTGTAAATGGACAACTGTGTCAAAAGTATTCTATCTGATTCTGCCTTTTTTTTTTTTTTTTTTTTTTTGCCATTTCTCCCTGTACACATGGTGATTGTGTTGACAGCCTCCAGTCAACTCTTTGTATTGTGGCAGCTGTGTGGGTTGTGTGGGATTGACCCCACTACCATCTCTAGGGAGTACCCTGATGACTTAAAGCCTATCAGGAAAATCCATGTGCTGTTGTTGTAGCACTCGGTTCAGACGGCCCAGGACTAACCCAAGCAGCTCCTGATATTTATCTGGCCAAAGGATTGGTTCAAGGTAGTTCAATTGTGCAAATCTTAGGGCATTTGTCAAATGAACAGAGGGAGCCGTCTTGTTCTCTCCTTCTGGATGTGAAGGAGAAAGCATGATGTGGTATGCAGACTGGTAGCCATTTTGCCCAGATAGCCTGAGAAAGAAGCCACCAAGTAGGAGGCAAAGCCATTGGAATCTCAGAGAAGTGGAGTAAAATCCCCAACTAAACCATGCCTAAAGCCCTTTCTTCCTTTGAACTTTCAGTAACATGGACTAATAAATCCCTTCTAAGTCATTTTTGGATTCTTATAATGGTTCCTAATGACTTTATTATCAATTTGCTTAAAATTTTCTGCTAAGAATTTAGGATAAATTATAACTTCTTAATTAAATTGGACATGAAGCTATATAATGAGATGTTAACTTCTCTGACCTCTGTGGCTGCCACCTACCCTTTCTCTGACTACACTACAGATACCCCTGAATTCTTTCTATGCCTCAAATTCAGCAGGTTTACTCTAATCTCAGATTTATACTTGCTGTTTTCTCTGCCTAGAATGCTCTTCCTTCAGATCTTAAATTGCTGATATCCTCTTCTCATTCAGGTCTCAACTCAAATGTTGCTTCCTCGAATAACTTTCCCCTAACTACTCAATTTCATTTTTCTTCTGATCAATGCCACTCTCTATACTACTAATCTGTTTAGTTTTGTTCATAGCATTTGGTATCTAAAATTATCTTATTTCCTTTTATTTTGGTGTCTCCCCACTAAAATAGAAGCTTCTGGTGGGAGAAGATCTTATCTTTCTTCTTCATCCTGTATCTTATTGTCTAGGACAGTTCTTGGAACCATAGTAAATGGTAAATAAATGTGTGTTGAATTAATGAAAGTCACTAATGAAATATAAGATGATATATTTTTAATACTCTATTATATGAATGTCCTACTTATTTTTTATTAACTTTGATAAGTCCTTATATTGAATTCAATTTTCTAGATCAACAAAGGACCCAGTAGTCTCCAAAAATAGTCTTAAGTCTGGTATCCTGTATGTCTGAATAAGAGAATACCAAGAACCCAACTCTCCTATGCTTTCCAGTCCTTTGGTCTGCTCTTCTTCATTAGGTTCAATCTCTGTTTGGCTGATGTGAGCTCATTTGCAAAGAGTATAATTTGGATAGTGCTCCTGGAGTTTTTCAAGGCCTAGGTTCAGATCTGATCTTGCCTACTAATTGGTTGGTTCCCTCTCCGGGCTGGATTTGTTTTCTTCATGCTAGTCACTGTGTGGCCCGAATGTGGGTCCAAACTACCAAATCACTGAACCATCATGAATCATGAGATTGCTTGTTTTTCACACAGCTAGGGGCGAGAGGAACCTGCTGCTTTGTCTAACTCAGTAGGTGGGCACCTCTTGGACTGTGTTGCCTACCTACAGAAAGTTAGAATGTGCCAGCTATTCAGCCCATCACAACCAATACACACAAGAGCTTCCTCCACTCCTCTGCCATCCTCTACCCATGAATCTTTTTTTTTTTTGAGATGGAGTCTTGCTCTGTTGCCCAGGCTGGAGTGCAGTGGTGTGATCTCAGCTCACTGCAACATCTACCTCCTAGGTTCAAGCGATTCTCCTACCTCAGCCTCCTGTGTAGCTGGGATTACAGGTGCGCACCACCACGCTCAGCTAATTTTTGTATTTTTTGTACAGCATGGGGTTTCACCATGTTGGCCAGGCTGGTCTTGAACTCCTGACCTCAGGTGATCCGCCCACCTCAGCCTCCCAAAGTACACCTGTGAATCTTATTGGGTAGTTTCTCTTTTTCACCTTCAGCCAGTTGTGGAGGAGCCAGTATTACTTGTAGCTGATCCTACTTCCACCTTAGAAAGATCTCAACCATTTTCCTCCAGGGTATTCTTGACTGTTTTCCTTCAGAGCACTCTTGACCATTCTCCTCTGAGCTGCGTTGTCATCGAAGGGGACAGAAGGATAAATAAGTCAGTGTAGGAAAGTGGATTATGGAGTGAAGGAGCACTTCAGTTGTGAAAAGAGTTAAATCCAAGACATAGGACAGCTACATTTTCTGTTAACCCTGGACATAAAGTGAAGATGAATAACATAACTATTTAGCTGTACTTCCCATTCAATCCCCTGGCTTGCCTTTGTCTTTCCTGTCATTCACATGTGGAGCTGAGGCAGACCAGAGATTACTGGGAGCAGGCAAAGTGACAAAGTGGAGTATCTCTCAGTTCAGAATGTACTGTCTCTTACACCACAGAGGATTTATATTGTAATGAGCAATTGAGAGACCTAAGGGTGTCTTACAGATGAAATGTTGTCATTTAGGAAAAGAAGTAATGCTGTGCAAAAGAAAGTGGGCTGACTTGTAATCTACAATTTCAAACACTCAGATCTTTTCTTTCTTTTTTTGATAATGGAACTGATAAATGTTTTGTCTGCACCTTTCCTTTTAGATATCTCCATCATTTATTCTGATTTTTAATAACAAAGGCCAAATCCTTTAGTTGTAAGACTGTAGTGACTACCATGTTTTAGATTAATTAAATGTTTGGGGACCAAGTTGGCAAGAAGTGCTATCACCTTAAATCTCCTGGCTCCCCTGAAGGGTCCTGCTCCACTTACTTCCAGGATGACTCTGGCACCAAAATTCTTGTGACTCTGAGCCTTACCTTATACACATGTGAAACAAAAAGTCACTAAAAACCTTTTTAGCTGTTCTAACTCTATTGGTGGCTTTGTTTGGGAATAACTCAGAAAGAAGGTGGAAGTGTTAATAAATGCCTGTCTGTTCTAAACCAAAAAGTATCTGAGACAGGTCTCAATCAATTTAGAAGTTTATTTTGCCAAGGTTAAGGACATGCCTGGAAGAAAAGAACATGACATCACAGAAACAGTCTGTGGTTTGTGCCTTTCTCCAAAGATGATTCTGAGGGCTTCAGTATTTAAAGAGGAAAAGCAGGCTGGAGAGAAAAGAGGAGTGGTACAGGAATCCACATGTTGTAAGAGAAAAGAAGCAGACAGGGGAATTGTGAATTATGTGATAGTCTCAAGCTCAGTAAATCAGCACTTTACAAAAGATAAGGTGAACATAGAATGGCTGCTGGTGGAGATATTTAACCTTTTATCTGTAGCTCTCTGCTTAGGAACAATAGGAAAGGCAGTTTTTTTGTGTGACAGCTTTTGGCTTAATTCTTTCCTTTTGGCATAGTGAATTGGGGTCCCAAGTTTTTTTCCTTTCACACTACTTATACTCTACCAAAAAGTCCAAAAGTATATGGACATTTCATCTGAAACTCTGTCTTTATGGGAGTACCCAGTAAGTCACTACCAGAGTTTTAGAATCAGGTAAGTCCTAAGAATACCGCTGATTGAATTTCTCTCACGAGCTTGCGGTTTGGCCATTCTGATAGGTAAGAGAAAATATTTTCTTTTTACTAAGAAATCTTCTAGACCTATACAGTTCTAATTTATGAACTGTTACAGTATAGGACAAAGATTGGGGTTTAAGAGAATAATGAAAAGTATAAACAAGTCATGGGGGGTTTATAAATCTTGTAAAGAGAATTTTGTGTGTAATTGGGTTGGCTGGGATTAGAAGGGAATTGATTATACGTTTTTCTAAGAACTGAGCATTAATGTCAGGGGTGCACTGATACAGGACCAGAATCTGATTCTCTGTGTTTGAAGCAACAAGGTTTTCCTAGAATGTTGATCTACTCTTAGTAAAAAATAAATTGCAAGAGGTTTGGATTTTAATTCTCAAATCCATTTCTTTAAATTTTCAACAATCTTCTGACCTACAGCTTTTCTTGTTTTACAGCTTCTACCTAATTTCAAGTTGGAAGTGCTGTTCTCACTTAAAATGATAATTACATTTTTTGAGTAGAGTTTTCCTCTTAAAGCCCTTCAGATTCACATGCCTAGGGTTTGGCTTTTTACTGCATCTCACTACATGTGATTCACAGGTCATGCATCATTGCTTTCTGCTTTTCTTCCTTATCTCCTTGAAAAGGTACATAGTTTGCTTAACTAGAGTGGTTACTCTCTTCCTTAGCTTTTTCATCCATTTCTGTAGCCTTTGTGCTATTGTGGCCTAACACTGAGAAAGTTTATCTTAAAGGACTAAGAAAACAATATTTTTTCCGTTATAACTTGATTCTACACTCTTTGCTTTTCTTGATGCCTCTAAATTGTTCTGTGTAACCAGACAATTTTACCTGCTTTTACTTTTTCTGAAAGCTATAGATTCCCCTGCTCAAGGTAATGGTTCTCTTGTTTACATTGTTATTTTATAATATGGTGTACACTCATAATCATGGACATATACTCTTTCAGTGTCCAATTTAATTGAAGTACCTTTTCAACAGCCTTCCACTTCAAGGTTATGTAAATGGGCTTCCAATAAAGAGAAGCACTAATACTGCAGGAGATCTGTGTGTGTGTGTGTGTGTGTGTGTGTGTGTGTGGTTGCTTTTTAATGTTTTAAGTAATAAGCCTAAGAAACAGGATTTTTTTTTTGTTTTATTCATATAGTTGCTTGTGCTTTTCTTGTGCTTTCTGCTGTCCTTATTAGGTTTTTGATTACTTAGAAAAATTGAATCATCTCTAATTAGTGATGCTAAATCTTTCTTAAAATTTATTTATGCAGACATGTTGATGTTTTAAAAATTATTTAATATTTATAAAGGTCTGATAGTCCTTCTGTGACACTGTCAGTCATAATTCTGGCCATCTTAGAATACGGTAGAAGTGACTCAATTTCTTTGTGTTAGCTACAAAGAATTCTCATCAGATTTTTAACTGTGGCTATTTTAAGTTTTTGTCATTTACAGTTTTGATTTTTCTGTAAAGACATCTCCAATCAGATTCATAGGAAATACTCTAACAAGTACTTTTGAATACAGTTTCTGATGACTTTAAAATCAATGCATGAAGTAAAAATGTCCAAAATTTTCCAAAAAGTAAAAATGTCCAATGCTTATTAAAAAAGATTGAGGAATTCATGAAACTGCTAACCAAGATCAGACAAAGCAAGAATTTATTACATGGACTAAACTGATAAAGTAATATGATTTTTATAATGTTCATTTAAAATATTTATGGTTCTTTAATGAATTATGGTTCTTTATTTTTTAGATTTGAGGAAACTCATAAGGTTCCTCCAGTGTACAACAATTTGGTAACATATACTGTGAACAGAATTAAAATATTTGCTTTTTCTCTCTATCTGGTCCCTTCAAAATTCAAAAACTATTTGTGGCTATATTTATTTTATAACCATATATTTATTTACATAAGTTCAATATAAATATTTTCTTTATAACAATATATAATTTAAAATAGTGGCAAGATTTAACTAGGTTGTTGTATTTAAAGTTGTTTGTAGATATTGTGCTATGGAATTGTATATTTGAAACCAGTTAATTTTATGGTATGTAAATTATAATCACAAAAAAGATTTTTAAAAAACAAAAAACAGTTTATAGGTACTACAGATAAAACCTAAAGCCCAGCTTGATTTGTCTTCCTAGCTTTGAAAATTTTTCTAAGTCCAATATGAAATCTAATCACTATTATTATTATACTTATGTAAACTATAAGACCAAATCTAGTAAAATTAAATTTATTTAGAGCAAATTAGTCTTAATCTGATTACATTTGGCAAAAATTGAGATGAATACAATATACTGATTATTGGCTTATAGTCTGAAACATGTTATGTTTTCAAGTTTTATTATCTACCTGTAGACTGAACTGGATCTTACATTTTTTCTAGGTTTCTTCGAATCCAATTTTCTCCCATGGAATTACTAAACAAAAACTTCTTTTCCCTGAAGTCCTTTAATAATATAACTTTCCAATGAATCTTTGATGCTCAGACACTGATAAACATTCACAAGCATGGAGACCATCCAGGAAACCATGACCTCACCACATGAACTCAATAAAGCACCAGTAACTGATCCTGGAGAGACAGATATGTGACCTTTCAGACAGATGACTCAAAAGCTGTTTGAGGATGCTCAATGAAATTCAAGATAACATAGAGAAGGAATTCAGAATCCTATTAGTTAAATTTAACAAAGATATTGAAATAATTAAAAAGAATCAAGCAGAAATTCTGGAACTGAAAATTACACTAGGCATACTGAAGAATGCATCAGAGTACCTTAACAGCAGAACTGATCAAGCAGAAGAAAGAATTAGTGAACTTGAAGACAGGCTATTTCAAAACACACATTTGGAGGGGACAAAAGAAAAAAGAATAAAAACTATGAAGCATGCCTACAAGAACTAGAAAATAGCCTCAAAAGGGCAAACCTATGAGTTGTTGGCCTTAAAAATGAAGTAAAGAAAGACAGAGAGGTAAGAAGTTTATTCAAAGGGATAATAATGAATAACTTCCCAAAGCTAGAGAAAGATACTGATATTCGAGTAGAAGAATGTTATAGGACACCAAGCAGATTTAACCCAAATAAGACTACCTCAAGGCATTTAATAATCAAACTTCTAAATGTCAAGGATAAAGAAAGATCCTAAAAGCAGCAAAAGAAAAGAAACAAATAACATACAATGGAACTCTAATATGTCTGGCAGCAGGCTTTTCAGTGGAAACTTTACAGGCCAGGAGAGAGTGGCATGACGTATTTAAAGTGCTGAAGGAAAATTTTTTTACACAAGAATAATATATCTGGAAAAAATATCCCTCAATCATGAAGGAGAAACACCTTGGAATCTATACAAACACATGGAAATTAAACAATATGCTCCTGAATGACCAGTGGGTCAATGAAGAAATTAAGAAGGAAACTTAAAAATTTCTTGAAAAAAGTGATAATGGAAAAACAACACACCAAAACCTATTGTATACAGCAAATGCAATACTAAGGAAAGTTTATAGCAATAAGCACCTACATTAAGAAAGTAGAAGAACTTCAAATAAACAACCTGATGATGCATCTAAAGAACTGAAAAAGCAACAGCAAATCAAACCTAAAATTAGTAAAAGAAAGAATAAAGATCAAAGCATAAATAAATGATATTGAAACAAAGAAAACAATAAAAAAATCAATAAAATGGAAAGTTGTTTTTTTTTGAAAAGATAAACACAATTGACCAAACTTTAGCCAGACTAAGAAAAAAAGAGAGAAGGCCCAAACAAAACCAGAGATGAAAAAGTACAGATTACCGTTGATACCACAGAAGTTTAAAGAATCATTAGAAGCTAATATGAGCAACCATATGCCAACAAATTGGAAAATCTAGAAGAAATAGATAAATTCTTAGACACATAAAACTACCAAAATTGAACCCTGAAGAAATCCAAAACCTGAACAAAGAGCATGTAATGAGATAGAAGCCATAATAAGAAGTCTCCCAGCAAAGAAAAGCCTGGGGCCTACTGAATTCTACTCAACATTTAAAGAAGAACTAATATCAATCCTACTCAAACTATTCTGAAAAATAGTGGAGGAGGGTATACTTCCAAACTCATTTTACAAGGCCAATTTTACTCTGATACCCAAACCATACAAAGATACATCAATGACCTCCTTCGTAGAAATAGAAAAAATAATCCTAAAATTTATATGGAATCACAAAAGACTCAGAATAGTCAAAGATAGCCTAAGCAAAAGGAACAAAACTGGAGGAATCACATTATCTGACTTCAAATTATACTACAGAGCTATAGTAACCAAAACAGCATGGGACTGGCATAAACACAAACACCTAGACCAATGGAACAGAATAGAGAACTCAGATATAAATTCATATATCTACAGGGAACTCATTTTCGACAAAGGTGCCAAGAACATACACTGGGGAAAAGACAATCAATCCCTTCAATAAATGGTTCTGGAAAAACTGGATATCCATATGCAGAAGAATGGAGCTAGACCCCTATCTCTCACCGTATAAAAAAAATCAAAATGGACTAAATACTTAAATCTAAGACCTCAAACTATGAAACTACTACAGGAAACTTTGGGGAAACTCTCCAGAACATTGGTCTAGGCAAAGAATTCTTGAGTAAATACCCTATAAGCACAGGCAACCAAAGCAAAAATAGACAAATGGGATCACATCATGTTAAAAATCTTCTGTGCAGCTAAAGAAACAGTCAACAAAGTGAAGAGACAACTTACGTAATGGGAGAAAATATTTGCAAACTACCCATCTGACAAAGGAACAATAACTAGAATATATAAGGAGCTCAAAAAAACTCTATAGGAAAAAAACCTAATAATCTGATTTTAAAATGGGCAAAAGATCTGAATAGACATTTCTCAAAAGAAGACATAGAAATGGCAAACAGGTATATGAAAAGGTGCTCAACATCATTGATCTTCAGAGAAATGCAAATCAAAACTACAATGAGATATCACCTTACCCCAGTTAAAATGGCTTTTATTCAAAAAAGAGGAATAATGAATGCTGGTGAGGATATGGAGAAAAGGGAATTGGAGGTAGGAATGTAAATTAGTAAAGCCACTATGGAGAACAGTTTGGAGGTTCCTCAAAAAGCTACTGTATGATCCAGCAATCCCCTGCTAGCTATATCCCAAAAGAAACGAAATGAGAATGTAGAAGATATGTCTGCCCTTACATGTTTATTGCAGCACTATTAACAGCAGCCAATATTTTGAAACAATCTAAATGTCCATCAATAGATAAATGAATAAAGAAGATGTGTTACATAAACACAATGGAGTACCATTCTGCCATAAAAAACAATAAGATAGTGTCATTTGCAACAATATGAATGGAACTGGGACATATTATGTTAAGTGAAATAAGACAGGCACAGAAAGGCAAACTAACTTCACATGTTCTTACTTATTTGTGAGAACTAAAAATTAAAAACATAGACCTCATGGAGATAGAGAGTAAAACGATGGTTACCAGAGGGTGGGAAGGGTAGTGGATGGTGGGGAAATGGTGCTCATTAGAGGGTAGAAAAATATAGTTAGATAGAATGAATAAGATCTAGTATTTGATAGCACAACAGGATGACTACTGTCAACAATAATTTATTATGAATTTAAAAATAACTAAAATGGTACATTTGGATTTTTGTAAAGAAAAGATGCTTCAGGTGATGGATACCCCACCTACCCTGATGTGATTATTACACATCATATGCCTGTATCAAAAAATATATATAGTACGTAGGATATTTATATGTATGTGTTATATATATAAAATGTACCCACAAAAATTAAAAATTAAAAAATAAAAATAAATAAATTAGAAACTCTTGAGATGAGAAAAATCTCAAACGTCAGCTGTGGAGATTGAAGGCATATCTCCTGCCTGCCTGTGGTCTGGAGGGGCTGTGCTGGAGTTACAGGCCACCTACTCTGCTCTCGGTAGTTTGGGCAGTTTTACTAGAATAACCCATAATAATAAAATCTGTGGTTTTAACTTTAGTAATATAAGCTAATGATTTATAGCAGACTATTACTATTAATTACAATGTCAACAGTTTATTTTTACTAATGACTTTTTTTGAGATCTGAACATTTATAATAGAAATCATTTAGGCAGAGCAACATGTATATAAAAAACATTATTGCACATAAACCATTAAGCAGTGTTGGGTACATTTGAAAACTCTTCATATATCCCAAGTTATACATTCACAGAACAATGCTTTATAGATACGTCACACCTCCAGGAAAGTACATAGTCAAAAGCTCGACATTGATACACTTACTTTTCATATTTTTTCAGAAAGTATCTTGAATTTAAACATCAACATAATAAAAATTACATTTTCAAAGTTTTCCACTCTCCTTAATTAACTAGTAAGGCAGTATTCTTTAATGCCCTAAGAAACAAGCACATTTTACACTACACATTTTTGCATATGGCTTTGATAAATTTCTGCATATTGCCTAATTCTGCATATTGCTTTATGAGAGAAATTCTTGTATTTCCCTTTAATTCAGTTAGCAGACATTGATTGAAAAGTATAGAAAATGCACAGCACTGGGTTGGTTACAGATAAATAATTTGATATGGAAACCCCGAGTCCAGGCTGACCTGCAGCAATCCTAGCACCGCTTAGGAATCATTTATAAGCTAGGATGCAACTAAGGCTGGAGTGAGGTGTGTACTATGTCATAGGTGCTTTTGAGAACCAAGACACATGGAAGGTTATTGCTACTTTTATGAAAAGTTTAATAGGAAGTTAACAGCTAACATAGTATATAGAAGCCATATAGGATAAATTTAAAAGAGAAATTATCTTAGCTAGATTGAAAAAATAGAATACTAATTCTAATGATGTAAAAAATAGTACTATGAAAAACAAAATGAATAGATGACACTCTACAGAGTGTAATAATTTATTGAATATAGACACTAGAGCCTGGAAATGCCAGGTAATGAAGAGGTCAAAGAACTGAGGTAGAGGAGATTAATCCAAAAAAAATGTTCTCTATGTTACTTGGGAAAAATGCTATATTTAATAAGTACAAATTAATCTTTGTCTTAACTACAGACTGACTTATACATAGCATTGTTCCAGTCTCCAGTTATTTCCTACAGTGCACAAATGTCTTTAGAGATTTTGAAATGTATTGTTTTAATTAGCTTAAGCTATTTTAGATGTTAGACTTTAACTAGAGTTTTATGACATTTTATTACATCAATCTAATTCAGTGTTTACATGATGTCAGTAACCAGATGAAAAATTAAAGTATTAAATTATTGGCTTTAATTGCATAATTCAACAGCTGTCATTGGACACTGACTTAAGTCCTCAAGAGGCCTATAGTCTGACAACCTTTGAGTTGCATAAATTGGGACATCCCTGACTCTTGCATTCTGGTCTCACTTGTATATTTCTGAATTTATTACAACTGCAACGGTGGAATTTGGGTGAGATTTTTATGAAGGGAAAAATCTACATATACCCTGGGAAACTGAACAATGAGAAAAGTTCTGAAGGCATTAATTGCCAACGGACAATAGGTGACAGACTAGTGAGTGATGTACTGGTGGAATAGTTGAGGGGGTGAGGTGGTGGGCCAGGATTATGAAAATTCTACATTTGACTACTGCACTGAAGGGAGGAAAAAGGGAGAATGAATCAAGCAAATTGGGAATACTAGCCCATTCAGCCAGGAAGAGGGGTGGAGGCTGTGTCAGTTCAGACTTCTTGAGACTAGGAAGCTCCCTGGGAGGCTGAGTGCAGAGGGAGGGAAGGGAATGTGATGTAGGGGTCAGAACACACATCACGTGGCAGGAAGGCCTGGTCTGTCCCAGCAGGAAGGAAGGAACCTCTGATAGAAATTTCCCGGATGAAAAGCCATGATTGATAGATTCCGATACCATTTTCTCCCTTTTTCAGAGAAATAATCATTTTTCCATCTGTCTTATTTTAAAGCATTTAGCAAACATTATTTATTGGAATTTCAAAACATACATTAATGATTATCTTGTGTCCTCACTTGTTTTCTTATTTTGCAGGATAGTTACCTACTCCATGCAAATGTAAAATACAGATTTTATTACATGTAAAAAATTCTGTTTAGAGTATAAGCAAATAAGGAAATTAAACAGGCCCCATTTTAAAGAATTGGACAATTTGGATTCTCCTGTTTATTTTTTCAATAGTTACCAAAGAAGAGATCCAGTCACCCCTTGTCTATTGCTTATTGCAAAACTGAATATTTTTTCATTTCTTATGATTCCATCAATATAGAAAGGAGAAATTTAACAGAATAATGTATACATTTTAGTACAAAAATGTATTGTTTTATTTTCCAATCATCTTCAATAGTTTAATCCTAATTAATGCCATGTGTTGGTTAAAATAAGTAGATTTTCCTGACGAATCCCTGATAATCTCAGAATTGTAGAGTAAAAGGCAAAATCTTTAATACTATAGTAGACATAACTAAAGAATTTTGATTATGGATGTGATTCTAATATATATACAGCACATCCTGTGTTTATTGACCACAGCAGGTACTTAAGCATCATTTAGAATCAGTGTTCACGTAAAGATTGCTTATTCTTGAATAATGTATATCATTATATACATCTGGCATTTTCCAGGGACAGACGACATCTATACTTTCTAAGTCCCAGTACACATTGGAATGTTAGAGAAGAAGGGATGCATGGAATGTTTGAATGCTGGCTAGCCCATGATGTAATTAGTTGGCATTACTTTGAAGCGTTAAACTGTCCTTTGGTTACAGTTGTAGCTAGTGTCATCTGATAGCCTTGGAAAAGACTGTGAGAGCTCTAATTTTTACTTATAGTGGAAGCAGGCATCACAAACCAGAAGACAATTTATCTTTAAGATAAATAAAAGTGATGTTGGCGAAGCTGAAGGCTGTGGTCAAGGCACAAGGATGAAAGGCACCTATTTCAAAATTTCTCCTTTGGGTTCAAAAATACTGCTTGAATGAAATGTTCTAAAATATTGGAAATGGAAGCAGCACAATTTTCTTGTACTTATCAGAAAAAAGTTAATGTCCTCAGATTGACGTTTATATAAAAAAGACTTGAAATCCAATAATAATGGCTACTAGTACTTATTTTCTGTAGTTTCAAAGTCATCCATGGGAAAAGTAATTTGTATTATATTTTACAAATATGAAGCCTAAAGAAATATTGATAATTACATTAAAAATCCTCTTTTAACTCAAAATAAAAGCAGTGCGTAGCAGTAGCAAGAAATTCCACCTTTAGCTAACATGAAGTAGCAGGGACTAAATTTATTCTTACACCTAAAATAACTAGAAAATTGGGAAAAATGTGAAACAATTATTTTTCAAGAATTTAGACATCTGGCAATGAAGAACAGTAATCACAAAGAGATAGAAAAGTAATGAGGCATGATTGCCCCAGCTTACTACCCCTCTGCAGGAGAGTTTCCAGGCCATGGTTCAGGGACGGGGGACCCACGTGGAGCCCAACAGTATCCCTGGGACTAGAAGATGGAGCTGGGACTGCAGGCAGGCCAAGGTAGTCAGAGTTTGCAGAGTAGTTGAAAGGAGAGAGCTGCACAGCAGAGCACGCTGGAGAGCTGCAGAGGGTCTCTGAATCTTCATCTGAAGACTGATTATCACACACTTGTGAGGAAAACACCAAGGCTGGGACATAAACCACTGGAAAGAACTACAAGTAATTATCTTTAGAGATTTCACAGGACCAGGAATAATTCCTGTTTTCCCACCAGCCAGAGTAGAAAACCTCATAAATCAAACATTGTGTAGGATACTCAGAAGAGTTTTTCCTCGGTAGTGGGGCAAAATTAGATCAAAATTAAAAACTGTTCTGTTCCCACCTAATAAAGCTGAAAAGCAAGATCTGAATGTATCAAACTGTTGCCAAGTAAATTAATTATATCCTACATCAAAACTCAAGAATATTTGTAGGAGTATAAGAATATTCAGCACCCCAAATGTACAATCCACAAATTCTGGCATCCAATAAAAAATTATTAGCATGCAAAAAAGTTGTGGTATACATATTTGAATATAAAACCCATACTGAGAATAACCAATCAATTTGAAACCAAATCAGACCTGACACAGATGTTAGAATTAGCCAACAAGTACATTGAAAGCTATTATAATTGTATTCTATGTGTTTAAAAATTTAAGTGGAGACAGAAGATACAGAGAAGAGACCAATTAAACATCTAGAGATGCAAGCCACAATGTCCAGGTGAAACTTTATTATAGGCTAAGAATGAAGAAATACTGTTGTTGGCCTATCAAAATGGAGTTACTGTTAACATTTATGAAAAATATTCACCTTATTACATCAAAGGTGCTAAAATAATGTACCTACATTTATCAGAAATAAGTAGAAGGACCATCCAATTGTTTTTAGATCAGCCCAACCAGAACTGGATTTCAGTAGATGAGTGTCTCAGGCAGAATGATAACTGGGACTTTTTCTAATTCCCATTCTTAGATATTGGTTTTACATTTGTTTACCAGTGGGAGAAAAAATATATTTTTTATGTGATAGAAGTTACATATCTCTTTGTATTGAACATTAAAAATGTATAGTAGCCATGGAATATAAAATATATTTTAACTTATTTTGATAATCTTTTTTCTCAGTAGTTATTTCTCAATTATTACTTATAACTGAATAGTGTTAATTACACACAATCTCTAAAAACAGAGGCAGCTCTGCTGGATACACTCACCACCATTCTACCCCTTGCTCTTTGCTACAGGAGGCTAATGGACTACATCCATGGGCTACTTTGTCCTCTGGCTTCCAATTAGATTCAGACAACAAGAAGCATCAACAGCTAATGGGAGACCAAGAGGAAAAATTGGGGTACCTGTTCCCTTAGATTACTCCCTGCTGATTGCTGCAGAGGGGCTTCATCCTTGTCCTGGTTTTTGGAAAACACTCTTTCATTGCCCATGCAGGCCAGGAGTGATGATGCCTCACTGGATGGCAAAGTCTCTTATTGGCTTCCCTAAATCTTACTCAAAACTTGTAGATATTCCCTCTATTAAATCCTTTTCAGTTATGCAGTTTGAGTGGGCAGTCTCTTTCCTGATGGTCTTTAACTGATATAGTGTCTTTCATGACCTTAGTTACAAAGTCATTTTCAAATCAAGTTCACGTCTAAATCATATTTTCTCTGGCTTCCATGTGTGCAAAACATTTTGTATATTTTGTGTCTCTTAATCTCTCCAGTTTCTTTTGTGAAACCAGGAAACTTCTAAGGAAGGGTAATAAAGGGTTTTAAATTTTAATTTATATAACAAATAACCCACTGAATCACCAGTAAGCAGGTTTATGTCATGCATTATTTGGTTTCAGAATTTCAATTGACTGCAGCTATTGACTTTAGCAAGTATCAAGTTGAGTATTCAGCAGAGAGAGTTTAGAGCCATTTCTTCCCTCCCCAACTCAAGAGCGCCACATACTTTGGTAGGAAAGGAACCAATTTACAATTTGTCAGCTTTATATAAGAAAGTGAATGAAGAAACTATGTGATGTGAGAGCATAATTTTAATTTATTTAGGTGATGTTTTAGTTCACCTTAAAGGCCTATTCCTTAACTCAGCTTTGACAGGCATTCTTTCTCTAGTTAAAAAACAATTTGGGCTTAAGGTGGAAATAAGGCAAAGTCTGGCCAATTTTGAGACTTGGTCTTTGGAAAGAGTTTGAGAAAAGAATATAAAATAAATAATGATAGCAAGAGTGGAAATGTCTTAATAAATATACTCACTAGGATTAAAGTGGGAATACTCTCATGTCACAGAAAGGAAACATTAGGATTTAATTGGCTTCATTTTACCCTGAGTATATTTTGCCTATTGAATTAAATTAACAAAGCAAGAATTCTGGCACTGATGCCTCAGTAACCTTGCTATCTGAAAAACGTAAGTAATTATTTTTGTCTGCTTAGTCTTCAGCAATGTCGTTGGTAGATCTGGAATAGCAGTGTGCTGGAGTATATGTGATTCAATGTTGAGCAAATTTCAATTACAGTTAATAATACAATTCCATAAATCAAAAAAATTTTGTCAGCTATTTTGGTAGAATTTTTGATTACATGTAAACTCATTGAATAGATATATTAATGACTACTAATGGCATTTGAAATATAAGACTAACCACTTCATACCCATTAGGATGACTGTTAAGGAAAATAACCAGAAAATGGCAAATATTTGTGAGAATGTAGAAAAACTGAAACCCTTGTGAATTGCTAGTGGGAATATAAAGTGGTGCAGCTGCATGGAAAACAGTATGATGATTCCTCAGAAAAGTTAAACAGAAGTATTACACAATTAAGCAATTCCACTTCTGGGTATATGCTCAAAGGAATCGAAAGCAAGGGCTCAAACAGATATCTGCATATCCGTGTACATAGTATTATTACTCACAATAGCTAAATGGCAGAACCAACCCACGTGTCCATCAGTTGATGAATGGACAAATATAATGTGATATACACATACAATGAAAGGTTATTCAGCCTTTAAAAAGAAGGAAATTCTGACATATGCTATAACATTGATGAACCTTGAAGTCATAATGCTAAGTTAATAAACCAGTCACAGAAAGACAAATACTGTATGATATCACTTTTATGAGATACCTAGAGTAGTCAAATTCATAGACAGGATGGAATGGTGGTTGCCAGGCACTGGAGGAGGGGAGAATGAGAAGTTAGTGTTTAATTGGTACAGAGCTTCAGTTGGGGAAGATGAAAAGTTCTGGAGATGAATGGCAGTGATGACCATGAAACAATGCGAATTTACTTGATGCCAGTGAACTGTACACTTAAAAATGGTTAAAATGGTATATTTTATGTAATGTATATTTTACCACAATAAAAAAGACTAAGCATAGTTTACTGGGGAGAGTTACATATTTTAAGTAAATATTTGGCGTTGGCAATGGTAGGAAAAGAACCTAATAAATACAGCAACAAACCTAAAGCACTTAAAAATGCAGAAAAATCCACTATTTATCTTAAAGGTATCAATTATCTCACTAGATTTTTTAAAAAGGCACCACAAATTAGATATTATACCCAAGAATTTCTTTGAACTTGAAAAAATGTTTAAAAATTATGTGCCGTAAACTTTATTAAACAAGACATTAGAGGATTTTCTATCTTGGTCTTTATGATGGTTTTTACTTTTTCAAATACATACGAGTTTTCTAAATTTGGTGTTAAAAAATAAGATGTGATAAACCCAATTATGCTAAGTAGGCAGGACTTTGTGGTTTTGGAAAGAAAATGTTAAGTCTGAATAAAAAAATAGCATTTTTTTCTCTTTTCTAATGACAGGAACTTCCATTTTCTCAGTAATTGCTCTTCCAAGATGCTGCCTCATTTCAGAGCCATGTTTCACTCATGGACTGGTCTTGTCCAGAAAACAGTCAATGCTCATTCCCAACACTTTCTTGTCACTGCTCTTTTCTATGAATGAATTTTGTGATTTTCTCCTTAAAGATCTGAAGTTACAAACTGATCTTTGTTTCCATTTTATGAAAGAGAAAAGTGGCCAGGCACAGTGGCTCATGCCAGTAATACCAGCTCTTTGGGAGGCTAAGGCAGGTGGATCACTTTAGTCCAGGAGTTCAAGGCCAACCTGGGCAATATGGTAAAACCCCATCTCTACAAACAAAACAAAACAAAACAAAACAAAAAAACTTAGCTGGGCATGGTGGCATGTGCCTGGGCTCCTAGCTACTTGGTAGGCTGATGTGGGAGGATTGCTTGAGCCCTAGAGGTCGAGGCTGCAGTGAGCCAAGATGGCATCACTTCACTACAGCCTGGGTGACAGAGTGGGACCTGTTTTGAAACAAAACAAAACAAGGCCCAGTATCAGGGAAAATTGACCTGCAGAGATCAGCACTGAGACATATTCTAATATAATTATTAGATTTTAAAAATGTCCTGAGCATCTCCAGGCCAAAAAAATAAATAAATAAATAAGTAATTTATAAGGGCAAGATACTATACTGTATTTGACCTCTCAAAATCAAAATAAGGCAACAAACAATGAAGCAGCCTTTTCAAAACACTCAAGAAAAGTATGAATGAGATTATATATTCAGCCAAGCTCAAGTATCAAGCTTCAAGTATCAAGACTACAGAAAACATTTCCAAGAGCCTAAGGGCCAGGATAAACTGCAGCCAGCTAACCTATACAGGCATCATTGATAATTGAGTCTACATAAAGTATATTTTGAATATTCTAATTTATCTAATTTAAATGGTCAGCTTTTCCACAAAATAATTAATCAATATAATCTGATAGTATCACTGTTATGTGGACTATAATTAAGAGAAAGTTCATCTACATCAGTGTATGATATAGACTACATTACAGTTAGCAGTTCTTGCCTCCTGCTAATCCTTCCTACCACATGCAGGATGAAAATTTGGGGTAGCATAGAAGGAGTATTGATTGAAAACACACTTCAAGCCTACTATGTACGATACCTTGTGATGGGCACTGGAGATACAAGTATGAATAGACTAGAAATGATGCTTTTGGCACGATCTTGAAAATAGGTTCAGAATATATTCACTTCTTACTCTTCCTCTTGTATCACTCTTGGTCCAAGCTAATCTCATCCACCTCTACCCTTAGCTTCCTAGTTTGTCAGAGAATCTTTTTAAAACTGAGTGAGAGCATGCTATTCCTTTGCCCAAAGCCCTCCAATGGTTTCTTGTCTCATTCAACATGAAAAACAAAATTCTTACAATAATCTACAAGGACCACACAGATGATATTTGTGTAATGTTAAAATATAAAAATCAGTCCTATGTATAATTTGTGAATTCATATAGTTATAGGACATTATAAAACATGGATACATATCAACTTTAGGATAGTTGTTATTTCTGAGGAGGAAGGAAATAAGCTTGGGAAGCTTTAATAGTACACATAAAGCTCTGCTTCTTAAAGAAAAGTATTTGTGCAAGTATAGCAAAATGTTTGCTTTTGCTAAATCTGCATAGTGGGTACTAGGGTATTCACTATAATAATTTTATTTTTTTGTACACTTGAAATATTGTATTTAAAACATTTAAGTAATACATGTATCTAAATATGGGTCTATTCTCAATAATGTTTCAAGAAATAAGATAAATGATTTAAATTGACACATTTAGACAATGCTTTTTCAGTTTTAGGGATTCCCTCCTCATTAATATCTTGATTTCTCCCTTGAGAATACCTATCACTTGAGGACTAAATCTCTATTGTCTCCGCTTCTTAGCATCATCTTCTTTCTCATTTTGCATTTTTAATTCCTTTTAATCCTTATTTCACTCAAATCAGACAATATATCTCAGCATATTGTCTTTATAACTTATTGTGTTGTCTTCAATCGACATGTTCTTTCTTCATGATTTTCTTTCATAAATGAAATTGTAAAATCTTATAGCCTCTTTTGATAATACTATTCTTTTAAAAAATGTTCTCTGGTTATGGTAGTAAATTATTTTGAAAAGTATCTTTTACTCTAAATTTTCAGCATGACCTTCCCATTCTTCTGTTGCTCCATATTTTCAGAATTCCATGTTATTTTCATTTACTCATGCTGAAATGGCATGAGTTGTCTCCAATCCTGATATTTACCAATAAACAGAGTAAGTGGTTTCTTCCCCATCTGGCTTCCTGGCTACTTGTACCTTCTCAGATCTTCAACTGGAAGACTGGTTGATATTTTACAGTTTCTCTTCAAATTCCATGCTCCAACAGGCATCACTTTAGAATAGCTCTGAATTTAGTGGTATTTTCTCCTGAGAGGGACCGTGTACATATAAATATACATTGTTTCCAGAGTCTGTTTCTACCGTGTGTTGTTATGACTCAAAGAAGTAAAATGCTAGATCTCTAATGTGGCGTAAATCATTGTTAGCTCTCTTTATTTCATATTTCCTGTTGTGTTGGTTTCCAGGTTAGTCTCTGAAGAGAAGTAGAAAAAGAGGCACTAGGGAAGTGGGTTGCTTCCAAAAGTATCCTGTTCTGAAGAATAGCTGCTGAATTTCCTGTTGCAATATCCTCTGAGTCTCTGTAAAGGATTTTGGGAGTTACGAGGGTACAACATTTCCCTTTGTTTGTCTTTAACCTGGTAGACATGTTCCACTTATGGCAGCAAAATATGCATAAGCAACCATGTGGGATTCTGAAGTCAGCTCCATTGATCATGCATTTAGTAGAAAATCCTCTCATTTCCTGGCAATAAGATGGCTTTGAGTCATGATTTTCTGTTATGACTTGCAATCCTTTTTTGTGTTTTTATGAATCTATTAGTGAGAAATTGGAAGAGAACAAATCTGAAATGGAAAGCCATGTCCTATACTTTGAGTCATGAAATTGCTATGAATATTTTAGTTGACTGATCTGAATAGATGAAAAATCTGTAATTTGGAAGTACTCAATGACTTATTCGGTCACAGAGTCAGAAATAGGAAGAGTGCAATATTCAACCCCAACTTAGGGGATAATTTGTAAAGGAAATATCTAAAATAAACTTAATTATGAAGGAGAGCTGACAGTCATATAGGTCACCCAGGACTTTGCTTTCCTCTTCCTAATGTCCTGTTAAACCCTTGTCATATTCATTCTTATTAACACTTGTATCAGAGGGCAGAAAGGGGTGACATTTCAATCTGTCAACTTCACTGCTCATTAGCAACTCATGTAAAGGGCAGTAAGGGGGAGGATCAAAGGCTAAATTGAGGTTACAAGTTTTCTGTGGCTGTCACTTACCCTGCTGTGCCATTAGCACAGATAATAGAGAGAGAGCTGTATTAAGGTATTAAGAGTTCAGTGGAAGGGATGCATGGTGAAAAGCTAAAGAAGTGTTGAGACCCTAGATGTGGTAATTCTATCCGAGAGCCATCAGAGCTACAGACATGCATGGGAGTTAATATGACACTGTGCAATGTTGCACACAGATGAGCATAATTAGTGGTCTTTGTGTGGCTGAGGAAAAAAAGGATATACTAGTAAATTACATTTAAAACCAACACCAAATGGTGAGATCCTGAAGAAGGACAGATAGGACATCTTTAAGGATGTGCTTAATTCACCTGTGAGAAGCAATGTGTGCAGACCTTTACATGGAACATATCTGAAAAAAGTAAAAATACTTATAGTAGAACTAACACTACTTTCAGGTCAGCAGAATGCACTCTTGCTTAATTGTGTTTTCTGCTTTTCACTAGTTCATATAAAATATAAATCCTAAAGGTACAGTGCATGAAATTTAAATACATGGATCGATTTTTCCCTCGATATGTTATGCATCTTTCATCAGATAATTTTGATCTTTTCAAAAAAAAAATATGAGAATAAAATCATGGGGAGTTGATAAAATTAAATAAATTGAGTAAAAGGACTAAGTAAACAACAATGTGCTATATAAATATGAAGAATTTTGCTTTTATAATAAATTCTTTTTTAAAAAATCATGTTATTTCCTCTTCCTATTGTTCTGCATGTATTTACACATATAGCACAAATATTTTGTTTTCTTCTTTTCTTTCTACATCAGAATTTAAAAATAACTTTACATCTGCATTATTTGTAAGCCACTTTCTAGGTGAGATTCCAGTGAAAATCAGCCAATCAGACAATCTTTAAAAATTTCAGTACATCTATTTTACTTTAGGGCATCTATATATTTCAGGCAATGTTGGGAATAAATGCAATCTTGCTTTCTGCCTTAAAGGGTTCATAATACAGTTGAGGAATTATAAAACTTACACAAAGATGTGAAAGAGACCATGCAGTATTAAATATAATGTAACAGGATTTCAAGTTAGAGCCAGAATAACTCTTCAAACTTGGTAAAGGCTTTGAAGGGTGGGAAGGACTTAAAATTTGGCTATGAAAGTAGTTTTTCCTTTAACAATCTGAAGCTTCACTTCATGAAATGGTCAGCCATTTTAAAGGCAGTTTATACCTACTTCCTTAGATATTTTTTGAGCTTAAAGTGGTCTCAGTGGGAGGCAGCAGACAGTGGTTAAGAGCTCAGATTCTAAATTAAGCCTGGAAGGCAAGTCATTTCTGCTCTCTTCATCTTGTAAAACCTCCCTGCTGCACCTTTGTGCTACACCATCATCTTTTCCTGGAGTTTTCCAATAGATTCCTCACCGACTGATATGGCTGGCTGTGTCCCCACCCAAATCTCATCTTAAATTACAGCTCCCATAATCCTCATGTGTCATGGGAGGGACCTGATGGAGATAACTGAATCATGGGGGCAGTTTCCCTGATCCTGGCATCATGATAGTGAGTGAGTTCTCATGAAATCTGATGATTTTATAAGGGGCTTCCCACCCTTCACTCAGCACTTCTACTTGCTGCCACCATGTGAAGAAGGACGTGTTTGCTTTCCCTTTGGCCATGATTATAAGTTTCCTGAGGGCACCCCCCAGTCATGTGGAACTGTTAATCAATTAAACGTCTTTTCTTTATAAATTATCCAGTCTCGGGTATGTCTTCATTAGCAGCATGAGATGGAACCAATACAGTAAATTGGTACCAGGAGTGGGGTGCGGGTATAAGGATACCCAAAAATGTGGGAACAACTTTGGAACTGGGTAACGGGCAGAGGATGGAACAGTTTGGAGGGCTCAGAAGAAGATGGAAAGAATGTGGGAAACTTTGGAACTTCCTAGAGACTTGGATGGCACAGAAGACACAAAGATGTGGGAAACTTTGGAACTTCCTAGAGACTTGGAGGGCTCAGAAGACAGAAGGATGTGGTCAACTTTGGAACTCACTACATACTTGTTGGAAAGCCTTGACCAAAATTCTAATAGTGATATGGACAATAAAGTCCAGGCTGAGGTGGTCTCAGATGGAGATGAGGAACTTTTTGGCAACTGGAGTAAATGTCACTCTTGCTATGCACATAGATTGGTGGCATTTTGCCCCTGCTCTAGAGATCTGTAGAACTTTGAACTTGAGAAAGATTTTTTTTTTTTTTGTATCAGGCTGAAGAAGTTTCTAAGCAGCAAAGTATTCAAGAGAAAGCAGAACATAAAAGTTTATAAGATGTGCAGCCTGAGGATGCAATAGAAAAGAAAAACCCGTTTTCTGAGGAGAAATTCAAGCCTGCTGCAGAAATTTGCATAAGTAACAAGGAGCTGAATGTTAATCACCAAAAGAGAAGGAAAAATGTCTCCAGGGCATGTCAGAAACCTTCACAGCAGCCTCTCTCAACATGGGCCCAGAGGTCTAGGAGGAAAAATGGTTTAATGGGTCCCCCTGTTATGTGCAGCCTCGGTACTTGGTGCTCTGCATCCAAGCTGCTCCAGCTGTGGTTAATAGGGGCCAAAGTACAGCTTAGGCCATTGCTTCAGAGGATGCAAGCTCCAAGCATAGGCCGTTTCCATGTGGTGTTGAGCCTGCGGGTGCACAGAAGTCAAGAATTGAGGTTTGGGAACCTCTACCTAGATTTAAAAGGGTGTATGAAAAAGTATGGATGTCCAGGCAGGAGTTTGCTGCAGAGGTGGGGCCTTCATGGAGGAGTTCTGCTAGGGCAGTAGAGGAAGGAAATGTGAGGCATACCCTCATATCAATAGCCTAATTAATCAAGTGGTAAAAAGGACATCAGAGATTGAAGATCAACTTAATGAAATAAGCCATGAAGACAAGATCAGAGAAAAAAGAATGAAGAGGAATGAACAGAGCCTCCAAGAAATAAGGTACTATGTGAAAAGACTAAACCTACATTTGATTGGTGTACCTGAAAGTGATTGGGAGAATGGAACCAAGCTGGAAAACACAGTTCAGGATATATCCAGGAGAACTTTCCCAACCTAGCAAGGCAGGCCAACATTCAAATTCAGGAAATACAGAGAACACCACAAAGATACTCCTTGAGAAGAGCAACGCAAAGAAACATAATCAGCAGATTCAACAAGGTTGAAATTAAGGAAAAAATGTTAAGGGCAGCCAGAGAGAAAGGTCGGGTTATCCACAAAGGGAAACCCATCAGATTAACAGATCTCTCTGCACAAACCGACAAGCTAGAAAAGCGTGGGCGGCCAGTATTCAACATTCTTAAAGAAAAGAATTTTCAACCCAGAATTTCATATCCAGTGAAAGTAAGCTTTATAAGTGAAGTAGAAATAAAATCCTTTACAGACAAGCCAATTCTGAGGGATTTTATCACCACCAGGTCTGCCTTACATGAGCTTCTGAAGGAAGCACTTTATAGGGAAAGGAAAAACTGGTAACAGCCACTGCAAAAACATACCAAAATGTAAAGACCATTGACACTATGAGGAAACTGCATCAACTAATGGGAAAAATAACCAGCTAGTATCATAATGACAGGATCAAATTTACACATAACAATATTAACCTTAAATGTAAATGGGCTAAATTACTCAATTAAATTTTTCAACTAAATTAAATTCTTCAAACTAAATTAAATTAAATTCCTCAACTAAATTCCTCAATTAAAAGACACAGACTGGCAAATTGGATAAAGAGTCAAGACCCATTGGTGTGCTGTATTCAGGAGACCTATCTCATGGGCACACATAGGCTCAAAATAAAGGGATGGAGGAAGATTTACCAAGGAAATGGAAAGCAAACAAACAAACAAACAACAAAAGCAGGGATAGCAATCCTAGTCTCTCATAAAATAGACTTTAAACCAACAAAAAGCAAAAAAGACAAAGGAGAGCATTTTATAATGGTAGGGGGATCAAAGGATCAATGCAATAAGAGTGAACTATACTAAATATATATGCACCCAATGCAGGAACACCAAGATTCATAAAGCAAGTTCTTAGAGACCTAAGAAGAGACTTAGACTCCCACACAGTAATAAGGGAAGACTTTAACACCCCACTGTCAATATTAGATAGATCAATGAGACAGAAAATTAACAAAGATATTCAGGACTTGAACTCAGTTCTGGACAAAGCTGACCTAATAGACATCTACAGAACTCTCCACCCCAAATCAACAGAATGTACATTCTTCTCAGCACCACATCACACTTATTCTAAATTGACCACATAATTGGAAGTAAAATACTCCACAGCAAATGCAAAAGAATGGAAATAGTAAAAAGCAGTCTCAAAGATGGCCAAATAGGAACAGCTGCAGCCTCCACCTCCCAGCGTGAGTGACACAGAAGATGAGTGATTTCTGCATTTTCAACTCACTGGGTCGTGAGTTCATCTCACTGGGTCGTGTTGGACAATTGGAACTGGTCCATGGGTGCAGCCCGACCAACCAGAGCTGAAGCAGGGCGAGGCATCGCCTCACCTGGGAGCACAAGGGGGAAGGGAATTCCTTTTCCTAGTCAAAGGAATTTGAGACACACAACACCTGGAAAATCAGGTAACTCCAACCCTAATACTGCATTTTACCAAGGGTCTTAGCAAATGGCACAACAGGAGATTATATCCCACACCTGGCCCAGAGGGTCCCACACCCACGGAACCTGCCTCATTGCTAGCACAGCAGTCTGAGATCTAACTGCAAGGTGGTGGCAAGGCTGGGGAAGGGGCGCCCACCATTGCGGAGGCTTAAGTAGGTAAACAAAGCCATGGGAAACTCAAATTGAGTGAAGCCCACCGCATTTCAAGGAGGCCAGCCTGCCTCTGTAGACTCCTCCTCTGAAGACAGGGCATAGCTAAACAAAAAGCAGCAGAAACTTCCACAGAGGTAAATGCCCCTGTCTGACAGTGTTGAAGAGAGCGGTGGATCTCCCAGCACGGAGGCTGAGATCTGAGAATGGACAGACTGTCTGATCAAGTGGGTCCCTGAACCCTGAGTAGCCTAACTGGGAGATATCTCCCACTAGGTGCAGACCAACACCTCACACCTCACATGGTGGGGTACACCACTGAGAGGAAGCTTCCAGAGCAAGAATCAGACAACAACACTCCCTGTTCAGCAATATTCTATCTTCTGCAGCTTCCGCTGCTGATACCCAGACAAACAGTGTATGGAGTGAACCTCAAGCAAACTCCAACAGACCTACAGCTGAGGGTCCTGACTGTTAGAAGGAAAACTAACAAACAGAAAGGACACCCACACCAAAACCCCATCAGTACATCACCATCATCAAAGACCAAAGGCAGATATAACCACAAAGATGGGGAAAAAGCAGGGCAGAAAAGCTGGAAATTCAAAAAATCAGGGTGCATCTCCCCCTCCAAAGGAACGCAGCTCATTGCCAGCAACAGAACAAACCTGGATGGAGAATGACTTTGACGAGTTGAGAGAAGAAGGCTTCAGTCAATCAAACTTCTCAGAGCTAAAGGAGGAACTACATACCTAGTGCAAAGAAATTAAAAATCTTGAAAAAAGAATGGATGAATGGATAACTAGAATAATCAATGCAGAGAAGGCCATAAATGAACTGACAGAGATAAAAACCATGACACAAGAAATACGTGACAAATGCACAAGCTTCCGTAACTGACTCGATCAACTGGAAGAAAGAGTATCAGCGATTGAGGATCAAATAAATGACATGAAGCTAGAAGAGACGTCTAAAGAAAAAAGAGGAAAAAGAAAGGAACAAAGCATTAAAGCAGTATGGGATTATGTGAAAAGACCAAATCTACGTCTGATTGGGGTGCCTGAAAGTGAGGGGGGAAATGGAACCAAATTGGAAAACACTCTGCAGGATATCATTCAGGAGAACTTCCCCAACCTAGTAAGGCAGGCCAACATTCAAATTCAGGAAATACAGAGAACGCCACAAAGATACTCCTCGAGAGGAGCAACTCCAAGACACATAATTGTCAGATTCACCAAAGTTGAAATGAAGGAAAAAATGTTAAGGGCAGCCAGAGAGAAAGGTCGAGTTATACACAAAGGGAAACACATCAGACTAACAGCAGATCTCTCAGCAGAAACTCTCCACAGTAGAAGAGAGTGGGGGCCAAGATTCAACATTCTTAAAGAAAAGAATTTTCAACCCAGAATTTCATATCCAGCCAAACTAAGTTTCATAAGTGAAGGAGAAATAAAATCCTTTACAGACAAGCAAATGCCTAGATCTTGTAGGCCTCCCTACAAGAGATGCTGAAGGAAGCACTAAACATGGAAAGGAACAACAGGTACCAGCCATTGCAAAAACATGTCAAAATGTAAAGTCCATTGATACTAGGAAGAAACTGCATCAACTAATGAGCAAAATAACCAGCTAATATCATAATGACAGGATCAAGTTTACATAACAATATTAACCTTAAATGTAAATGGACTAAATGGTCAAATTAAAAGACACAGACTGGCAAATTGGATAAAAAGTCAAGACCCATCAGTTTGCTGTACTCAGGAGACCCATCTCACATGCAGAGACACACATAGGCTCAAAATAAAGGGATGGAGGAAGATCTACCAAGCAAATGGAAAAAAAAAAAAAAAAAGCAGGGGTTGCAATCCTAGTCTCTGATAGAACAGACTTTAAACCATCAAAGATCAAAAGAGACAAAGAAACCCATTACATAATGGTAAAGGGATCAATTCATCAGGAAGAGTTAACTATCCTAAATATATATGCACCCAATACAGGAGCACCCAGATTCATAAAACAAGTCCTTAGAGACTTACAAAGAGACTTAGACTCCCATACAATAATACTGGGAGACTTTAACACCACACTGTCAACATTAGACAGATCAACGAGACAGAAAGTTAACAAGGATATCCAGGAATTGAACTCAACTCTGCACCAAGCAGACCTAATAGACATCTACAGAACTCTCCACCCCAAATCAACAGAATATACATTCTTCTCAGCACCACATCGCACTTATTCCAAAATTGACCACATAGTTGAAAGTAAAGCACTCCTCAGCAAATGTAAAAGAACAGAAATTATAACAAACTGTCTCTCAGATCACAGTGCAATCAAACTAGAACTCAGGACTAAGAAACTCAATCAAAACTGCTCAACTACATGGAAACTGAACAACCTGCTCCTGAATGACTACTGGGTATATAACGAAATGAAGGCAGAAATAAAGATGTTCTTTGAAATCAATGAGAACAAAGATACAACATACCGGAATCTCTGGGACACATTTAAAGCAGTGTGTAGAGGGAAATTTATAGCACTAAATGCCCACAAGAGAAAGCAGGAAAGATCTAAAATTGACACCCTAACATCACAATTAAAAGAACTAGAGAAGCAAGAGCAAACAAATTCCAAAGCTAGTAGAAGGCAAGAAATAACTAAGATCCAGAGCAGAACTGAAGGCGATAAAGACACAAAACTCCCCCAAAAAATGAATGAATCCAGGAGCTGGTTTTTTGAAAAGATCAACAAAATTGATAGACTACTAGCAAGACTAATAAAGAAGAAAAGAGAGAAGGCTCAAATAGGTGCAATAAAAAATGATAAAGGGGATATCACCACCGATCCCACAGAAATACAAACTACTATCAGAGAATACTATAAACACCTCTACACAAATAAACTAGAAAACCTAGAAGAAATGGATAATTTCCTGGACACTTACACTCTCCCAAGACTAAACCAGGAAGAAGTTGAATCCCTAAATAGACCAATAGCAGGCTCTGAAATTGAAGCAATAATTAATAGCCTACCAACCAAAAAGAGGAAAGGACCAGATGTAGCCACAGCCGAATTCTACCAAAGGTACAAGGAGGAGTTGGTACCATTCCTTCTGAAACTATTCCAATAAATAGAAAAAGAGGCAATCCTCCCTAACTCATTTTGCGAGGCCATTATCATCCTGATATCAAAGTCTGAGAGAGATACAACAAAAAAAGAGAATTTTAGACCAATATCCCTGATGAACATCGATGCAAAAATCCTCAATAAAATACTGGCAAACCGGATTCAGCAGCACATCGAAAAGCTTATCCACAATGATCAAGTGGGCTTCATCCCTGGGATGCAAGGCTGGTTCAACATTCGCAAATCAATAAACATAATCCAGCATATAACAGAACCAAAGACAAAAACCACATGATTATCTCAATAGATGCAGAAAAGGCCTTTAACAAAATTCAACAGCCCTTCATGCTAAAAACTCTCAATAAATTCAGTATTGATGGAATGTATCTCAAAATAATACGAGCTATTAGTGACAAACCTGCAGCCAATATCATACTGAATGGGCAAAAACTGGAACATTCCCTTTGAAAAGTGGCACAAGACAGGGATGCCCTCTCTCACCACTCCTATTCAACATAGTGTTGGAAGTTCTGGCTAGGGCAATCAGGCAAGAGAAAGAAATAAAGGGTATTCAGTTAGGAAAAGAAGTCAAATTGTCCCTGTTTGCAGATGACATGATTGTATATTTAGAAAACCCTGTTGTCTCAGCCCAAAATCTCCTTAAGCTGATAAGCAACTTCAGCAAAGTCTCAGGACACAAAATCAATGTGCAAAAATCACAAGCATTCTTATATACCAGTGACAGACAAACAGAGAGCAAAATCATGAATGAACTCCCATTCACAATAGCTTCAAAGAGAATAAAAACCTAGGAATCCAACTTACAAGGGATGTAAAGGACCTCTTCAACGAGAACTACAAACCACTGCTCAGTGAAATAAAAGAGGACACAATCAAATGGAAGAACATACCATGCTCATGGATAGGAAGAATCAATATTGTAAAAATGGCCATACTGCCCAAGGTAATTTACAGATTCAATGCCATCCCCATTAAGCTACCAATGACTTTCTTCACAGAATTGGAAAAAACTACTTTAAAATTCATATGGAACCAAATAAGAGCCCGCATTGCCAAGACAATCCTAAGTCAAAAGAACAAAACTGGAGGCATCATACTACCTGAATTCAAACTATACTACAAGGCTACAGTAACCAAAACAGCATGGTACTGGTACCAAAACAGAGATATAGACCAATGGAACAGAACTGAATCCTCAGAAACAATACCACACATCTACAGCCATCTGATCTTTGATAAACCTGAGAAAAACAAGAAACGGGGAAAAGATTCCCTATTTAATAAATGGTGCTGGGAAAATTGCCTAGCCACAAGTAGAAAGCTGAAACTGGAATCTTTCCTTGCTCCTTACACGAAAATTAATTCAAGATGGATTAGAGACTTAAATGTTAGACCTAAAATCATAAAATCCCTAGAAGAAAACCTAGGTAATACCATTCAGGACATAGGCATGGGCAAGGACTTCATGTCTAAAACACCAAAAGCAAAGGCAACAAAAGCCAAAGTTGACAAATGGGATATAATTAAACTAAAGAGTTTCTGCACTGCAAAAGAAACTACCATCAGGGTGAACAGGCAAGCTACAGAATGGGAGAAAATTTTTGCAATCTACTCATCTGACAAAGGGCTAATATCCAGAACCTATAAAGAATTCAATCCAATTTACAAGAAAAAAACAAACAACCCTATCAAAAAGTAGGCAAAGGATATGAACAGACACTTCTCAAAAGAAGACATTCATACAGCCAACAGACATATGAAAAAATGTCATCATCACTCTCCATCGGAGAAATGCAATTCAAAACCACAATGAGATACCATCTCACACCAGTTAGAATGGCAACCATTAGAAAATCAGGAAACAACAGGTGCTGGAGAGGATGTGGAGAAATAGGAACACTTTTACACTGTTGGTGGGATTGTAAACTAGTTCAACCATTATGGAAAACAGTATGGCGATTCCTCAAGGATCTAGAACTAGATGTACCATATGACCCAGCCATCCCATTACTGGGTATATACCCAAAGGATTATAAATCATGCTGCTATAAAGACACATGCACACGTATGTTTATTGTGGCACTATTCACAATAGCAAAGACTTGGAATCAACCCAAATGTCCATCAGTGACAGATTGGATTAAGAAAATGTGGCACATATACACCATGGAATACTATGCAACCATAAAAAGGATGAGTTTGTGTCCTTTGTAGGGACATGGATGCAGCTGGAAACCATCATTCTTAGCAAACTATCACAAGAACAGAAAACCAAACACTGCATGTTCTCATTCATAGGTGGGAACTGAACAATGAGATCACTTGGACTCGGGAAGGGGAACATCACACACCGGGGCCTATCATCGGGAGCGGGGAGGGGGGAGGGATTGCATTGGGAGTTATACCTGATGTAAATGACGAGTTGATGGGTGCTGACGAGTTGATGGGTGCAGCACAGCAACATGGCACAAGTATACATATGTAACAAACCTGCACGTTATGCACATGTACCCTAGAACTTAAAGTATATTAATAATAATAAAAAAAAGAAACATGCACATGTATGTTTATTGCGGCACTATTCACAATAGCAAAGACTTGGAATCAACCCAAATATCCATCAGTGACAGACTGGATTAAGAAAAGTGGCACATATACACCATGGAATACTATGCAGCCATAAAAAAGGATGAGTTTGTGTCCTTTGTAGGCACATGGATGCAGCTGGAAACCATCATTCTCAGCAAACTATTGCAAGAACAGAAAACCAAATACCGCATGTTCTCACTCGTAGGTGGGAATTGAACTATAAAATCACTTGGACATGGGAAGGGGAACATCACACACCAGGTCCTATTGTGGGGAGGGGTCGGGGGGAGGGATAGCATTAGGAGATATACCTAATGTCAATGATAAGTTAATGGGTGCAGCACACCAACATCCACATGTATACATATGTAACAAACTTGCATGTTGTGCACATGTACCCTAGAACTTAAAGTATTAAAAAAAAAAAAGTCTCTCAGATGATAGTGCAATCAAATTAGATCTCACTGTTAAGAAACTCACTCAATAACCACACATTTGTATGGAAACTGAACAACCTCCTGCTGAATGACTACTGGGTAAATAATGAAATTAAGGCAGAAATAAATGAGTTCATTGAAACCAATGAGAACAAAGATACAATGTGTCAGAATCTCTGGGACACAGCTAAAGCAGTGTTTAGAGGGAAATTTATAGCACTAAATGCCCACATGAGAAAGTGGAAAAGATCTAAAATTGACACCCTAACATCACAATTAAAAGAACTAGAGAAGCGGCTGGGCATGGTGGCTCATACCTGTAATCTCAACCCTTTGGGAGGCCGAGGTGGGTGGATCACAAGGTCAAGAGATTGAGACCATTCTGGTCAACATGGTGAAACTCCATCTCTACTAAAAATAGAAAAAATTAGCTGGGTGTGGTGGCAGACGCCTGTGGTCCCAGCTACTCGGGCGGCTGAGGCAGGAGAATCACTTGAACCTGGGAGGAGGAGGTTGCAGTGAGCTGGGATAGTGCCACTGCACTCCAGCCTGGTGACAGAGTGAGACTCTGTCGAATACCAAACCAAACCAAACCAAAACAAAACAAACAAACAAACAAACAAAACAAAAAGAACTAGAGAAGCAAGAGCAAACAAATTCAAAAGCTAGCAGAAGACAAGAAATAACTAAGATCAGAGCAGAACTGAAGGAGATAAAAACACACAAAACCCTTAAAAAAAATCAATGAATCCAGGAGCTGTTTTTCTTTTTTAAACAATAACAAAATAGATTGACCACTAGCCAGACTACTAAAGAAGAAAAGAGAGAAGAATTAAATAGATTCAATAAAAAATGATAAAGAGGATATCTCCACTAGTCCCACAGAAATACAAACTACCATCAGAGAATACTATAAACACCTCTATGCAGCTAAACTAGAAAATCTAGAAGAAATGGATACATTCCTGGACACATACACCTTCCCAAGACTAAACAAGGAGTAAGTTGAATCCCTGAATAGACCAATAAAAAGTTCTAAAATTGAGGCAGCCCAGGACCAGATGGATTCACAGCCAAATTCTATCAGAGGTACAAAGAATAACTGGTAACATTCCTTCTGAAACTATTCCCAACAATAGAAAAAGAGGGACTCCTCCATAACTCATTTTATGAGGCCAGCATCATCCTGATACCAAAACCAGGCAGAGGTACAACAAAAAAGAAAATTTCAGGCCAATATCCCTGATGAATATTGGTGTGAAAATCCTCAATAAAATACTGGCAAACTGATACAGCAGCACATTAAAAAGCTTATCCACCACAATCAAGTTGGCTTCATCCCTGGGATGCATGACTGGTTCAACATATGCAAATCATCAAATGTAATCCATCACATAAACAGAACCAATGTCAAAAACCACATGATTATCTCAATAGGTCCAGTAAAGGCCTTGATAAAATTCAACACCTCTTCATGCTAAAAACACTCAATAAATTAGGTATTGATGAAACACATCTCAAAATAATAAGAGCTATTTATGACAAACCCATAGCTAATATCATACTGAATGGACAAAAACTGGAAGCATTCCGTTTGAAAACTGGCACAAGGCAAGGATGCCCTCTCTCACCACTCCTATTCAACATAGTATTGCAAGTTCTGGCCAGGGCAATCAGGCAAGAGAAATAAATAAAGAGTGTTCAAATAGGAAGCGAGGAAGTCAAATTCTCTCTGTTTGCAGATGACATGATTGTATATTTAGAAAACTCCATTGTCTCAGCCCCAAACCTCCCTTAACTGATAAGCAACTTCAACAAAGTCTCAGGATACAAATCAATGTGCAAAAATCACAAGTATTCCTATATACCAATAATAGACAAGCAGAGAGCCAAATCATGAGTGAACTCCCATTCACAATTGCTACAAAGAGAATAAAATACCTAGGAAAACAATTTACAAAGGATGTGAGGGACCTCTTCAAGGAGAACTACAAACCACTGCTCAAGGAAATAAGAGAGGACACAAACAAATGGACATTCCATGCTCATGGATAGGAAGAATCAATATCATGAAAATGGACATACTGTCCAAAGTAATTTACAGATTCAATACTTTCCCCATCAAGCTACTATTGACTTTCTTCACAGAATTAGAAAAAACTACTTTAAAGTTCATGTGGAACCAAAAAAGAGCCCACATTGCCAAGACAATCCCAAGCTAAAAGAACAAAGCTGGAGGCATCACGCTACCTGACTTCAAACTATATTACAAGGCTACAGTAACCAAAACAGCATGGTACTGGTACCAAAACAGAGATATAGACCAATGGAACATAACAGAGCCCTCAGAAATAACACCACACACTTACAACCATCTCATCTTTGACAAACCTGATAAAAACAAGAAAAGGGGAAAGGATTCCCTATTTAATAAATGGTGTTGGGAAGACTGGCTAGCCATATGCAGAAAACTGAAACTAGATCGCTTTCTTATGCCTTATACAAAAATTAATTCAAGATGGGTTAAAGACTTAAAAGTAAGATGTAAAACCATAAAAACTCTAGAAGAAAACCTAGTCCGTACCATTCAGGACACAGGCATGGGCAAAGACTTCATGACCAGAACACCAAAAGCAACAGTAACAAAAACCAAAATTGACAACTGGAATATAATTAAACTAAAGAGCTACTGCATAGCAAAAGAAGCTATCATCAAAGTGAACAGGCAACCCACAGAATGGAAGAAAAATTTTGCAATCTATTTTATCTGATAAAGGGCTAATATCCAGAATCTAAAAGGAACTTAAACAAATTTACAAGAAAAAAACAAACAACCCCATCAAGAATTGGGCAAAGGATATGAACAGACACATCTCAAAAGAAGACATTTATGTGGCCTACAAACATATGAAAAAATGCTCATCATCACTGGTCACTAGAGAAATGCAAATCAAAACTACAGTGAGATACCATCTCACATCAGTTAGACTGGTGATCAGTAAAAAGTCAGGAAACAACAGATGCTGGAGAGGATGTGGAGAAATAGGAACACTTTTACACTGTTGGTGGGAATGTAAATTAGTTCAACCATTGTGGAAGACAATGTGGTGATTACTCAAGGATCTAGAACCAGAAATACCATTTGACCTAGCAATCCCATTACTGGGCTATACCGAAAGGATTATAAATCATTCTACTATAAAGACACATGCACATGAATGCTTGTTGCAGCACCACTCACAATAGCAAAGACTTGGAACCAACCCAAATGCCCATCAATGGTAGACTGGATAAAGAAAATGTGGCATGGAATATTATGCAGCCATAATAAAAAATGAATTCATGTCTTTTGCAGGGACATGGATGAAGCTGGAAACCATCATTCTCAACAAACTAACACAGTAACAGAAAACCACACACTGAATGTTTTCACTCATAAGTGGGAGTTGAACAATGAGAACATATGGGCACAGGAAGGGGAACATCACACATCGGGGCCTGTCGGGGGCTGGGGGACAAGGGAAGGGATAGCATTAGGAGAAATATCTAATGGAGATGATGGGTTGATGGGTGTAGCAAACCACCATGGCACGTGTATACCTATGTAACGAACCTGCACGTTCTGCACACATATCCCAAAACTTAAAGTATAGTGAATAAATAAATAAATAAAAATAAAGCTTGAAAAAAATTACAAATAAATTCGAGTTGACAGACACTTTTTGAGCTTATGCTGTGGCAGGTTACACTTAGCACCTCTAAGAAGACCCAGAGCTCAGACTTTGACAGGATCACACCCAGTTAGCCTCTGAGCTAACCTCCAACGCATTGCCCTCTAGTACTGGCACTGCCCTCTAGCATACAGGAAACTTATGTGTTCATAGAGAACTGCCCACATAAAGGTACACCTCAAAAGTTAATTTCCACAGACTTTTCTTTCCACAGAAGCCTGCGTCCATCCTAATTAAGCACCTAGACTTTAATATTTTGGAACTCACTCACAATGTGGTTAATGTATTTGGTCTATCAAGTATGTTCTCTGTGAAATTTGTTTACATAATTCACCCCCTCTTTAAGCATTGTGAACCGAAAGAAATCTCTTTATATGACAATAAACCATGTGATCTGTGAAATCATGCTTTGATTATCTCTATTTTAACCATACAAAACAGGAGGGGAAGTGTTTTGTATGTATTTAGTAACGAGAGAATAGAAGTTAAGTGGAACTGAATCAAAGACGAAAAGAATCAGAGATTATTTTCTTAGAGGGAAAATTTGAAGCCATAGGATAGACTGAGGAATGAAAAGAAGTAAGTAAATGAAAGACTTAAAAATTTCCTGGGGTGTGATGATGGCTCATCAATGATTCAACAGCAGGATTTTTTCCTACAAACGGGACAGGACATAAAATAAAAGTTAATTATTCTTTGTCCTTAGAACAATGTCTTGTACACAGTAAGCTCAATAAATATATGTTGATTAAATATGAATGCATGCAGGAGATAAGATTCTATCTAAAGATGTGAAAAGTATGACTATAAACTAAAGCAATGTGATTTCAAGTAATAAAAGTAGATGTTAAAGCTAAGATAAAATTCAATGAAAACAAGTAACTCATGAAAACATGAAAAATGATATATAAAAATATAAATTCAAATTAAGACATTCTTCTAAAAATTTTATTATATTGTATTTGATTTCCTTAAAACATGAATGAATTAGATCTAAATTAACTAAGTGCTTATGGTTTGTATATTTGCATTTCCTTCATGTTTATGATTCTCTATTAGCACATTGCAGATCTCTGAAGGACAAAGATCATTACTTTTGTTTAATTTGTATTTATTTATTTGTTACAACATATGATATTCATACATTAATATTTCACAAACTGATATACATAGCACAAAATATGTGAATTTAATTGTATATATTTTAATTTATTGTTGCTAATAAAAATGCTGATAATTGCCTACTACATAAAAGATAAACACAGTTTTGTGGCCACCACACTTCTTTCCTGATTTAATTCTATTTCAGTAGGTACCTTCCAAACCTATTTTGAGCTTTATGCATAATTAATTCAAAAATGTGATATTAAAACTCTGTTCACAGGTGGCCTAGACCTTTGAGATGTCAATCATTATCAGAGTATGATTGGAGAAAGAAGTGGTTCCTAGAGAACTAAAACCAGGCTTGAAATACAATTATTTAAAGTCTTTAAACCAGGGCAACTCTATGCTCATTTCATGTGAAATGTGTTAAACATATAGATTTATATTGAGATTTTAGAATATGACAGTGACAACAGAGCTCTTGTAAGTTTTGATAAATCTCCGAAGAGCCTAGGTTTTAAAATAATATGTATTAGCTGTAGTAAACACCTTTATGTATGATTTTGAAAATTGATTATCCAATATTATGTTTTAAAGAACTTGTTTTTAAAAACATGTCAGTCTTTCACTTGGAATCTACATATAACATGATAAAGCTAAGTACATTGTTGAATCATGTCCCTGCCCCAACTAGCCCCACACTCTCCTCTCAATTCTCTTCAGCATAATAAATGTCTGTGCTACGTTTAACCATCTCTCAAGAATAACCTCTTAGAAAGTCTGAGAAATCTCATTTGAATGTTTAGCTATTGCCATTGTCAAGTAATGCTTCGGTAAGATAACCTTCCATTGTGTATACAGACACATGCACAAATTCCCATAACAAAATCTAAAGGGATATGTTTTTGTTAAGGGACCACCTTGCATTATTCTTTAATAGTTGGAGATCTTAGTAAAGCTCAGGAGCTATCTGGGTTTGAAAGGGCACATAAAATACCCAGTTGATCTTAGACTTTAGATTGTCACAGGAAGTTCATCTTCACTGGGAAGTAAAATAGCTGGTCCCACTCTGCATGCATTCATTCCTTCTAATGTACATTTCCCCCATTTTTCTTTATAACATAATCTTGAAAAATGTGGCCAGCTAAAAGACTGTATAGTTGACTCTTGAACAATACAGGTTTCACTTGCACTTACACACAGATGGAAAATACAGTATTGGCAGAATGCAAAACCTGAGTACAGAGAGCACTAACTTTCTGTGTTCATGGATTCTGCAGGGCAAACGTGGGTCTAGAGTATATGTGGATTTTCGTATTGGGGGTGGGAGAGTCTTGGAGCCAATCCCATGTATACCTTATACCTAGGACAACCATATTTCCCAAACTCTCTTTCAGCATTATGTGGCCATATGATTAAATTCCAGGCAATGAGATGTAAGTAGAAGCATGTGAGACTTCTAGGAAGGATCTTTGAAAGCATAGGTACTGGCCTGGAATGTAGACATAAAAGTTGAAGCTCTAGTAACTATCTGGTTTTTGAAGTGACTGTGAATATGAAAACCATGCACAAGTGACGGTGGAGCCTGGGCTCCTAATATTTATGCTTCACCATCTCCTGTGCATCTCCTGTGCTGCCAGACCAGACCTGGACTTTCTATCTCTGTATTTCATTTAGATTAGAGTAAAATGAACTTCTCTCTTATTTAAGCTACTGTTATTTTTTCTTTCTGTTACATGCAGCTGAATATAATTTTAACTGATATGTCACATAAAAGCTATGAATGCTAATCCAAAAAGCGGACTAATAAAAAATTTTCTCCCCTAACAACTTGCCCATATGTCTAAAATTCTCAACATTAAAATTAAGTTATTTTGGCATTAAGGTATTATTTCTAAATGCTTATATTAAGATATATATGCCCCATAAGGGAGAACTAAGTAAGTTTGCTTAATAAGGGTCTAAGAGTAGAACTTTGAGAGTGGTAGAGATGGTGCAGGCATAATAATGGTGCCACAGGCAACTGGAGCTGCGTCTACGGCAAAAAAGGAAAAGGACTGGACACTGCAGATATGTTCACTTACTTCACACTATTGCCAATAAGGAAACATGACCTCATGGAAAATCTGTTCCTTAAAGTTAAGTTTTGCCTTAGAAATGATGTGATGCTAAATCATCTTCAAAATCTATTACATTTAAGAATTTTAAAAATAACTCAATGTCTTGATATTTAACTAATTCAATAAATATATTTAAACTCTTAATATTTCTTGGTCTTTTAAAAATCTAAGTTCAGGCTGGGCACGGTGGCTCACACCTGTATTCCCAGCACTTTGGGAGGCCGAGGCAAGCAGATCACGAGGTCAGGAGATCCTGGCTAACATGGTGAAACCCCATCTCTACTAAAAATGCAAAAAATTAGCTGGGCATGGTGGTGGGTGCCTGTAGTCCCAGCTACTTGGGAGGCTGAGGCAGGAGAATGGCGTGAATCCAGGAGGTGGAGCTTGCAGTGAGGCGAGAGAGCGCCACTGCACTCCAGTCTGGGCGACAGAGCGAGACTCCATCTTAAAATAAATAAATAAATTAATTAATTAAATAAAAATCTAAGTTCAAATTACTAATATATTTATCCTACTCCTGCCATTGATGTCTTATATGACCTGAAACATCCTTATGTTCTTGTAACTAGGTTTCTCTAGTGTATTTGAAAACCGTGTTCTAAGGCTTGGTTGTGTCCATTTTTTTATTCAAAAGTTAAATGAGACTTTATTAGGGTGATACTACCTACGGATGGATGGAGAGAAGAGGGTATACTCTGAAGGCAAACTGCCTGGATTTGAAACTTGACTCTACCATTTACTAGCTATGTGAGCCTAAGAAAGTTGTTTAACCTCACCATGCCTCATTTTTCTCATGTGTAGAAAGGAAATAATAATAATGCCTACCTCATAGGTTTATAGTGACAATTAACTAAGTCAATTTTTATAAGGCATGTAGAACTTGGCCTACATGTTTGCTAAATACATTAGATATAATTTCAGTTAGTATATGAACACAATGTAGAATTGAAACATGAGTTTTAGATTCTTTTTTAAAAATAAAAACCATGCTACTTTATTAAAATACTGAGTTTTATTTCATATGCATATTTTTGTCTCCCCACAATTTCCATGTCTGACCACTACTACTACTGTGTCCTACCATAACATTCCATACATACGTAAAACCAACCAAATGGTGGAGTTCCATCTTTAAAAACTAAAAAGGCATTTTTTAAAATTTTACTTCAAGTTCTGGGATACATGTGCTGTACATGCAGGTTTGTTACATAAGTATACATGTGCCATGGTGATTTGCTGCACCTATCAACCCGTCATCTAGGTTTTAAGCTCCGCATGCATTAGGTATTTGTCCTAATGCTCTCCCTTCCCTTCCCCAGCACCTCCCAACAGACCCTGGTGTGTGATGTTCCCCTCCCTAAAACAGGCATTTTGGACAACACATTCTTGGCAATGGAACCTGGACAACATTTGTCAAACACAGTAGAAGTTCTCACTCTGCATTATAAAAAAGACAGCCAGATATCAATGGTTACAGAAATGAAATAAGATGGAAAATTTTAAACAAATTGTTTAAACTATTTTCTTAAAGAGACTTCCTCCAGTGCGAGAGATGTTGAACAGCCTCCTGGTCAGTCATCCACAAGCAATTCTTCACATAATTGATGAACTTGGCTTCCACTTTGAGAAGAGAACCACCTTTTTCTATACTTGCATTTTTGCTTTAATGTTTACTACAAAACTATGTCCTTTATGTGTTTTGGGAGTTTTTTCCTGTTTTTTTGAATAATTCTTGTCCTTTTGATCTTGGTGTTGATTTTTGTTCTTTTCATCTTGGTGTTGACTCAAAAGGCTTTGAGTCTTTTCCATTCTGGTTTGACTTTGGGGCATTTTTGGCTGGAGTATCTCCTATAGATTTCTTCACTGGAGTTTTTCTTCAGTTTTCTCATCATCAAAATCACCATCATCATCATCTTTATCATTATCATCATCATCTTATTCATCAGCAGCAAGTTTTACTTTTCTCTGTGGAACCTTGCTATCACCCCCAGGGGTAGATCGCCCTTCAGGTATACTTAACAGTTTCACATCCTCCTCCTCTTCATCTTCTGACTCTGCATCTTCCTCCACAACTAGTCAGTGCTGTCCACTAATATGCACTGACCCTGAACACTTCAATTATAAGACCACTGGTAGTGTTATTTCAAAGCCCCCAAAGGAAACTGTTGGCTGTACAGACATTTTCAAAGTTGCCAGTGTTATCTTAGTTGGGCTGCCTTCATAATTCATTGTCTCTGCTTCAACAATGTGCAACTTATTCTTTGCACTAGCCCCTAAACTGACCGTTCTTAAAGATAACTGGTGCTCATTTTCATCATTATCCACCTTAAAGTGATAATATTTGTTGGTCTTTAGTTCACAATTGAAAAAGATAGTTCTGAGGCCTCAGGGGGCTCATGTCTATGTCCATCAAATCTTCCATGGGATGGTGGCATGCACTTAGGTAGGAGAGAAGGCAGACAGAGATAAATGACTACTGCTCCAGAGAAAGGCCATGCAGCATGGAATCACACCAGGGAGTTTAGATTCTAATATGGGTTCTACTACCTCCTAGTTGTATGATCTTGATCTATTTAAATTGTCTGAGACTCAATTTCCTTACTTGGAAATGAGGATGATAAAACCTACCTTACAGGGTTATTATAATGAGTAAATAGGATGGCCAGGTAAAATACAGAATATGTATTCTGTATTTTAAATATGATTGTTCAGATAAAGAATGAATAATTTTTCAGCATATGTCCTTTGTAATATTTGGGATATACTAATACTAAAATATTTCACTGTAATCAAAATTTAACTGTCCATCCTGTCTCTATCCTCCCTAAATCTGGCAACCTTATTAGTACATGAGTTGGTTGCCTGTCTCTTCATTTTTCATAAGAGGACATCAATCTTATATATGTATAATATATGTAAAATATATAGAATTCATATTGAAATAACCTTTCTGTGATTTTTTTTTTGTATGCAAGGAAAGCATATACTATAGTTGCCTATATTGCTTCCCCAATTCCCCATACTGGATTAGGCTTAGCAGTATCTTTGTGGCTTTCATTGCCTTATTTTTCTATTAGAAAATAATTGTGACTCTATGAATTGCATAGTAACCAGGGAAACTCATTTGAATCGAGTTCTCTTAATGAATAATTACACCTCTAGCAATAACTTGGTGCTAAAAACAAAAATGACATTTTAAGCACGGTTATATTTGCATTTTGAAGGGGCAATTTGCCCTGTACCCTACAACTAGAGAAGGTAGAAGAAAAAACATGAGAAGACTTTGACAAGTGAATCTGGGCAGTCTTTACCTCACAGCAACCTCAACTAATGACAGGCAACGAGCTATTCTTAAATTTAACTTATTCTATTGCTGGATAAAGACAATTTGTTCTTCCTAGAACAACCATCTTTTTTTTTCCTTCTAAGCTGCTATTCCGAAATGAAAATGTACAAGTGAGGATGAGAAAAGTATATGGTAAAAATATTTTTTCTTGATTTCTTTCTCAAAAGTTTTAGAAGTTAAAGAATATGTGAGAAGAAAAAATACATAGGCTGAATTTTTAATCATTAAGAAATATGTTTTTCTTATAGGAATTTTTGAGGTATTTATCCATGAATAAAAACAGAAATATTAAGATTTAATCACGTGTATTTATCTGCCAACTTGAAATTGGACAAATGTACTAAAAATAACGTGCCAATATTTTGTCTTTTGCTTAATTATCTGAAAACATTGCTTCGTGATTAGTGGCTTAGGAAACCTCCTGGTGAAAAGAGTAGAGCACTTTTAAAGAAATGCTCATCATCGTTGCTTTTGGTACACAGAAGATGGTATTTGGGGGATATTAAGCATGTCTCTGACTCTGGGGAGAAAGGTGATTCAGAAGCAGGACTGCCCTTCGACCCAGACCAGAGGGGCCCTACCCTGGGTCCTGTCCTTGAGTGGGCTGCGTATTTTGCACACATTGAAACACAAATGTGTCTTATTTTATTTTTTTATATTTTGTAGGTAAGTCTTTGGAAAGTTTGGCAACTGAATTTTCTGGAATTATGGCTGGTGCCCACACACTTTCTAGAGGAAGTGGGGCTGAGGGTGGAAGGAAAGGGTTCTAGATTCTACTCTCGGAACCCAGAGAAAGAGCAGCTGCTTTGGTTTAGGTTGGTGCCTCCACATCACACAGTGTGGGTGTCTAGGTAGGGCAGGGTCCCAGGAAAACAGTGTGTCTTCCTCTCTTCTAGCTGGGTGGTGTGGTTTTGGGAGGTACTGAGAACATCTTGGAAATCCTCACTTGAAAAGTGAGGCTGGGGAAGGGGAACGTGTTTTTCCTGTCTCCTGGGGAGCTTGACATGGTTGGGACAGGTCTAGTCACCACCCATGAGTCTGTCCCTAGCTTCCACTCTGTCCTGGTCTAACTAGTCTGTGATTTATAGGGGGCAAACCTGGTGTGGGACAAGAGGGCTCCTTTAGCTTCTGTGTAAGGAAGATAATTCCTGGAGTACATAGGAGGGAACAAGGTCTGGGCTGTGGTATCGTTTTAAATTATAACTTCCAGCTATGTAGAAATATAGCATGTTGGCCTCTGCTTGTGTTTTTTCCCGGGCCTTCCCAATGTTAGCGGTAGGTCTGTACAGAAGTATTGAACTCTGAATATGAAAAAAAATTTTAGGAGTACCTTAATGGAATGTTTTTGCTTATTTTTTTTATGTATGCCCTAGAGTAATAACTTGTAAAAGTCCATGTTTGAAGTAACCAAGGGATCTTATTGTCAGTCTTATTCTAAGTTTCAAAAAAGTATATGTCAGTTTGTTTTAAAAATTGTTTTATTATTAATATTATTTTTGCTTGACAAATGATTATATACATTTATGGTATATAATGTAATGTTTTCATATATGTATAAAATGTGGAATGACTAAATCAAGCTAACATATCTATCATCTCTCTTAGCTATCTTTTATTTTTTTTTTTTTTGAGACAAGGTATGGCTTTCTCACTCAGACTGGAGTGCAGTGGAGGTACCTTGGCTCACTACAACTTTTACCTCCTGGGCTCAAGCGATTCTCCCACCTCAGCCTCCCCAGTAGCTGGGATTACAGATGCATGACACCATGCCTGGCTAATTTTTCTATTTTTTGTAGAGACAGGGTTTTGCCACATTGCCCAGGATGGTCTCCGACTCCCGAGATCAAGTGATCCACCTGCCTTGGCCTCCCAAAGTGCTGAAATTACAGGTGTAAGCCACCATGTCCAGCTTTACCTATCATTTTTTATGTGAGACATTTTAAATTTACTCTCTTAATTATTTTGAAATATACATTATTATTAACCATAGTCATGCTGATATGCAATAGGTCTCAAAATCTATTCCTATTGTCTACTATTGTCTATCTAAATCTTCATACCCTTTTACCAGCAATTCTTCTTTCCCTCCCTCCCCAACCCTCTAGTAGCCTATGGTAAGCATCTTTCTACTCTCTACTTTTGTAAGTTCAATTTTTTTAGTCTCCACATATAACAGCTTAACTTTTCCACATATAACAAGAGATCTGAGGCAGGTGGATCACTCAAGCTCAGGAGTTGGAGACCATCCTGGGCAACATAGCAAAACCCTGTCTCAACAAAAATTACAAAAACTAGCCAGGCATGGTGGCATGCACCTGTAATCCCAGCTACTGGGGAGGCTGAGTTGTTGTATGTGGAAACTAAAAAAAATGAACTTATAGAAGTAGGGAGTAGAATGTGGCATATTTCTTTTTGTGCTTAGCTTATTTCATTTAGCATAATGTTCATCAATTGCACCCATGTTGTCATAAATGACAGGATTTTCCCCTTCTCTAAAGCTGAATAGCATTCCATTGTGCATATACACTACCATATTTTCTTTATCCATTCATCCATTGAAGGAACTCTTATGTTGATTAGTCATAGCTTGACTATTGTGAATGATGCTATAGTGAACATGAAAGTGCAGATATCTCTTTGATGTACTGATTTCAGTTCCTTTGGATATATATACCCAGAAGTGGGATTAGTGGATTATATGAGAATTCTATTTTTAGTTTTTTTTTAGAAATTTCCATACCATTTTCTGTAACAGTTATGCTAATTTAAATTTCCACCAACAATGTAAAGAGTTCCCTTATCTCTGCATCTTTGTTATCTTTCATCTTTTTGATAAAAACCTTTCTAGCAGACGTCAAGTGATATCTCACAGTGGTATTAATTTTCCTTTCCCTGATGATTAGTGATGCTGAGCATTTTTTGATATACCTGTTGGGCATTTATGTGTCTACTTTTGAGAAGTATCTATTCAGATCCTTTACCCCCCAACCTTTTTTTGAGACAGGGTCTCGCTCTGGAGTGTGGTGACACAATCATAGCTTACTGCAGCCCCAACCTCTGATATGGTTTGGCTCTGTGTCCTCACCCAAATCTCATCTCAAATTGTAATCCCAACGTGTCAAGAGAGGGACCTGATGGGAAGGTGATTGGATCATAGGGGCAGTTTCTCCCATGCTGTTCTTGAGATAGTGAGGGAGTTCTCACAAGAGCTGATGGTTATTTTAGAAGTGTTTGGAAGTTCCTTCTCTGCAGCACTTCTCTCTCTCCTGCTGCCATGTAAGACATGCCTTGCTTCCCCTTCACCTTCTGCCATGATTGTAAGTTTCCTGAGGCCTCCCAGCCACGTGGAACTGTGAGTCAACTAAACCTCCTTTCTTTATAAATACCCAGTGTCAGTTAGTATCTTTATGGCAGTGTGAAAATGGACTAATACAACCACCCAGATTCAATGGACCCTCCCACCTCAGGCTACTGAGTAGCTAGGACTACAGGTACACACCACCAGACACAGCTAATTGTACTTTTTGAAGAAATGGGGTTTTGCCATTTTGCCCACAATGGTCTTGAACTCCTGGACTCAAGTGCTGTGTCTGCCTTGCCTCCCAAATTGCTGAGATTATAGACATGAGCCACTGTGCCCGGCCTTTTGCCTATTTTTAAATTGAGTTATTTGTTTTCCTTCTGTTGAGATGTTTGAGATTCTTATATATTATGGATATTAACGTCTTATTGTATTATGTCTTGTAAATATTTTCTCCCATTCTATGGATTTATTTTGTTGTTTTTTTTGTTGTGCAGGCACTTTTTTAGTTTGATGTAATCTGTTTGTCTATTTTTGCTTTTGTTGCCTGTTCTTTCAGGTTCATGTCCGAAAAAACTGTTGCTCAGACCAATGTCCTTGGAGCATTTTCTCTGTTTTCTTCTAGTAGTTTTACAGTTTCAGATCTTTAATATTTATGTCGTTAATCCATTTTGGGTTGATTTTTGTATGCAGCTTATTTTGTAAATTGAACAAGGTTAGAGTTTTATTCTTTTACATGTGGATATTTAGTTTTCCCAACACTGTTTATTGAAGAAACTGTTCTTTCCTCATTGTGTATTCTTGAAATCTATGTCAAAAATAAATTGATTATACATGTTTGGATCTATTTCTGGGCTCTCTGTTCTAATCCATTGGCCTATATGTCTGGTTTTTGTTTGTTTGGTTGGTTTTTGTTTTTGTTTTTGTTTTTTTTGAGACGGAGTCTTGCTGTCGCCCAGGTTGGAGTGTAGTGGCGCAATCTCAGCTCACTGCAACCTCCGCCTCCCAGGTTCATGCCATTCTCCTGCCTCAGCCTCCCGAGTAGCTGGGACTACAGGCACCTGCCACCACGCCTGGCTAATTTTTTATATTTTTAGTAGAGACGGGGTTTCAACGTGTTAGCCAGGACGGTCTTGACCTCCTGACCTCATGATCCACCCGCTTTGGTCTCCCAAAGTGCTGGGATCACAAGCGTAAGCCACCGCGCCTGGCGTATTTTTTTTTTTTTTTTGCTAGTACCATGGTGTTTTAATAACTACAGCTTTGTAGTAAATTTTGAAATAAAAAATTGTGATGGCTTCCATCTTTGTTCTTTTTGCTCAAGATTGTTTTGGTTATTAAGGGTATTTTGTGGTTGAATATAAACTTAGGGACTGTTTTTCTATTTCTGTGAAAAATGACACTGAATTTTCATTGCATTGAATTTATAGATTGCTTTGGGTAGTATGGACATTTTTACAATGTTGATCCTTTAAATCTAAAAATATGGGATATCTTTCCATTTATTTGTGTTTTCTTCAATTTCTTTCATTAGTTTTTTATAGCTTTCAGAATACAGGTCTTTTATCTCCTTAGTTAAATTTTCACCTAAGTATTTGAGTTTTTTGTTGCTATTGTAAATGGAGTTGTTTTCTTAATTTCCTTTCCAGGTAGTTCATTATCAGAATATATAATGCTACTTATTTTTGTATGTTGACTTTGTATCTTGTAACTTTCCTAAATTTTTAAGAAGTTTTAACATTTTTTGGTAGAATGTGCCATAGTTTAATGGGAACATTTTTATTTTTTAGGGGAATATAAAGTATTTGTGTGCCTTACAATTAATGGCATTTTGAGTTTAATGATACATGATGGATCACTAGTCTCATGTTTTCTGAGCTAGTGCAATGCCATGGGTGGAAGCCATGAGGACCTTGTGGCTTCAAAGTTTCCATAACTGACATTAGGATGTGGACACTGCTGAGGCATCTTTTGGTGGAGAATAGCACAATAGCCCTTCCTTACTGTTGCGGGTCAAGAACAAAGTGAGAAAATGACTTGTCAACATACCAGCAGGGCATGGTTAGTGGGATAGCCATTCAAGCATGCCTGGGAGAGTCTGAGCCTTTGTGGAAGCATTAATATATCGGGAAAAAGTCCCACGCTGAACAGTGTCCACCCTGAAAGAGACTTTCAATTAATTATAAAGTTACCAAATAATACGGGAGAGCATATATTACCAAATATAAATATATTATAAACAAAATAATTCAAATACTTCTCTATTCATTTATAATCTATATCCAATAAGTCCTGATACTTGGAAAAGGCAATAAGCGGTCCAACAGGTTTGCATAAAGAGACCTGGGGGCTGGGTTTGGTGCCCTTTGTCCTCCCCACTCTGAGAGAGGATGAGGGAGGTGACAGACCATTTGTCTCTTATGCCAGACAAGGAGTGCAGTAGTACTTCTGAGCACAGGTTCATCTTAGGCATGAGAAAATGGCTCCTTACCTGGAAAGTAATCCCTCCCTCCCTCCCTCCCTCCCTCCCTCCCTCCCTCCCCCTCCCTCCCTCCCTCCCTTCCTTCCTTCCTTCCTTCCTTCCTTCCTTCCTTCCTTCCTTCCTTCCTTCCTTCCTTCCTTCCTTCCTTCCTTCCTTCCTTCCTTCCTTCTTTTGAGACAGAGTCTCGCCGTGTTGCCCAGGCTGGAGAGTAGTGATGCCATCTAGGCTCACTGCAACTTCCGCCTGTCGGGTTCAAGCGATTCTTGTGCCTCAGGCTTCCGAGTAGCTGGGATTACAGGCACACGCCACCACGCCTGGCTAATTTTTGTATTTTTAGTAGAGATGGGGTTTTGCCATGTTGGCCAGGCTGGTCTTGAACTCCTGACCTCAAGTGATCCACCTGCCTCAACCTTCCAAAGTAGTGGGATTACAGGCATGAGCCACCATGTCCAGTCCGTCTGGCTTCTTTCTAATTCCAAGTTATCAGGTCTCAGTACATTATAGCAGTCTACATAAGTTGCAAAAATAAACTTCCTGATTCCCAAGCACATCATGTTTAATGAGCCATCCTGGACACTGAATTTCAAAAGGATTAGAAATTTATTTCTGGGTCTCTTTATGAGAGGAATGAGCAAGAGCCTATGCAACTATTTCAAGAGGAGATTCAGTCTTTAGAGATCTTTTGGTAATAAAATGATCACACACTAACTCTTAGGCAATCATATTGAGACTTATAATGCTATGACTGAGGAAAAGTAAACATACTGCTAAATGGTTGAACCTTCATGCTTAAAAAGCACGAAGTTCTAAACAGATTTACTTCATTTTTATTTCCATTCCTACTTTCAGAAATAAGTGAAATGTTTGAGTAAAGCCAGATTTGAGGGGTCTTTTTCCCTTCTCTGCCACAAAATTTGCTGGATAAATTGCCTCCTTAGTAGATTTATATTTGGGTTGCCAGATAAAATACAGGACATACAAATATTGCATAGGACATACTTATACTAAAAATTATTTGTTGATTATATGTAATTAAAATTAAACTAGGTGTCTTTTTATGGTAAATAGGGCCATCTTGATTTATATGTACTTTGTATGGCTATTCTTATTTGCCACACAAGTTTTTAAGAGACGCAGCATTTCTGGATTAGTTGACTATTACTGTCAATAACTCATAATATTAAAATTTAATAATCTTGTCAGTTTATTAATTTATAAGATGGATTCTTGGTGCTTTGGGCCCAAATATTCTGTAACTATAGCATGTTAAAAGCAGACCATCCTTTTTTTCTGATGAATCAGAGTTGTTTATTTAATTATTGAAATGTTATCCTCAACAGTTACCAAATGCCTGGCAAGGTAAGGTTCAAGCTGGCTTTTTTTTTTTTTTTTTTTTTGTAAGTCAGAAGACCTCTCCAAATTTTTTTTGTATTATAATTTTATATTATAAGACTAGCTTTTCTTCCATTTTGGAAGTCAAATCAAGAATGATGGAGATCTGAAATTTTGAATCATTTATGAGTACTATGATTTATTGACCCCCAAATCAGATGATTGCTCTACTGTTTGCATAGATGACCTTAGATTTGGATGTACTTTAACACCTTCTGAGAATTACCAGACACAGTGCTTGAATAAACATCAGATTTTTGAAAACTGTATAAGCTGAGTGTTATTGGTTTTATTTGGCTCATTTCACTTTCATTTTTACATGATGATTGCCTACAGAGCTGAATATGGATATTAAAATGTGATAGGGAATGTGTGAGTGAGTGTGTGTGTGTGTGCATGTGTGCACTGAGGAATGCTGTATACTGAGTGAGAAAGAAAGACAAAAAAAATCCTGCAGACATCCAATCCTGATTCTTAGAAACAGGAATTGGTAGAACACATGGATCAGTCATGGGTAACCCTAACCATTGTCAAAGTGCGTGCTTAAGTGGTGTCTGGTAGAAGGCAGAACAAATAAAGAGATAGGTGGTTTACTTGACATTCTGTTCGCCAGAGATTTGCATTAACTGGCATGTGTGGACGTATTCCACAGAGCAACAGTTGACATTTATAATGATGACCCTGAGACATGGTAAATGCTGTGTGAATTATCAAAGAAAAATGAAAACCTGTTAGTGCAAATCAGATGTTAAGTGCATTTTATTGTGTTTTTTAAATTAACGTTGACTCTTTACATAGAGCACATATATTTTTGCTTTAATCAGGATAATTATGCTTTCTGACCAAATCAGATGACACAAAGGGGATTGTAGAAATTTAACACACACTTGCTCATTACCTGCTGTGTAATAAGCTATGGGCAAACATTGATAGACACGATTTTATGTCCTCAAGAAATTCATAATTACGGGAGACAGAGAACCATATGGTTTTTATAAAGTGTAACAGTACCCTAATGTACATACAAATACAATGGAAACCATAGTGTAGAAGTGATTGATAAAAGAGAAGTCAAAGATTTATTACTGATAAGTTAACATTTGAATTGCACATTGAAGAACAAGTAAGCTTTCTCTAGCTAAATAGAAAGTTTACTGTCATGTCCCAGAATAGGGATTTTATGTACTTTGTCCCTTCTTTTCTCCATCATCTCCTCATTTCTGGGACTGACAGTAGATACATTAGATAGTGGAGGATGAAGTTTGATATGCTTTAAGAAATACTACTCTGAATACCCTGGGTCCTCCTTTCAATTGTTATTTGAGTGTCAGAGTGGGCACTGGAGTAATGTGAAAATCTATCACCTCAAGTTGAGGAGAAAGACCTGGAAATTAAATAAGGGATTCAGAAAAAATCATATTGGCCTATAGGATTATTTGCTTTGTTAAATAATCTGTTTTTATTGTTTTAAAGTAAAATTACTTTGGATTTCTCTTGGTATTTCCAAATTATCTATCTTATGGACAGAAGATCTTACAGAGCAAAGCAACCCTCAGCAATGACAAGGGTCACAATGGCTCAGGTTTTATTTCTCCTCAAGTAATCTTCCATACAGCCTGCTTGTTAATAAATAGTTAATTATTTGGGCAGCTGCTAATTCTGCTTGAGCCCACCAGTGGATACAAGACATTGGCATTTTGCAGCTGCATTTTGCCCTGGGTGGGAATGTCGATGCAGAGTTCAGGACAGGTAGGGTAGCCTCTTCAGTCAGTCATAAATCAGGACAATCCAGGCCCAATACTAGACTCAGAGTTTGTCATCATTGATTACATAAACCAAAGATCAATCAATTCCCCCGTGTCTGGCTCTGTGAGTGCAAAGAAATTAACAATGGTCAATTTGTTTATTTTTATCAGTTATTATTTTCATGCTAATGGAATGATGATAAAGACACTGGACTGGGCACATGTGTCTGGATTCTGGTGCAACCTGTGCTATTCACTGACTGTACAACTTTAGGCAACTATCTTAGCCCTTCTGGACTTCATTTTCTCCATAGTATATGGACTAAATGATCCTCACAATTTTTTCCAGTTCTAGAATGCTAGGAATTTTTTGTCAATTTTTAAATTTTGTGGATACATAGTAGGTGTATACATTTATGGGGTAAAAGAAATGTCTTCATACAGGCATGCAATGTATAATAATCACATCATGGAGAATGGGGCATCCATCCTTTCAAGCATTTATCCTTTATGCCGTGAATAATCTAATTATACTCTTTTTGTCACTTTAAAATGTACTACTAAGTAATTATTGACTGTAGTCACCCTGTTGTGCTATCAAATAGTAGATCTTATTCATTCATTTTATTTTTTGTACCCATTAACCATCCCTACCTCCTTCCAACCTCTCCACCTACTCTTCCACCATCCTTCTACTCTCTCTGTTCCATGAGTTTAATTATTTGATTTTTAGATCCCACAAATAAAGAAGAACATGCAATGTTTGTCTTTCTGCGTCTGGCTTATTCTACTTAACATAATGACCTCCAGTTCCATTCATGCTGCTGCAAATCTCATTTTATTATGTTTGAAATCTGTTAATGAACAGTTAGGTTGTTTCCAAATCTTGACTATTGTGAGCAGTGCTACACCAAACATGGTAGTGCAGATATCTCTTTAATAAACTGATTTAATTTCATTTGGGTACATACCCAGCAGTGGGATTGATGGGTCATATGGGAGCTCTATTTTTTGTTTTTGAAGAAAGCTCCAAACTGTTTTCCATGGTGCTTGTACTAACTTACATTCCCACGAACAGTGCGTGAGGGTTCTCTTTTCTTCACATCCTCTCCAGCATTTGGTATTATCTGTCTTTTGGATGAAAGCCATTTGAACTGGGGTAAGATGATATCTCATTGTAGTTTTGACTTAACATTTCTCTAATGATCAATGACATTGAGCACCTTTACATATGCCTGTTTGCCATTTGTATGTCTTCTTTTGAGAAATGTCTATTCAAATCTTTAGCCCATTTTTAAATCGGGTTATTAGATTTTTCCCAATAAGGTGGTTTGAGTTCCTTATATATTCTGGCTATTAATCCCTTGTCAAAAGGGTAGTTCGCAAATATTTTCTCCCATTCCGTGGGTTGTCTCTTCACTTTGTTGATTGTGTCCTTTGCTGTTCAGAAGCTTTTTAACTCGATGTGATCCCATGTAATCCCATTTTTGCTTTGGCTGACTGTGCTTGTGGAGTATTCCTCAGGACATTTTTGTCCAGACCGATGTCCTGGAGATTGACCTCAATGTTTTCTTGTAGTGTACTAGGATTCTTAAAAGCCACTTTTACAGATATCTATGTACATAAACAAATATATTTATGCCTTTTCATTTTAAAATAGATTTTAAATTTATTTTACTAAAATACTGAGTTATCAGTGTGTAAGTTTACAACATTATTCAATGAAAATAATGTGCTTTTTCAAGAACTACATAATTCCAAACAAAATACATTTGAGGGCATAAGGAGAGAGGCACCAAAATCTACCTCTATGCTCCCCTTTCATCCAAGACATAAAAGAAAGCAGCACTAATCATTTCTTCTGCTAACCCCAGTAAGTAACCAATGCAGAACACTTTGATGTGTTTGACAGACAATTTCCAAATGTGATTTTTAATCCAGAGTCACAGAGCTACCTGGTTCCTTCTCCAAAATTTCTCATGTGGAAACATATTCACATGCACACACACTGAAAGCCTCCCTTGCTTGCTACTTAATCACATTTCCTAAATGACTGTCCTACAGCCGTTAAGTTTATTAATGGAACCCCAAACAAAGGAATTTATCTTTCATAATAGCACCAAAGAAAAATTGCCAAAATTAAACCTTAGAATTTTTTTAAATGACATATCAAAATTCCACACATATACATGTGTGGAATTATTTAAGGTAATTATTGATATCAAAGAACTCACTACTGCCATTTAAAAAATTGTATTCTGGTTGTTTTGTAAATACCTTCTTCCTTCCTTCCTTCCTTTCTTTCTGTCTCTTTTTGTGGTTTGATGGTTTTCTGTAGTGGTATGTTTTGAATCTTTTACGTTTCTGTTTTGTGTATCTGTGGAGTTTTGCTTTTCGGTTACCATGAGGCTTACATTGAACATTGTACACTTAGTCTACTTCAATCTGATAATAGCTTAAGTTTAATTAAGTACAACAATGCTACACTTTTACACTGTCTTCCAATTTTACATTTTTGATGTTTGAATTTACATCATTTTATAATATGTATCTGTTGAAAATTTATTTCAGTTACAGTTTTCATTAATGTGTTTTCACCCTTGAACTGGAGATAAAATTACTTTATGTACCACAATTACACTTTAAGGGCATTCTGAATATTGCTCTGTATCACTTATACTATTGGGTTCTATGCTTCTGTAAGTTTATTCTATTAATCAGCAGTCTTTCATTTCAATTTAACTCTTTTCCTATTTAGAAAAAAAGTGCAGCTCATTGCAAGCACTCATTTAATTTTACATAAACACATTCTTTGAGGCTGAAACAAATCTAACTGATTTTCAATGTAAAAATAAAATATAAAAACTGTTCTTGGAAGTATTTCTAAACAGAACTAACTTCAGAATCATCTAAATAATCAGAATCAACTATTTTGGAAAAATAAGATTTATCAAATGAAAAATCAGATTTATCTTCAGCCAACAACTGTTTGAGAGCCATGTTAACATCACTTGTAGGAATGCTACATTTTCTAGTATTTGACGTTTTCAACTATTGAGAATTATTACATTTTGTAAATGGAAATATCACTACTAAAAATGGAATTCTATCAACCGAATGACATCTTTTTTTCCAAAGTCGATAGGCTAGAGCAATGTGAAAATAATAATAAAAGTGAGATATTTTGTGGCAAAGTTATCTCAGGGTAAATGCTGTAGCCATAATCACCACTGGACAGTATTCTTAGGGCTAAAGAACTCTCAGCTGGAAACCATCATTCTTAGCAAACTATCACAAGAACAGAAAACCAAATACCGCATGTTCTCACTCATAGGTGGGAACTGAACAATGAGATCACTTGGACTCGGAAAGGGGAACATCACACACTGGGGCCTATCATGGGGAGGGGGGAAGGGGGAAGGATTGCATTGGGAGTTATACCTGATGTAAATGATGAGTTGATGGGTGCTGACGAGTTGATGGGTGCAGCACAGCAACATGGCACAAGTATACATATGTAACAAACCTGCACGTTATGCACATGTACCCTAGAACTTAAAGTATAATAATAATAAAAAATAAATTTAAAAAAATTACAGAATTATAGCATACACAGATAACATTCATGTAATACAAAAGATCATATTGTAAATTAAAACTTGAGAAATTTAAAAAAGTTAAAGAAAAAAAGAAAAAATAATGTAATCTGGAATCAATTATTAAATTTTAATTTATATATATATAAAAAAAAAGAACTCTCTTGCAATTCCTGTAAGGCAGGCCTTATGGTGATAATCTCCCTTAGCTTTTGTTTGTCTGGAAATGTTTTGATTTCTGAAATATAAGTTTTCTGGGTAAAGTATTCTTGGTTCGCAGGTTTTTTTCTCCCCCTTCAACACTTTGAATGTATTATCACACTCTCTCCTGGTTTCTGCTGAGACATTCACTGATAGATGTATTGGGACTCCTTTGTATGTGATATATTTCTTAATTCTTGCTGCTTTCAGGATTTCTTTGTCTTTGATTTTTGGTAGTGTGATTATTATATATCTTGGTAAACTCTTTGGGTTGAATTTCACAGGTGACTTCTTACCTTTATGTACTTGAATTTTGTCTTCTTTCTTCAGATTAGGGATGCTTTTATTTATTATTTCTTTAAATATACTTTCTGGCCCTCATTCTCTTTCTTTTCCTTCTGGAATGCCAATTTTGTGTGGGTTAGGTCCCTTGATAGTATTCCATAATTCCCATAGGTTTCCTTCATTTCTTCTTTGTCTTTATTTTTTTCCCTCCTCTCTTGGGTAATTTTACATGTTCTACCTTTGAATTCACTGATTCTTTCTTCAGCTTGATTGAGCTGGCTGTTGAAGTTTTTCATTTACTTTTTACGTTAATCATTGTGTTCCTTAACTATAAAATTCCTGTTTATTTTTTACTTTTTTTTGTTTGTCAAACTTTTCATGTTGTTCATGTATTGTTATCCAAGTTGTATTTAATTTTTTATTTGAATATTCCTGAAGTTCATTGAACTTTTTAAAAGAAGATTATTCTGAATTTTATTTCTGTCATTTCATAGATCTCCCTTTCTTTGGGGTTTATTGTTGGAGCTTTGTTAATTTTTTTGTAGGTGTCATGATTTCCCGAGTCTTTGTAATCCTTTTGTCCTTGCCTTGGTGCTTACACATTTGCAGGGATAGCCACTTTTTCCAGCTTTTATAGGAGATTTTCTTTGGCAAGGATAGACCTTCACTAGTTAGTCTAGCCTGTGATTCTAGATGGACTGGCAAGCAAAGCTTTCTTTCAGGTTCTCTAGATGGCTGGGATAATACATTTGCTCTGAATTTGAGCTAGGTTACAGAGTGTATTTTCAGGCTAGAAGGCGCTGTCATTTGAGTTTAGAAATTGCACAGGGTTGCAGGAGGAGCCTTGAGGTTAAGTAAACAAGGATGGATTGACCAACTGCTAAGCTCAGTAGAAATGTACAATTGAGGTTTGCCTCCCTCCCTGGACAGGGTCTAGGGTTGAGTTTTGAGGTTGTGGGGAATACTGATTAAGCTTTCAGATGTGGCCTATCTAGATACTACTTGTTTGGAAATTCACTGCAGGAATTTTCTCCTTCCCAGGATAACAATTTGGGGTAGTGTGTAATGCTGGCTATAGAGGCTGACCATCCAGGAATTCAAGCAATGTAGCACTTCTCACCTTTTCTAGGAGTCACCAACTTGGTTTTGTGGATGAGCTATGCTGTTAGTTGGTACCTTTTATTGAGCACCACTGCTGTCAGGTACACTGTGCTTTCACAAAAATTGACACATTGTTCTCTGTGGCCTCTATCGATCGCTTTGTTTCTTCCCTGACCCCAGGGAATCTAGCCGTGCAGTTTTTCTGTATGTTCCCCATTCCCCATGAGATGAAAGCAAAGTGAGCTTCCTGGTAGGCATCTCAGAATGCTAGGGAAGCTGGAAGTCCACTTACTTGGTTCTCTTTTCCCACTGTAGAAACCTGGAGAATTCTCTCTGTGTAGCATTGTGTCAACTTGGAGGAGAAGGAACAGTAATGTGGTTAAAGTGAGATCATTTTTCCTGTCCTTTCAATGCAAGTTTTTATTTAGTTTTGTGGAACACACAGGTAATTCAGGTTGATTTTTACATGCTGAGGTTTCACCAGGTGCTTTGGTCTGTGGATAATTGCTACTTGATCTTCTGTGAGAGGGAGTGAAGCCTGGGACTTCCTGGGACCTCCTATTCCACCATCTTGCTGATAACACTGTCTGATATTATTTCTTGTTAATGTCAAGAAATTCTATGTGAAAGAATCTTTGGTTGGGAAGGCATGGCTTATTTGTCTTCTTGTCACTTCATTTTCCTCTCTATCCATAAAACATTGATCTTAAACTCTACCTGTATAAGATTAGCAAACTGTGCAGCTTGTATGAACAGCTTAGTTCAGTGATAAATGGTCATAAATGCTTTAGATATTTAGGATATCTGTAAAAACCTGAGTTGAGTTTATGTTTTTATGTCAAATTTACATTCACATAAGGGATATCTTTGACAAGTTAGTCCAATTACTTAGTTTATGATATTAATGAAGGAAAATATCTTAAAATCCACCCTGAGACTGAATGGCTGGCTGTGCTCTAAACCACTGCCCCATACCTGGCCAATCAGTTCACAAAAGATGACTTTGGCATAAATGGATCATAATCTGAAATACTTCATAGCGTAGAGATAAAGGACAGCATTTCAAGAAGACATCCCTAAGTTTAAATCCCAGCTCTGCTACCTACAAGCTATGTGATCTTAATTAAGCTTAAACTCTCTGAGATTCAGTTTGCACACCTGTAAAACTGTGTAATTGTAATGTATCTACCCCAGTTATTATCGTAGGGATTAAATTGTATGAGATAACATATACTGAGCATCTGGTATATGCCTGGCACATAACAGTCTCAATAAATGATAGCTATATTTTCTCTACTACATGTGGCTTCATTTTTAATCCAAGGATCAACATATTATTGCTAACTTGGACTCAGTCAGAGGTTCTTCCCATTAAAAAGAATGAATATTTTTGATTGGTTGATTAGTTAGCTTAATCATTTAGACTTTCCAAATGATGAATTCATATCCCCACATTACAAATATAATTACATTATGGAGTCTCTAAATTTAATGTCAAATATATTCACTTTAGTGATTGTCAAAAGTAGTCAGGACAGTTACTATACTTAGTTTTTTGAAACTGTCCACTGTCTTTTTGATAGGAAAGCAGATAAAAATAATTAAATACATAATGACTTATGTTAAAAATGGAATGAAAATCTCTGTCTTTGATACACTATTCTATAAAAAAGTGTATGTGTGATGAACAAAGAATAAAGTTATTAAAATTGAACACAAGTTATGCCAAGTGAAGTTTACATTTTGTATTTTTAGGGAAGTATTAGAACGTAATCAGTGGGCACAAGTCAAATGGCTAATATAAATTCTCTTAGAGAAGTAGTAAAATTTACCTTCAGAAAAGCTCATTTTGGAGGCTGATTTGCATTTGTAAATAACTCTTTTTGCTCAAGCGTGATTTTCTCATTATTGAAACCACTAAGTTGTGACGAACTGGAAGGGCTGATATTTATGAAACTCCCATAGACATTGGTATGTGCTATCCTCTTAACGAGAGCAGAGCTTTTTTTGGTGTGGAGGTAGCAGTTTGGCATCTAATTATTTAAAAATTAGCAAATCCTCATTAAACAGCTGCTTTTCTTTTTGTTGACTTGTGTGAGATGCCAAACAACTCCATTCTTTGCCTAGAAGATTAAGATTTTCAATCTGATTTTTATTGCAGGCTTAATTTTAATGTATAATCATCCATGTAAATAAATCCTAGAGACTAGTGGTGTTCAAAATAATTAAAAAGATGTAGAAGAAAATATATTCACACTTAGTACTAGAGTAATAAAATAGTAAGCCTAAGGCACTTTGTGTGGTTCTACAACCTATGTTAATTTCACCTACAGTCCATTGTGGATTACTTTTAAAGACTTGGCAGTAATAGACAAACAGATATACATATGCAAATATTTCAGGATAAATATAAAAGTGATAAAAATGGATGGAAGTCTCATACTTTCAAGTATATTTATACTTAAATCTATCTAAATCAGAGTAGTCATAGCCTTTGTACTGAGCTTTTATGAGTGAAATTGCTGGTGTTAGAAATTTAAACAGATCCAGTAAATGGTACCCCTCTTCTCTACGTGAATTTGGAACTATGTAAAAGGCAGACAGAGTAGGGAATGTGGGGTTAAATATCACCTTTATTAATTATAAAGTGGTTATTGAAGTAGGTTGCCTGTATCTATGGGATACTGGGCTTTCCAAATGTGAATTCCAGAATTTGGCCTCCTAATCATGGCAGCACTAGACCACTAGAGAAAGAGAAGGAACTGGACTTTGCATGCCCAATTTTTTTTTCCTACAAATTCACCAACCTAATAAGGTATTCCATCCACCTATGTTTTGCTCATTGTTGTATGTCTAGTATGTAGAACAGAGCTTGGCACCAAATAGATGTATAATAAACTAATAAATAAGGAAATGATTTTAAAAGGCTGAAAGAGTAGGTACAAACCAGGTTGTCAAGGCTTAGTATCTTACTGTGGTTTCAGATTGTTTTCTGTAGGCCATGGAGAGCTCACTAAAGGTGTGTACATAGCGGGGAATGTGGACATTTTGCCTTTTAGAAAGACTGCTTCAGCTGCTGTTTGGAAATTGGATCTAAGTCCAGCAAGAATATTGGAAATTCGACCACATTAGGAGGTTATTTCAAATAGTACAATCACTGATATAAAATTTTATTATAATTTATCCACAGATTCCCTATTTTGTCAGTAAGGAAGTAAACAAGTAAACAACCGCTAAAATAACTCTCTAACAACAGCAGACCCTCATGAGAACACTAGGCAGCAGAAGCTTCTTTAGCAGTAAAAGATATATGGATATTCATATTTTGTTCCATGATCTTTAACATTAAATAAATAAACTTAATATTTAAGTCTCCTTCTGCATTCCTAGAAGATGTTATTCAGATATCCATCTCCCTGCAATACTGTCAGTGCAGCTCAACAAAGTCAATTCCATTAGCATAAATGTTCCTGACTGAATGAGGACAAATCCCATCTTTATTGTTAATCACACTTTAGATATGGAAAAGTGATACTATTCAGGAAAATAAGGAGAGGAGAGGTTGCTGCCATAAAAATCCCCATGCATGTTACTCTAGCTTTTACCACCCTAATTTTGCTTCATTTCCCCTAGCCTTAACTCAGTTACATTTCTTAAATTATTATTCAGAATCATCTGTCTTTTCCACTGACATGTAAGCTTCATGAAAATAGACTTCATCTTTTGTTCACAGCTGTCCCAATACCTCAAGCAGTGCCTTATAGGAGGTGCTCAGTAAATGTCGGTGAATAAAAAATGAATGAAGCACAGAGGCAGAGCAGGGTGCAGGCTGACTTAAGCTGTGACCTGAGCCATTTCCCTTGAGTTCTCCTTTTTCTAATTTCCCTTTTCAATGGATATATATCCTCAGACACGTGGCAAGTTGGCTATAGCAGTTTCTTACTGGCAACACTGAGGGGAAGATAGAGGTACTTCCAGAATCACTCACGTAGAAGCAAAAAAGTTTCTCAGAGGTGCCCAGTAGACCTTGACAGGAGCCCTTCTAGTGAAGTGATTTGGGTTAAACGAATGGAAAGAGTGAATGTTAATAAGAAAAAAATAGCTAGTAGAGAAAACTCTAATGATGAGTTTTGCTGAAAAACAAACCAGAAAAATTTAGCTGGGAGGAGGATTTGGAGTCAGTAAGGGTGGTGGTGTTTTTCTTCATTGTGAAAAAAATAGTGCACTGTTCTACTACTGTAAAGAACATCAGATAATTTTAGAAGGAAAAGCAGATAATTTCAGGAGCAAAGTCCTCGAACAGGCAAGAGAGGATACAATCCAATAAATAAATGAAAGTGGTAGTCATCCCTAACAATAGAAAGAAAGCAGAGTTTATGGCTACGTAAATGAATATGTACTGGTGGGACGATGAACTAGTCTTTCCTGATTGCTTCTACTTTCCCAGTGAAATAAAAACCAAGGTCATCAGCTGAAGTGGGGAATGGAGGAGAGGGTATTGGAGACTAGAAGAGAAGAAATTATAAAGTTGTTATCAGAAAGTGTGAATTTTCTAGAACTGCTGAGCAATGCTGAAGTCCTGCTTTTGAAATTTTGGTCATAAATTTAAAGTATGACTGGTCAGCTAGGTGTGGTAAACCATGCAGTAGGCAAAAATGGGTTAATTTGGACCTGTGTTTTGAGTTTAGTATGTGGAGAAAGAAACTAAGGAAATGGTGCATGTTTTCAAAGGAAAGAGTATGGTGATGGACCATGGACTCTAAGCCAGGAAAAGGAGATGTGAGAATATGAAGGGGGTGATGGGCAGCATAAATTAGTGAGATCAATAGACTCCATGTGCCGGCAAATTAAAGAATTGTATGTATGTTCCAGTGTAATAAGGCTGGATAGAGAGGAGAGAATTAGGTAGCTGGGATCTATAATGCCCGGGCTTCTTTGTATGAGAAACAGAACACTTGCTACTAATTTTAAATATTTCCATTTTCAATTCAATAACTTATAAGTCCTTTAAATTTTTTCATGTAAACATTTAAACACTACTTACACAATTAACGAATTATTAGCAAATCAAACTGTGTTAATTTTATAAATAAGTTTGTCTTAAACATTTAGATGTGGATTTCAAACACAAATATCCTTAAATATTAGGGGAAAACATGATGTAACATATTAAGTTTCTTAAGTGCTTTTGCTATCTTAAACATATACACCAATTATTTCAATGATAAACATTTATTATTTCATATGCTACTTCAAAGTTGCAAAATTTGGGGTTTGTTTCATCTCTTTATTATATTGTACTTCTTTCTCTACCTCTTTAAGGTGTCATTAACCACGCCAGGTCCAAAACAAAAAGGATGTTTCAGACCAGCTGAGATTTTCATTTCTGAGCTACTGAATATTTGATTCTTGGTTGGGCTAGAGAACTGTCAAGCAGTCAAGCATTCCCAAAGCAGCAACACAGTGGCTAACAGGGCCACAAATATTACTACTGCACCTGTGAGCTTGGCTTGCCACATACCTCCGTAGTTTCAGTTGGTAAAAAAAAACAATGAGCCCAAATGGAGTCAGAAAGCAAAAGCAAGTGGCATGGTGTTGGCTCCCTGCAATACCAAAAGATGGCACCAAACCAGAGAGACCAGATGACTAACTGTATGAGTGGTTGGCCGCTCTGTTGTAGATGAGCCAACTTTAAACTACAACCAAGCAGTTTTATAGACTTACACAAAAGCCTGCAGCTGTACCGTAAGGGAGCGTCAAGATGAAAGTTCTGTGCTCAGCTGAAACTAGGGAGATGGATAGCAAACAGCCATGTAGCAATCTCCTGCAAGATGGGGATAAGAAACTCTCTGGCGGCTCCTCACCAGACTTATTACCCCTTGCTCTATGAAAAATGGCAGGACATTCTGCCAAGACTGGTTAGACTGCAGTCTACTAACTTATGTGGAAAAACTCAAGGTCACCAAGGCATTATGGTAGAGCCATTTCCTACAAGGATCTCGTTGTTACCTCAAACTGAAGCCTGTGGTAGTCAATGTTCAGTTGCCACTTGTATGGGACACTGTAAACCAGATCTCTCCTTGACATCTGATGATGTTTTTTCATTCCTATCGAGTATTTTTTTACAGATGTTCTTCCTTCTTCGCTGTTACTTTGTTGGTCATTTTCACGATTTCATTATTAATAGCAGGGTGATCCCAAGGATAAAGAGGTAATTTGGTGCAATGAAAATGTCTTTCAGGACATTGGGCTAATCCATTATTTGACCTCTCCTTGTTTCCTCTTCTTCTAACTAGACATTTTGAGTGGCTTTTAGATCAAATAATTTCTACCAGTTCTTTGCATAGTTTCTAGTGTTTATGACTTTCACATTTACCTGTTTACAACATTTGTTTCTTACACAGACAGAGGCAAATGCATATTTACTGGTTGAACCACATGAAAATTGCCATTTTTATAACTCAAAATGGCCAAATGTTGGCAATTTCAAGTTTTAATAATACATTTCATAGAGAAGCATATAAGTATAGAAAAAATAACATCCATAGAAAAGCCTGAAATTTATTAAAATTAAGTTAAAAAGGCAGTTATACCCTATTCTTGCCACTTTTCTTTGTTATTGTAACTATTCTAAAAATACACTTTATATTACTTTTCCTTTTATGAAACTTATTATAAACTAGTGGTTTTACATAGACTCAACTTGCTCCAAATATTTATATTTATTTTGGTATTCAAATTGTGGAAACAGCTTTCAAGTTCAAGTTCAAGTTCAACTTTAAGAAATTCCTTTGTTATTCAAGCACTTTTTTTTTGAGACGGTGTCTCGCACTGTTGCCTGGGATGGAGTGCAGTGGTGTGATCTCAGCTCACGGTAACCTCTGCCTTCCAGGTTCAAGCAGTTCTCCTTGCCTCAGCCTCCCAAGTAGCTGGGATTACAGGCACCTGCCACCATGCCCAGCTAATTTGTTGTTGTTGTTGTTGTATTTTTAGTAGAGATGGGGTTTCACTATGTTGGCCAGGCTGCTCTCGAACCCCTGACCTCATGATCCGCCCACCTTGGCCTCCCAAAGTGCTGGAACCACAGGCGTGAGCCACCGTGCCCAGCCTATTTAAGCACTTTTAAAAAAAGTATTATTGATTTTTCGAAACACCAATGTATTACAGACCCATCTGGATATATTCCTCATTCAAAACACAGATTTAGCCACTGTCACACTCACCTGGTTCCTTTGGAGGGAGAATGGTATTGGAGACTAAAATCTGGTAACTAAAATGCATATCAGATTATTGTAAGTGAAAACCATTCATGGGAAAAATGTTTCTGTTGTGAAGATATTACTTAAACTTTTAAACCCTTTTGTCTATACATCAGTTGTCCACTTCTTTGGTGACAATGAGATACTCGACATTAAGATGTCTGACATCTCAATGACTGTCTGACTGCCCACCGATGTAGCACATTACAGGATGTGACCTTAAGAAATGGTGGCTGGGCCGGGCGCGGTGGCTCACGCCTGTAATTCCAGCACTTTAGGAGGCTGAGGTGGGCGGATCACGGGGTCAGGAGATCGAGACCATCCTGTCTAACAAAGTGAAACCCCGTCTCTACTAAAAATACAAAAAACTAGCCGGGCGAGGTGACGGGCGCCTGTAATCCCAGCTACTTGGGAGGCTGAGGCAGGAGAATGGCCTGAACCCGGGAGGCGGAGCTTGCAGTGAGCCCGAGATCGTGCCAGGGCACTCCCAGCCTGGGCGACAGAGCGAGACTCCATCTCAAAAAAAAAAAAAAAAAAAAAAAAATTGGAGGGCAAGATCCTTCAGAGTGAGGATTTTGAGGAACTGAGCATCCAGGGATGAATAGAAAATTTGTGCAACACCATCAAGAATGATGATGAAATTAGCAGTAGAGAAGATGGTAAACCAGGAGATAAAATCTTCAGTGAGTTGAGAGGAGTGACTGAAGTTCTGTAGATGACTGTAACAAGATGGAATAGTGAGTTAAATTCATATATAATGTACATCCTAGGATTTGTGATCTTTGAGGAAGGAGGAAAAAGAGTTGATCTAAGAGAATACTTACATATCATATTACCAATATGGTAGGTGAAATGATATTTAATTGTGCTTATATTCATTTCTTTGATTAATAGTGAAGCTTAAAATATGCATTTGAATTTTAATTCTTTTATAAATTATTGGTTTATTATATTGTTGTCCATCTATTTTTTTATTGCTTTTTTTTTGAGACAGAGTTTTGCTCTTTTGCCCAGGCTGGAGTGCAGTGGCACAATCTCAGCTCACTGCAACATTCACCTGCTGGGTTCAAGCAATTCTCCTGCCTCAGCCTCCCCAGTAGCTGGGACTTCAGGTGTGTGCCACCATGACCGGCTAATTTTTGTATTTTTAATAGAGACGGGGTTTCACCATGTTAGCCAGGCTGGTCTCAAACTTCTGACCTCAAGTGATCTGCCCACCTCAGCCTCCCAAAGTGCTGGGATTACAGGTGTGAGCCACCACCCCCAGCCTATTTTTCTATTATTGATTCTTAACAGCATTTTTATATATAAGGGATGTTCAATTTTATCTGTCGTAGTTTCCTGGAATATATGTGTGCATGCATGTGGGTGTGGGTGTATGTATGTATGTATACAAAGGAATTTGTTATAGGAATTTGGCTCTCTGCAATTGTGGGAGCTAACCAGTCTGAATCTGATGTCGGAGCTTGAAATCCACAGAGCAGGCAGTTGGGACAGGAGGATGACTATAAGGTAGGACAGAGCAAGAACAAGATGGAACCCAAAGACAAAATCTGGAGTTCACTGGGACTAACAAAAGCCTGGGTCTGTTATTATTGCATGATATAGTGCCAAAACTTGGGTGAGGTAGATGTGGCTTCTAGGTTGCAAATTTAAATAAAAAAAAAAAATTGGAGGGCAAGATCCTTCAGAGTGAGGATTTTGAGGAACTGAGCATCCAGGGATGAATAGAAAATTTGTGCAACATCATCAAGAATGATGATGAAATTAGCAGTAGAGAAGATGGTAAACCAGGAGATAAATGATTTCTGGTTTGTGCAAGCATGGGGCAGTACTTACGCAAATCTAAGAGTGAGTGCCCCCTTAACTTTTATGTCCTAGGTGCCTGGCTTTTCTCACTCTAGTCCTGGTCCTGTCTCAGGTTTTGATGGTATCCTGCAGAAGCTGGGCACCTTTGTTATGGCCCAAGAGTCACATACACCTGGCCCAGGAGTCAGAGAAGGTGAAGGAGAAGGTGCAACAGTTGTAGGTCCAGCTGCTGCCTCCCTCATACCAACAAAGTGAACCAGCAGATAAGAGATAAAGTGTGTGAGCTACAAAATGTCTGTTGCTTCGCCTCCACCCCCAAATCTCATCCAAGCATCTCTCTGAAAATATATAAGAAAGGGAATTCCAGGAAGTGTAGTTCAGCCTTGCCAAGCTGACACATCACAAAGCCACCAGAGGGCAAAAATTAATTCCACTGAAATTCATCTAGTCATTCACTTAAACATCCAATAATTTTTTTGGAACTTAACTGTTTTATCTAGACTAATATATTAGAACAGGGGTCCCCAACCCTGTACCTGTCCATAGAACTGGCCCACACAGCAGGAGGTGAGTGGCGGACCAACTAAGCAAAGCTTCATCTGTATTTACAGCTGCTCTCTACCGCTCACATTAGCCTGAGCTCCACCTCCTGTCAGATCAGCAGCAGCACTGGATTCTCACTATCTATCATGAGATTGCATATGTGAGGGATCTAGGTTGTACGCTCCTTATGAGAACCTAATGCCTGATGATCTGTCAGGGTCTCCCATAACCTCCAGATGAGACCATCTAGCTGCAGGAAAACAAGATCAGGATTCCCAATGATTCTATATTATGGTGAGTTCTATAATTATTTCATTATATATTACAATTTCAAATAATAGAAACAAAGTGCACAATAAATGTAATGCACTTGAATCATCCTAAAACCATCCCCCACTCCACCTATGGTCCGTGCAAAAATTGTCTTCTGTGAAACCAGTCCCTGGTGCCGAAAAGGTTGGAGACTGCTGTATTAGAAGGGGAACTAAAAACGTTCTTTAAAAGTAATAAAATTTCTCTACTCACTAGTTATTAAGGTATATCGAAAAGCTATAGTTGATGTTACCACTATAGATAGAGATAGGCCAATTATTCTAGAGACATTGCAAAAAGATAACCATGTGTATATAAAACTTTTGCCTAAAATAAAACAGGTATTTTAAATAACTGAGCAAAACAATGATTTTTTTAACAAAGGATATTGGGACAATATTTTAGCCACTGGAAAAAAAATTAATCCTTAACTCCATCCTCATACAGAAATCTATCCCTTATGAATCACAAAATTTAAATGCAAAAAGCAACACAATAAAATTGTTAGAATTATTTTTCTAAGCATGTTATGACATAAAAACTATAAGTGTAAAATTGATTACATGAAACTTTGACTATGTCAACTACAAATTTTCACAATTAAAGAATACTATACGCAAAACTGAAAGATAAGTAAAAAATTCAGGAAATTATTTTAATTAAACATGGCAGACAAAATTGACCATCCTAATATGTATTTTTAAAAATATGATCTTTAAAATCAATAATCAACCATTATGGAAAACAGTATGGCGATTCCTCAAGGATCTAGAACTAGATGTACCATATGACCCAGCCATCCCATTACTGGGTATATACCCAAAGGATTATAAATTATGCTGCTATAAAGACACATGCACACGTATGTTTATTGCAGCACTATTCACAATAGCAAAGACTTGGAATCAACCCAAATGTCCATCAGTGACAGATTGGATTAAGAAAATGTGGCACATATACACCATGGAATACTATGCAGCCATAAAAAAGGATGAGTTTGAGTCCTTTGTAGGGACTTGGATGCAGCTGGAATCCATCATTCTTAGCAAACTATCACAAGAACAGAAAACCAAACACCGCATGTTCTCACTCATAGGTGGGAACTGAACAATGAGATCACTCGGACTCAGGAAGGGGAACATCACACACCGGGGCCTATCATGGGGAGGGGGGAGGGGGGAGGGATTGCATTGGGAGTTATACCTGATGTAAATGACGAGTTGATGGGTGCAGCACAGCAACATGGCACAAGTATACATATGTAACAAACCTGCACGTTATGCACATGTACCCTACAACTTAAAGTATAATAATAATAAATAAATTTAAAAAAATAAAAAATAAAAAATAAAAAGATAATAAAATTAAAAAAAAATAATAGAAAAGATGACTAAGGACATAATAAACTGACAATTTGCAAAAGATTAAAAATTCACATTAATATTTTAAGCTTTACTATTAAGCAAAGAAACATAAAGCAATTAAATATCATTTTCATTCAGGTGGGCAACAATCAAAAAGTTGATGAAACTTGGTGTTTGCAACAGTGAACAGTGTTAGCAAAGTAAATGAAGTAGATCATGCATTGTCTTGGGAGTAAACTAATAAAGCTCTTCTGGGGGCAGTTAAGTAATATGTATCAAAAATATAAATGAATAGTCTTTTTGTCTCAGAAACACCATACCTAATAATTGATCTTCAAGAGACAATTGCATCAATCTGTCAATATGTATACTGAAAGTTGTTTATGGAAGTTTTATTTATAATAACAAAACATTACAAACATTAAATATCCATCAACCTAAATGTATATACATCCAACATAATACTATGCAGTCATTTAAATGATTATTGACATTAAATATTCATAATATGTTGTGGAGTAAAAATATATTACATAATATGATCCTACATATGAAACTTGGAAACACAATTGTATATGTGCTTATGTATGCACAGAGATGGAAGGATGCATACAACAAGCTAAAAGTGGTTGAGTGGAAACCTGCCAAGTGATTTTTATCTTTTGTCATTTTCATTTTTGATCTTTTTATTAAACAGTAAATAATAGTAATCTTTACAATGAGCAAAGTAATGCATTATTTTCATTTCAAGTAAAAATGCAGCTGTATTAAAATATTTTTAACTTTTCCTGGCAGATTTTCAAAGCTGTAGAAACAATCTGAGGACTGGTAACATCTCTATTGGGTCATTTATGCCACTTCCTGGGTTAGTATATATTCAATTCCTATGGCTTTCAAAGAAAATATGACCTGTCATAAACACCAAATGTACAAAGGCAGGATAGATTCTCCAATATCTGCCATGAAAGAGCATCAAAAATAGATTCTGATTTGCCTGTCACTATCACGAAAAGTAAAACGGAAAGATTACTTGGTGTTTAACTTCAGACATCTGATATCAATTGGGCACAATCCATCTTTCAGTTTAGAGTCGTTATCCCTCAGCCTGCTTTCAGGCCTAAGCCCTTTTAAAAAATTCTTAACAGTTTCCAGAGTTTGGTCTTTTTCCAATTTTCAGGACATAAGCCTTTGGGAAAACTTTAGATCTAATCTTCCCTTACTGCCTTTCCCTTTCCGCCTTTCCCTTTCCTAAAAGAACAGAGTCTTTCTTCACATGTGGGATTTTTGTGGTTATCATTTATCACTGTAGGCTTTCAACCACAAATTCACCCATTATTTTGTAGACTTCTTAGTCTTTGCTGCAGTGTATAGGAGCATACTTAAAATAGTTTTCTAGACTAAGACAACATAAAAATAATATTAAAAAGTTTGGAATTATTAAAAATGATCCAATGATAAACTCCAGTGATGTAAATAAAAACAAAGTATTATATGTGAGAGACACGGTTCTTTGAGAAGTGAGTCATGTTATAAAATATTGCATTCGTGCTATATGAGAGGTAAGCTGTGTTTAGACCAAGGAAAAGTAATAGGCATACCCTGATTGATTTTAACAAGCGTTAAGATTCTCCTTCACCACCACCACCTACTCACCTCTTGGCAGTTTTGTCTATAAGCTAAAAGATTAAGTCTGGACCTACCCACTGGTAGTGGGTGCATAACAAGCTGAAAGATTACTCATTAAGAATTGCTCCACAGGAACCCCTCAAGGGTCGATTTCATTTAATAGCTCTGACTTGGATAAAGAAATTGAGATTTCATCACATCTGCTCATGACACTAAATTAGCTGGGGCACATAACACCTTCTAGAATTTCCTTGATATATTTGAGAATGGTTTATAGACCATGTTGCAAAACAGTTCATTTAGGGACTTAGACTGCTCTGGGATGGAGAAAATCCACACATATGCAGCCAAGTTCTGAAAGTCTTATCAATCACTGTGAGTACAAGGCAAGAATGCAGCCTTTATGAAAAATAGAAGATAAAATTTCAACATATCCAGAAAATCATTCATCCTTGATTCTTGGCACTGGTTGCTATGTTCTCTTTTCAGTGCAAGAATGAGAGTGAATCTGGGCAGAGGATTCAAGTTGATTTAAAAATGAGAGAAATAGATCGTTTGAGAAGAAGCTAATAATCTTGCTTTACTTGCATTAAAGACTGAGAAGATAATATATTTAGGAGACACTCACTGTATCAGGAGAATTTGTCTAGAAAAAATTAAGCTAAATAAACACTGGAATGGGCCAAAAAGGATTATTGAAGTATTTTTCTCCTTTGAGATCAATTAAATGAAGAGAAGTGGTCATTTGTTTGGAAGTAACAAGGTGAATTGCAATCCTTTTGAAGTTCATTGCCTGCTCAGAGATTCTAGCAAATAACTTAGTTATTGTGTGTAAGATTGAAAAATGCAATGAATTTTGAAAATGTAATGCATATTAAATTATTTCAATAGGTAGCATTCTTTTGTCAAAACCTTGGCTTCAATTAATATCTCTCAATCACCAATGATATTCAGGACACTATACTATTGATTTTTGATACAAAAATTTGTTACATTCATGGTAACTTCCTTAAAGAAACTTAAAATTTAGAAAAGAACATAGAATATATTTATATGCTAATGTATCAAGGCAATGTGTGATAAGTATCTTATCACAAGATAATACCAAATAATACTATAGTTTAATAAAAAGACTAACTTCTTAAATTATGATACTAATAGCATGATACTAATAGCAAATACTTGCATAACACTTACCATGTTTCAATCATTGTTCTAAGACTTTTGCTTAGAGTAGCTCATGTAATCTTCGTAACAATCCCCATAAGGTAGTTACTGTACCCATTTTATGAATGAGGAATCTGAGGCATGGACAGTGAAATAACTTAACTATGTTTATACAGCTGGTAATTGCACGAATGAGAATTAAAACTCAGAGAGCAGTTGGTCAATCCAGAAAACTGGCAGAAATTTTGACCAATAAAGTTGGAATAAGATTAAAGAAAGGAAAGAGGGCTCTGACAGAGCTCATCAAGAAAAGAGGGTGATGTTAAGAAGAGTGTGTATTAGGAAATGAGTGGTTCTAGTTGTCTAGGAATGGTGTTCTTATTAGATGAGGCTAAAAAGAGACACTGGGCTAGATGGTGGTAGGTCTTGGATGTGAGAGCAAAGGGTTTAGACTTAATTAAGTAGTCCCTGAAAGAGCAAAGAAGACTTTAAAAAAGAGTCACTTTAGTAAAAATGGATTTGAGGAAGACAAATTTGCGATAGAATGAGAGAAGTGGAAAAATCAGAAAGTTAAAAGTTACTGATAATCTATAATTAAAATTATAGAATTTTACTAATTCCAGAAGAACTAAGGTATTTTTTATGATTTCGCAATTAAGAATTAGCAGTATGGAATAATATGAGTAATAACATTATACTGACAGAACATTATTCCAGGAATTAAAAAATTGGGTTTCTTCTGGCATTTTAAACCTAACTAATTTATAGTAGATGCTTGGAGAGTTGTGTTGTGAAGGACTGTGAGGCCACCTCCAGTGACAGGAAAGAGTAGGGAGTGCCCACGTAAAGGTCAGTGAAGTTTCATCTGCACTCTTTGCCTTAATGCCTAGAGTTGTAATGGGTGTGGAAGATTTATGTATCATTTTACTCAAAATTGTGCTCATGTTAAAGTTAATCCAAAGAAAACATAGTACATAGAAAGATGACTGACTATACTGAAAATATTACCAAAAATGTACCCAGAGAACTGGATTTGAATTGAACCTTGCTGTTTACTATTTGAATGTCTAGAGTAGGGCACTTAGCCTCCTGAACTGCAGGAGTTGTTTTATGAATTATCTCAAGTAGGAAGTACATAAAGTTCTTTGTAAACTGTAAAACACTAGTGAAGTAAAAGCTTTAGATAGTAACTTACCATATTAATTTAAACATTGTCATAAAATTTAAATTTGGGTATTTTTGAGAATTTTGCTTGTTGATAGCATACTAGGCTTAAGCATACTAGGTTTTTCAGCTTAACGCTTCTTTTTTGCAGAATTGGGTATTATGGAAGAAAAATCTATCTTTTTCTAACAGGTAAACTCTACATTCCCATCATTAAAAACTACATCCTTCATAAACCCAATGCCTTGTCATAGATTAGGTGGCAATCTCTAACTAAAAAGTGGACATAGGCAATATACTATTATTTGTCCAATAGAAACTCTCTTTTTTTGGTTCAAAAGATCTTTTGTTAATTAAATATTTGAGACTACCTATCCAATACCAATACCATTGGTAGATCTTTTAGTTTTTTAAAAAAAATCAATTTATAAAAAATCAATTTGGTGGGAAGAAAATACTAAGTTGATCTGCCAATTGAATAACATTTAGACTAGTAACCCCTGTTAGGCAAGTCCCAAGTTTATCAAATTATCTTAGTCCCAATATAAACAAAGTTGTAATTGCTTCACTTAGTTCCTTAGCACTTGTGTAGTTATGAAACACATCATTTAATAGCAGCAGCCAGGAGAGCAGAGGGAATTAGCTGTTCCCATGATGCCACATTTGGCTTACCTGATGAAATACAAAGACATAATCCAAGTTCTAGCAGCAAATAAAATATTTAACTGCCAAGCATGACTCATAGTTTCCACATCTTTAATGACTATTTGAAACATCAGTAGTAAGACTCTATTTTTAGGAGCTTACAAATGTTAAATAATTGTGGTTTGCATTGTTTTGTAGAGGAAAGGGCTTGGAAATATACCCTTCTAATTCTAGTATATTTTACCTGTGTCTGCACATAAAAGGTTTGATAGAATTTAGCCATAGATCAGAAACAGAATAACAAGATGAGTAAGTTTCTATCTGTCAGCATTTTGTTGCTAAGATTCCAATAGCTGAATGGAGTATCTGGTTCATTACTGGATTTACGGAGCTTTAGTGTGGTATACATACAGCCTAAAAAGTATAGAAATTATACATTATTATTAAAACCTAGATATGCACCTGCCTCGGCCTCCCAAAGTGCTGGGATTATGGGCGTGAGCCACTGCGCCTGACAAAACCCCATCTCTACTAAAAATTCAAAAATTAACCAGGTGTGGTGGCACGTGCCTATAGTCCCAGCTACTCAGGAGGCTGAGGCAAGAGAATCACTTGAATCCAGGAGGCAGAGGTTACGGTGAGCCAAGATCATGCCACTGTGTTCCAGCCTGGGCAACAGAGCAACACTCTGTCTCAAAAAACAAAAAAACAAAAAACAAAAAAACATAACAACAACAAAAACCTAGGTATGCAAAGTCTTCTAGTCACATAATGATAGTATTCACTTATTAACCATACTTCCTTTTCATAAATAGCTATCTAATCTTCATGTTGAATGACTGAATGTTTCATTACATGTAAGTTTTATTTTATTATATGATCCCTTATTGTTGGTTGCTTAGGTCCAACTCTGAGAGATGGTAACGGTCCTGTACACACAGTTTTACATCCATTTCTGGGCCCAGTTATGCTCTCACCAGTAGCGTATGTATGATTGCTTACACAGCAACTCCAACTCTACATGTAATCAATCTTTTAAAAATCTTTTTATGAACTTTTAAGTTCAGGAGTACATGTGCAGTTTATTACATAGGTAAACTTGAGTCGTGGGGGTTTGTTGTACAGATTATTTCATAACTCAGATACTAAGCCTAATACTAAGTAGTTATTTTTCCTGATCCTCTCCCTCCTCCCACTCTCTACCCTTCAACAGGCACAAGTATGTGTTGTTTTCCTCTATGTGTGCATGTGTTCTCATCATTCAGTTCCTGCTTATAAGAGATAACATGTGGTATTTGGTTTTCTATTCCTGCATTAGTTTGCTAAGGATAATGGCCTCCAGCTCCATGCATGTTCCTGCAAAAGACATAGGCTCATTCTTTTGTTTTGGTCTCATAGTATTCTATGGTGTATATGTACCACATTTTCTTTATCCAGTCTACCACTGATGGGCATTTAGGTTGATTCCGTATCTTTGCGATTGTGAGTCGTGCTGCAATGAACATATGCATGCATGTGTCTTTATGACAGAATAATGTACATTCCTTTGGGCATATAACCAGTAATGGGATTGCTGGGTCAAATGGTAGTTCTGTTTTTAGGTCTTTGAGGAATCGTCACCCTGTTTTCCGCAATGGTTGAACTAATTTACAGTCCTACCAACAGTGTATAAGTGTTCCTTTTTCTCCAAAAACTCACTAGAATTTTTTTAAAAAATAAAAGCCATTTTGGCTGGTGTGAGATGGTATCTCATTGTGGTTTTGACTTGTATTTCTCTAATGCTGAGTGATATTGAGCTTTTTTTCATATGCTTGTTGGCTGCATGCATGTCTGTCTTCTTTTGAAGTGTCTGTTCATGTCCTTTGCCCACTTTTTAATGGGGTTGTTTATTTTTTTCTTGTAAATTTGCTTAATTTCCTAGATGCTGGATATTATACCTTTATCAGATGCATAGTTTGCAAAGATTTTCTCCCATTCTGTAGGTTATCTGTTTATTCTGTCGATAGTTTCTTTTGCTGTGCAGAAGCTCTTTAGTCTACTTAGATTCCATTTGTCAATTTTTGCTTTGATCGTAATTAGTTTTAGCATCTTTGTCATGAAAACTTTGTCGATACCTATGACAAGAATGGTATTGCCTAAGTTGTCGTCTGGAATTTTTATAGTTTTGGGTTTGCCATTTAAGTCTTTAATTTGCTTTAATTTTTGTATATGGTATAATAGAGGAGTCCAGTTTCAACCTTCTGCATATGCCTAGCCAGTTATCCCAGCACTGTTTGTTGAATATGAAGTCCTTTCCCCCTTGCTTGTTTTTATCAACTTTATCAAAGATCAGATGGCCGTGCAGAAACTTTTTAGTTTAATTAAGTCTCATTTATTTACTTTTGTTTTTGTTGCATTTGTTTTTGGAGTCTTAGTCACAAATTCTTTGCATAGTCCACTGTCCAGAAGAGTTTTCCCTATATTATGTTCTAGAACTTTTATGGTTTCAGGTCTTAGATTTAAGTCTTCAGTTCATCTTGAGTTAATTTTTGTATGTGGTGAGAGACTAGGATCTAGTTTCACTCTTCTGCATGTGGCTCTCCAATTTTCTCAGCACCATTTATTGAGCAGAGTATTTTTTCTACAGTATATGTTTTTGTCTGCTTTGTTGAAGATCAGTTGGTTGTAGGTATTTGACTTTATTTCTAGGTTCTCCGGTATGTTCCATTGGTCCATTATATCAGCACCGTGCTGTTTTGGTTACCATCACCTTGTAGTATAATTTGAAGTCAGGTAATGTGATGCCTCTAGATTGGTTCTTTTTACTTAGGATTACTTTGGTTATTCAGGATCTTTTTTGGTTCCACGTGAATTTTAGGATTTTTTTTTCTAGTTCTGTGAAAAATGACATTGGTATTTTGATAGGAATTGCATTGAATCTGGATTGCTTTGGGCAATATGGTTATTTTCACAATATTGCTTCTTCCAATCCATGATCATGGGATGTTTTTCCATTTGTTTGTGTCATCTACAATTTCCTTAATCAGAGTTTTGTAGTTCTCCTTATAGAGATCTTTTCACCTCCTTGGTTAAGCATATTCCTGAGTATTTTATTTCTTTTACAGCTATTGTTAATGGGATTGACTTCTTGATTTGAGTCTGTTTTTCATTGTTACTGGTGTATAGAAGTGCTACAGATTTGTGTACACTGATTTTGTAACAAGAGACTTTACTATTAATAAATTCATTTAGCAAATCTAGGAGTCTTTTGGAGCAGTCTTTAGAGTTTTCTAGGTGTAAGATTACATCATTGGCAAACAGAGATTATTTGACTTTCATTCGTCCAATCTGGATGCCCTTTATTTATTTCTCTTGTGACTGCTCTGGCTAGGCCTGCCAGTACTATGTTGAATAGAAGTAGTGAAAGTGTGTTGCTGCTCTTTTTTATTAATGATTTTAAGGGTATTAACCCTACTTTTAGAATGTAAGCTTCATAAAAGTGGGGACCTATCTGTTTCTTCTCTCTATACTCAGTGCCTAAAACAATGTCTACACATAGGCGTTCAATTAATACTTATTTTTTAGAAATATTTTGTTATTAGGCTGGGCGCAGTGGCTCATGCTTGTAATCCCAGCACTTTGAGAGGCTGAGGCCAGTGGATCATGAGATCAGGAGATCGAGACCATTCTGGCTAACACGGTGAAACCCCGTCTCTACTAAAAATGCAAAAAAATAGCCAGGCATGGTGGCAGGCACCTGTAGTCCCAGCTACTCGGGAGGCTGAGGCAGGAGAATGGCGTGAACCCCGAAGGCAGAGTTTTCAGTGAGCCGAGATCACGCCACTGCACTCCAGCCTGGGTGACAGAGTGAGACTCCGTCTCAAAAAAAAAAAAAAAAAAAAAAAAAAAAAAAAAGGAAATATTTTATTATTTACTATTATGGTTAATTTTATTATTATTTATAATAATAACCACATCGACTACAGTGAAGGATTTCACTCCCGCATCACACTTGCTGGCAAAATAATTAAGCCATTGAGACCAAGACTGGGAGTAGATTTGCCACTAAGTCATGTGAAATGTAGTAGAGAAAAGGAGGGGATGGGGAAACTCTTCATCTTGCAACAAAGTAAACTCAGAGCCCCGGGTCTGTGCTCCAAGCAAATGGGCTCTGTGGTGGTTTCAGAGGGCAGATCTGGGGTCAGTGCCAGAAGGTAGAGGGAGGCAGCTATCACCTACCTGTGTAACTTGCAGAGCTGAATGACTGCAGTGGACTGCCTCAAGAGACGGTTAGCTAATTAGAAAACATACCTAATAGTACTTACGAGCTCTTGCTGTATGCTTGAAGCTGAGTTACACATACAGAATCTAATTTAATTATCGTAACAACTCTGTTAGACGTACTATCATCTCCAGTCTACAGATGAAGAACTGAGGCTCAAAATTTGGACAACAGTATTTTGCCAAAGGTCCTATAGCACATAAGTGGTGATGTGGGATTTGAACCAAGGCTGTCTGTGTTCAGAGCCAGAGTTCTGATCCACTATATTAAACAACCTCTATTGCCTTTCAGAAGCACCTCCTATGTCCAAGGCACTGTGCTTTAGATGCTACTTCACTGAGTCCACTGACAACATATTAAGGTAGATGTTATTATGCATATCTTATAGATTTCAGAACTGAGGTTTGGAGGGATAAGAGGCTTGCTGCAAGTTCCACAAGATAGAGGGGCCAGATTTCAACTCCAGTCAGTCTGACTCCATCCATGCCAACCCAGAAGAGGCTAGAGGCTCATTGACCAGGCATTCTAGAAGGGATTCCTGCAGTGAGTGGAAGCTCCTTCATTCTTTCACTCAAAAACCTTACAGGGCTGGGTGTGGTGACTCACACCTGTAATCCCAGCACTTTGGGAAGCCGAGGTGGGAGGATTGCTTGAGCCCAGGAGCCTGAGACCAGCCAGGGCAACATAGTGAGACCCCATCTTTACAAACAAAAAAATTAACCAGTCTTGATGGTGTGTTCCTGTAGTCCAAGCTACTTGGGAGGCTGAGGCAGGATGATCACTTTAGCTTAAGAGGTCTAGGCTGCAGTGAGCCATGATCATCCTGCTGCACTCCAGTTGGGCAACAGAATGAGACCCTGTCACGGCCCTTGTGCAGTATGTCTGTCAGTTGAGCTCTGGATCTCGTAGGACATTCAGGGCCATGTTGCAGATTCCAATGGCCATATCCTGCTTTCCTAAGTGGAAGATTTTGGCCAGGCGATTCAGGATCGGAGGTTGGTTCTTGGCGATCTTGAAGGCCTTGCCAAAGCAGTCCAGAGGGTCGGTCCCCGAGCACTTGCAGTATGGATGCCCATGGTGGTGATGGAGAAGAGGTCCTTCCTCTCCAGCAGCATTCCGAGGTAACACCAGGCCAGAGCTCGGTAGTGGGGAGTCCTCAGACTTCAGCACTTGCTGGAGCAGGGCCAGCATGCAGTTGAAGGTGGACAGCCTCTTCTGCTTCTCTCTGCCCAGCTCCAGGAATTTGCCATCTAGCCTGATGAAGAGCGTTGCCATAGTGAAGTACCAGTCCCTTTCCCTTCCAGATCTTCCAAATCTGCTTCCGCCTTTGGCACCATCCCTTCTCCTTCCTGAGAAAGCCCCTTTGGGCATATTGAGTCCAGCTCAGCTGAAGCTCAAGACCCCCCTGAACTGCTCTGCCATTATTATTCTTGCCAACCTTGCTGTGCATTCAGAACAACTTGGGCTTCATTTAATATTTATTATTAAACATTTTGCAAATAGTTTTTTCCAATTTTTACATTACATTTTAACATTGTTAATAGGTACATATTGAATTTATAGAAATTCTAAGTCAATGTTTCTTAACACCTTTAAATAAGTATCTGTTTCTGAAAAACAGAAAAATCTCATTTCTGTTCTTAAGATTATTTGAGATTTTCAATACAATTTCAGTAGCATAACTAATGCTTCAGAGCCCTGGCTGGTGGAGGAGGGGTGAGTGAAGGAAGACATAGGCTTTAATTATAGGCTGCCACTTACAAGCTGGTCAAATTATTTCACCTCTTTCAGTCTGAGATTTCTTATCTGAATATTATTCCTACTTAGATAATTATTGTGAGAATTAAATAAAATAAATGAGAATCTTTGTAAAGTACTTAGTACAATATGAAGAATATGCAGTCTAGTAATAATGTCATATTGGTTCTGATAACAATGATGACAATAACTTCTCTACATTTCAATATTCATCTGTAAAATGAAAATAATGATGCCTACCTCATGAGAACATTGCCTGGAACATACTAAACACTCAATAAGTGACAGTTATACAAAATAAAAATTAAAAATTACACAAAACAAGAGTAATTTTAGAACTCCCCCTCTCTCTCACACACACACACATACACACACACACACACACACACACACACACGCACACACAGATTCCGATATGCTTACATCCTTAGGAAAGAGAACCGAGCCTTCTGACCCCTACCTCTTCTCCATTGAAGATGACTGTTTTAACATTTTTAAAAATAAAATCTACTAATCTGTCCCTTTGAAGGAATCTGCCTTTGAAATCAAGCTAAAGAAGTCTATACTCATACTAAAATTTGTAAAAAAATAAATACTC